>NC_034409.1:155361643-155545139 GCF_002078875.1 Numida meleagris | reverse complement strand
CCTTCCCTTCTCTTTTCTTTTTAATCAAAAGGGCGCATAGACACAGGCTGCTTCAGTGTTCTCTCTCCCTGTATGGAATAGATGGTAGTATTTATTCTCCATTTTACCTTGTAAGCTGAAAGAACCCATATAATATAGGAAAAGACAGAATGGGTGGGTAGGTGTCTTAGTTTCAGCTGGGTGAGAACAGCCAGTAATTTGAATTGTGTACATTAAATTTCTACATTATACTGTATGTCATCATTATTATGGTTGTTATCTGTCTTAGTATTCTTAGTATATCTATTTAGTATTACAGTAAGAACTACCCTGGTTAAAGAAGAACGAACTCTGAGGGAACCAGAACTGGCTTTTGCATGCAGAAGCTGTGAATCATCCCTTCAGCACCGAAGGACTGTTATGATTGACAGAGCTTAAAGTCATGAACTAAATTAATACGATGGACAATTTAAGTGGATGACCCCTAGACTATTGAAATAATATGTGTATATATATATATAAAAAGATAATTGATGGTAATTAGGATGTATACAAATTGTGGGAATTGAATGTGATGTAAATGGTATGGAAAAAAGAGGTGGATATTGTCTTAATTTCAGCTGAGATGGAATTGCTTTCTTCAGAGTATCTGGTATGATTCTGTGTTTTAGTTCTAGGAAAAAAACGATGTTGATAACACACATATGTTTCTAATTGCAGCTAAACAATGTTGTACAGAGCCAAGGCCATTCTCACTGAAGGACCCAAGAAGCTGGGAGGGAACATAATTAGGACAGTTGAGTTAAATGGGCCAACTGGATATTCCATACCATATGACATCATGTGGAAGGAGTTTTGAAAGGGACAGGAGTTCATCTCTCCCTCTCTTCTGCAGCTTGGGGGACTAGCTGGGCATTGATTGGGGGGTGGTGAGCAATTGCTTGTGCATCACTTGTTATATGCATTCATATTTTTTTTTATATATATAGTCATAGCAGTTATCCTTTTCCTTTTCTCCCTCATAGAAAGTTACTTCTCAACTCATGAGTTCTACGGTTTTTATGATTCTCTCTCCCATCACTGGGAAGGAGAGGGGAGGAGTGAGCAAACAACTGTGTGGTGCTCAGCCACCTGCTGGATTAAACCACAACAGTCAGGACGTATTAAGTAGGAGCAGAGTTGTCAAAGGACATATAGAGGGCATTCTGAGTGTATCTGGGAAGCTGTATAAACTAAGTTCCCCACTTTCCTCATTTGTCTTCAATGTCTATACAGGATTAAGAAAGAGGAGCCAAGAATGCTGCTTGCAATAAATGCTTCATGCAAGACATTTATTGCAAGAGGTCAGTACTGACAGATTGCTGCAGTGACACAATTCTTTTGCAGATCTGACAGCAATTTCTGACCTTTCTTGCAGTCAGTTCCAGAATCCTTCTGAACAAGTGAATTGCTCAAGTTCCATGGCTAACCAGAAATACAGAGCAAGATCCCAGATTTGGACACCCATGAGCCACAGAAACCAGTGCTGAATCATTCTACCCTGAGCAGGAAGTTTTTGCTTCATGTGGTCAACAGGATGAACGCATCATCATGATCCTAAGTTTTCAAGAGTTCACTTTGTCTTGTGGCAAAAAAAGTCAGAATTTAGACTAATACCAGGAATAAGTTTATTGATCAGGATAGAGAAGTAAAGGCACAAAGCTTGTAAAGACAAGTGGTTCTGACATAAGTCACAATTTATGCTCCTTCTTTCAGCAGCTATTAGCAACAGAGTATATATCCCTCTGGCATGTGGAATACCTAAGGAATAAAGAGGAAAAAGGTTTCTGAGAGGCATAATACTTCTGTACATTTTCTCCTCCCCTTCACAATTCTTTTCATGTTTATTCTGAAGTGTGGTTGTTGAAAAGCACAGTGTTTTCTTCAGACCATTGTCTTCAGCTGTCAAATGCAATCTTGTACAAGATAAAAGTGGAGAGAAAAAAATCAGATTAAACTTCCTCACACTCTTACTGAATGAATTGAATGGAAATCGAAGATGAAGAGCTAGAGGAGTCATGTACTGAGTGGGAAGTGTTTGAAGCCATATGGTAGCTCTCTGTCTTAGAACTGTTAATTCAGATGAGATCTACTCCCATATCTGTGCAAATTTTGTTTAAAATCATTGAGGCTGTAGCTGAACACATAAAGGCACTACACATGGCCTGTTAATAAAAGGTAGTTGAAAAGAAGTATCACATTCAGCTTTTGTTCGGAAGCAGCTGACAGTGAAATGGTACTTCTGTTGGTACTGTTGCTAGACTCCAAATGCAAACAGAGGTCAGAGATAATTTCAGCAATATTCTAGGACAAAATGCAAGCAGATATATATGCTCCATTATCTTTCTGTGATCAAGATGCTCCACAAAATATAATCTTTGATATAATTCAGAATATGTTGAAAATATCTTAAATGTCAAGAGTTCAGTGTTTGAGTCCACGCTGCAGAGTAGTTCCAGTGGCTGGTGTCCCCGAACTCCACAGCATCCCATTTATGGAACTTGTACCACTGTGAAGAGAGCTGGACAGCTTTACAAATGGGCCCATCATCAAATGTTCAACATATTCTTTCTTATAAGGATGAGATAGTAACTATATTATAGCTGTATTTAAGAGAGGATAGATTTATGCATTTAGATCCTACAGCCTACAGCTTTCATGAAGGAAGGAAGGAGTTTTTATTTATTATATCTTTTAATCTATTATTTCCTCATATCACCTTATGGTGCAAATGTACACAAATTGCAATGACATCTTTGCTTTTTTACTCATAATCAATGACCAAAAGAACATGCATGCACAAGTTTATAAAATGGACCCCTTTATATGTTTTTTTTTTCTTTCAGATATCCCATTCTTGTCTTTATTATCTGTTTTCCCTTTGTATAACCTTTTGCCGATCTGTACGCTGGGATTGATACCAGAGATAGGTTGCTAAGCAACATAAAATGGAAATCATGTTGTGGACTGGCAGGCTTTTACAGTGTAGGCTTCTTAAACCATACCTTAGTCTCCACACCTCACAAATAAATCTGGGATTATGTACTGATGTAGCAGGTAGGCAGTGGTCTCTGATTAGTAAGAGGTACTTGCTCCTCCAATGAACAGAGAACTGTCGTGACAAAAATGAAAGTTATTAATGAGTACAAGAAACACAATTAGCAATCATTGACACAGGACTCAGAAAGCACAGTTATGCCATACAATGTAACAAATTACCTCTCTTTCAAAGCCTGAAGTATACAGTTAAAACACAAGTGGAAAACTAAGTATCAATAAAGGAACTTTTGCTTATGTCTTCATTAGTAAATAAAACACTTTCTGCAAATGCTCCTAGATTCTACTGCATATTCTGTCAGACTTTTAGAATGGTCCCTGAAAAGATTTGGCTTGTGCCAGTGACATCTCCCAAAGCATTTATTGGGGCAGTCAGGGACTTAGCGCTGAACACTGATTACCCCCAGAAGGCACTGTGGATGCATCCTCTATGCATTGGAGCATAAGGCTGTTTAATAGCAGGTTCTTTCACAGAATTAGTCTCAGTGATGTAAGGAAGTCTGTCGTAGTTCATTTGATATCATACACATTGCTTTTGAGGGTTTGTGCCTTTTCAGCATGGGCAATTTTCTTGATTCCTAGATACTGATACTCTATCCAAATATTGTGATTTGCATTTTTACTGTACTTCTTTTATGACATCCAGAAACTTTTGATCATGACTAGATTACATAATTTTCTGCACATCATTTTCCAAGTGAAACATATGTGCATTTTACCAGATTGCTTATATCTGCTACTCTATAATGTAAAAGTGGTTACCTGAATAATTCACCAGATGCTTTTCAATTATTTAAAAGGTCTTACCAGTCAGTTCTGTTCCTCTGTGTTACTCTTTTTATTTGCAGTATTGCTCTGACAGTTGTGAATATGCAAAATTTCCATGATGAGACATCAAAGGTTCAAACTCATGTAATTTTGTCATTGATTAAATAACGCATAATTCCATTGGAAAAACTCACAAGATGTCTTTCATTGTCACTGCTTCCAGTAAGTTCTTTTATCCTCTAATTCATTTTCTGCCTTCCTCCACACTCTCTAGATATACCTTTTCTGTCTTTCTGTGATGCCTGCTTGAGTTCTCTACCTTCATTCTGTCTTTCTCTGCTCTGATCTACATTTAAGCAAGCCATGCAAAGTTAAATAGTTCTAACATAAAATAGTGAGAAGTAAGCAAATATGTAATATGTTGTGTTTTGTTATTCATTGAAGAGATTAAGTGTATATCTTCAAATTTTTCCACATGAAGAAAGGATTGGAATGAGGTATCTTGGTCATTGCTTTGGCATATTTTCCAGAGGTGATGCATTTAAATTTTTGTGTTTTATAGGGAGGATTTTCTTGCTGTAAGAATAGTCTTCATTTCAGATAATCTACACCTCTGAAAATCATCTAAGTTTCTTAAATGGTCAGTAGAAATACAAGCATCTGCAAAGAAGAGAAGGTAGAATTTGTATTTCCATGTGTCTTTAATGTAAGTACTTACAGGTGAAGTAATCTCTGGATTAGTCAGAGATAATTCTGTTCAGTACAGCCAGTGGAGTTTAGGGAGTTGATCATCTTATGGGTGTATACCCATAATGGCCGAAAGGCTTTCCATGTTTCATGCCTACTAATTGTCTGGACAGAGTTGAATTCCATAAAAAGTATTTTTTTCTACTTCAGGAATAAATGTTGCATAGAATGAAACAATTATTTTTCTTTTAATATAGTATAAAGTGCCTGTAAAGATTAAATACATTCAGTTAGCAGATAGAATCATGTTCTGTGTAGATGACATGAAGTACACTTCATTGACTACAGGAAGAACCAAAAAAGTGTGCAAGTGAATATGTGTTGTGCACTAAGAAGAGCTTAAAGAAGATCACTGAAGGAATACTTACTTTATGTGTGAGAAAAGTCTGTGATATAGATGTTATATATATATGCATACATTAGTACAGAGTGCTTAATTATATTTATCATTCACATTTAAAATATGAAAATGTGGATGCATGTCTAGTCACCTATTACTTTCCCATTGGCAATTTTTGCTTTTACTTGCCTTTAAAATCGATAATGTAATGATTCTGAAATAAACTTTTTTTTTTGCAATATTTGACTAAGTTTTTTTTATTTTATTTTTACACAAATTGCCAGAAATGTTACAATTGCTTGATTAGTCATTTGTAGATCATTATAGATCATTTTTATTGTGTATAGAAGTCAAAAACATAAAGTTGTCAGTTTTTCCATTATGCTTACACTGATTCTACAGCCATCAATCAAAAAACATTTTGAACTATTGCCAGCATCTTAGAACACACTTGCATTTCATCAAGGCAAATTTCTCATTCAGAATTTTAAGACCAACATAGTAATACATTTATTTCCACAATTTCACTCAAAAGGCAAAAAGGCAATTCCCACACACATTAAAACATAGACCTTGAATATAGCTCCTGTCTACTACTTTTTTTTTCTCCTATATTAACCATTATTCTCCAATATTCTCCATTGTTAACACTCTGACATTGATGATATCACTTTGCAGCTTCCATAAGTCTTCAGAAAAAGACAAAGCATTTACCAAGTACAGTTAGCAAAAATGTGTCACATTTCCAAAGCAATGTAAAGAATTCTGCTGTAAAGAAATACCTAGTCCCAAATACCTAGGGAAAATATAAAAGGATCAAACCATTAATGACCATTATAACCATTAATGATATCTGCAAAAGGTGAATTAGTTTCAATTAGTTTCTTTCCCTAGTGATCCTTATCACTAGAGTTATTTTGTTTCTACTTAAACAAAGGGTTCCAAAACATCATTCTCCTTGCTAAGATTCCATCCTAATCAAAACAACTTTAAAGATATGGAAACAAAAATACCCAATATTCCAGGAAAAGATAGAGATATGTTCTTCTGTGAAACCATTTACTTTTTAAAATCGGACATTAAATATATAATATGTCAACGTATATACAAATATATTATGTATCAACAATTTTTTTTGCCTCATTCTTTACTAGCAACTATTCCACACACAGCCCTCAAGCAGATGGTTCAGAGGTGGGAATAGGGGGAGCACTGGCCTTATCCCGGTAAGCAGAGGAACTGCCTGAGGAAGCCAAACATCCATAAGTCTGTGGGTCCCAATGAGATGCATCCCAGAATCTTGAAGGAATTAGCTGATGTAGTCGCCAAGCCACTCTTGATGATGCTTGAAAAGTCATGGTGGTCAGTTGAAGTCTTCAGTAACTTGAGAAAAGGCAATGTCACATCCATTCTTAAGGAGGTGTTGCAGTTTCAAACACAACAGGAAAAGGGGAAAGAAGGTCCCTTTCACCCTCCTGTTCCCCTTCTAGGCAAAAGGAGAAAAAACAACCCAATTAAAGGTAAGGTAAGATAATAAATTTAATACAAATTTACTACATTGTAAAAGAATGCAAGGTAATAATTAATAAATCAAGTAAAATGGGAGAGAGAGGAAAAGCTACGACTGTGCTGCTTGCTGCACTGCCAGAACCTGGAAGTGCCTGTCACCATCATCCAGAATTGGAGACCATGAGATCAGATTCAACTTTGACAAGGCAAGAGGAAATGGTTTCAAACTAAAAGAGGGGAGACTTAGATTGGATATAAAAAAAAGAAGTTTTTTACAATAGAGATGCTGAGGCACTGAAACAAGTTGCCCAGAGAAGTTGTGGATGCCCTGTCCTTGGAGACATTCAAGGTCAAGCTGGACTAGGCTCTGAGCAACCTGATCTAGCTGTTGGTGTCTCTGTTCATTGCAGGGGAGTTGGACTAGGTGACCATTAAGGTTCTCTTCTAATTCAAACGATTATATATTTCGAAAAAAAATTGTTTCATGTTACATAGTAAGCATTAACTTCTATGATAACTACTTCAACTTTTATCTATTTTCTAAATCCAATTCTAAATATCTACTTACAGCCATTTTCTTAAATGTTATTACAAATGAAGTATTTTTATGTTAAAACAAACAAAAAAAGCACATACACTTTATGTAGTTGCAACTTCTGCACTCACCTTCCACAATGTCAAAGTTGCCCTTTGCATTCTAAAAAGGAGAAAGTATTAAAAGCTGTTTGAAACAATGTCATTTCTAAAAGTATTTTTGTCTGAATTCATTCCTAATAGGTAAGTGGTACTGCTTTCTTCTATGAGTTGCAATTGAAAATATAACTACCAATAGTAACATTTATGGAGTTAAAACCAGATAACAGTGTAGTGTGGTTTGGTTACAGAAATAGAATGTCTTTATATATGTATATGTTTGTATCTACTGTAGTCAAAACTGGATCTTCCATCTCACTAGCTATAGTTGTTCTTCTGGTGGATGAACAAAAAGGAATTGCAATGAAGTACCACAGCCCATAATCTCATCTGTTCTCTTTACTTATTACTTTTTCATTTACTTATACTTTTTCATTTGTGTATTCTCACAGGGTTTATGGTGCACATTTTTCGTAGAAGTTTTATTGTAATTCACATAATTATAATAATTTCTGTTTTCTTATTTTCCAGACTATAATTTTCTTTAACCAAGTACCATATGTGCTCAGCATATTTTCATGCCAGATTATTTTAAATTAGACTACATTTCATGAACACTTTCAATTTATCAGTAGTAATCCAGAAGACTTGATATGAATTTTGATATACTGATGATTATTTAAATACTTCCTGTGAATGCTGCTATAGTCAAGCTAAGTGGATTTAAAGGTACTGATTTCATCTTTCTGGATGGTTGTTCCAGTTGGATGAAATGGTGCAATATAACTGAAAAATATACATCACTAATTTGAACTATTAATTTTTAATTAAAGCCAGCTTGAAATTCCATGTATTAGTTACATAATTTTATTATGAATTATGTACTGATTATCAAGAGGGTTGAATTACGATTTGTCCATTTGTGTGTAATTGAATTAAGTGTGTATTTATCATATTTCTCTTACAACCAAAGATTATACTGGACATTTTTATGGGTCTGAGGAATCAATATAAATATATTTCAGTGTATTTGTCATGATTATGCTTCTGGCATTAACCTCCTGAAATTCAAAGAATGAGCATGTTCGTTCTTCTGTTAAAAAACACTCTTTGATCACACTGTGTTTTTACTAACACCACTTAAGAATTGTATACGTTCATCAGATCAAGTCCAATTAAGCAAATCAGTAGATATTTTCACTATGGGTTTCTCACCAGGTTGTTGGCTAAATTCCATTTCTCAGAAGCCTCTCCTAAAGGAAATTAGCTTGGATACATTTCTATAATAGCTTTCTTATCTAATTAGCAGTCAAAATGTGTGTAATCAACTTAGAGATGGAATATGAAATCAATTTGAAGCATCAAACCTTTTTTTTTTTTTTTTTGCAATTAGTTTAACTTACTATTTTCAAAAGGATATTTATATAAGGATGACATAATCAAAAATATAAAACCTAATAATTCTGTGTTAATTAATTCTTAAGAAAGATTTCTTGAAAAAAATCACTGTAGTAAAATCTGCATACCATACACATGTGATAAATGTACCATATATGTGTTCCTGCAAAAGTCACCTGTTATTGATATCAGTATTCTTTAGTTGCTATTTCATATTTCTGACAGAATTTTGTGTGGGTCACCCAATTTAGAGGAGCGGTTCATATGGAAGTATAATTTGAATTGTCTTTACCAAATATTTTATGAATTTCATTGACATGAGAAACAAGAAGAATATCTCTTAACTTTGAGGACTCAGATATATTGAACAGAAGAATGAAAGTCCATTATTTGAGGCAAAAAAATCATGGAACTATATGCCAGAACAGTAAATAAACAAATACGTTAAAATGTCTGCTCCCTGCAGAACAAATATAATGATTAATTTCTAGCAGAAAATGTGTGTGGAGATGCATGATTTTTTATTAATAAATTTTTAATAGATAATCTTATTTAAAAAGATTTTCAAGACAATCTCTCATTATTTCACACTTCAATAATTAAAGCCAAATTAAAGGTAAACAAACAAAAAAAAGAACACGAAAGAAGATATAACGTTGTTGCTATATCTGAACTTTAAGTGCCAGGGGCATTTATAGTTTACACTAATTATAGTGCTGTAGTCTTGACTTAGACATACATGAAATGAAAGCACTTAAACTATGATTTCTGATATCAGAACTTTAAGTGCATTGAATGCAGCACTAGGAAACACTGAAGATTTAGGAAATTGTTTTACTTATTACTCTCTGCAAGGATTCGGAATCAATGGTTTGCGACCGTATTTTCTTTTCTTTTTTTTTTGGTCTTTCCATTCCTCAGTCTTCACGAACACAGAGTTATAGGTAGTTATTTTTCTCTAGTTGGACTTTTTTAACGGTAGAGAGCAGTCAATAAACAATCTAGATCTGGGGGGTTCTGGTCGATGATAAATTGTATATGAGCCAATAGTGAGCCCTAGAAGACAAAAGGGCCAATTATACCCTGGGGTGCATTAAGCCCAATGTAGCTAGCTCATTGAGGGAAGTGATTGTCCCCCTCCACTGTGCACTGGTGTAGCCTCGCCTTGAGTACTGTGTGAAGTTTTGGTGCCATATTATAAGAAGGATATAACACTAATAGAGATTGTCCAAAGGAGAGCAACAAAGATAGTGAAAGGTCTAAAAAGGTGTCTTTGTTTGTTCATCTTACAGAAGAGACAGAGAGGTGAATTTACTGTAGTCTACAATTCCTCATGAGGGGAGCGGAGAGGCAGCGCTGAGCTCTGCTCTTAGTGACAGCAACAGAACCGAAGGGAAAGACATCGAGCTGCATCAGGGGAGGGTCATGTTGGGAGTTAGGGAAAGGTCCTTCACGAGGGAGTGGTCAGGCACTGGAGCAGGCTCTCCAGGGCAGTGGTCATGACACCGAGCTGCCGGAGTTCAAGGAGCGTTTTGACAATGCTCTCAAACATACCATTTGAATTTTGAGTGGTCCTGTGTGGAGCCAGGAGTTGGGTTCAATGATCCTTTTGGATCCCTTCTAACTCAAGATATTTTATGATTCTATGTTTTTAAGTGGTTTAACAGACCAAATCTGGACATTACTGAAAAATACAGATCTATCAAGATTTTCAGTCAAAAATAAATCTTAAAATGTTTCCATATTGTCACAATTTAAGAGCAATACTATTGCAAATATTTCCTCCTTTAATTCTGCTGAATTACATTTGACCTCGAACCTATATTAACATATAGCCTATGATATATGGTGTGCCTAAATATGTTACATCTGTCTCTCTATTTTAGGTAAAATTGTTCCTGTTAGATCATCAAGCAATGCACATCAATTCATGACTTTATTACTCTAATTCTTAACCAATTTTTTTCCATTGTTCTGTGTGCAGATGAATGCAAAGGCGACCCTTCAGGTAGCTTTCCAACAGCTATAGAGTCAGAGAATGACTTGGTTTGGAAGGGACCTTAAAGATACTTGGTTTCAATCCCCCTGCCATGAGCAAGGCTGCCACCCACTAGATCAGGCTGCCCAGGTCCAAACCTGATCTTGAAAACCTCCAGGGTTGATACATCCACAGCTTAAATGGATAACCTGTTCTAATGCCTCACCACCCACTGAGTAATATCCGCCTCCTAATATCATCTTGTTTATAAGCTGCCTTTAAATACTGACAGGCTGCAATAAGGTCTCCCTCAAGCCTTCCCCAGGCTGAACAGGCCCAGCTCCCTCAGGTTTTCTTTGTATATACTGTACTGTAACACATAGCACAGACCAGGAGGAAAATAGGGTCTGTGAGCCACTTTTAAGCAACCCAAATTTCAGACTAGAAAAGAAGCTCATAAAATGCTTTAATTTATTTATTTTTAATAGCTATGCATAGACCCAGCAGTATTGTGTAATACTTACAGCATGATGAAAAACAGAAGTCTATTTCCATGAATATTGTCCTTATGCGGGAATGTATGACATTATTTCTTTACTATGTTTTTTTCTGCTACTGCACAGTAAGAATATTTTCCTGAAGAACTGTGTCTTAATAATGGGCATTACATGCTACGTGAGTGGCTCAGATAAATGCCCTTTATCTCACTGGAATAGATGTGTTATGATCAACCAGAGGATACTGTTTATTTTCTTTGTTTTGATACAGGTAATAAATAGTGATCGTTTTAATAAAAACACACTTGAAATAACAATAACTAAACTCCAAAGTAAAGTAAATTTGAGAAAGAGCTCCTAAATTGTGGCCTGTTACTCACTGTGTACATTTATTGAAAATCATATTCCTTGCACATGTTATAATTCATGAACTGAAGCCAAGTGATTTTAACTACTTAGGAGAGAAGTTATGTTCTGCTAGTGTGGTGGAATATGTTATTGTAGTTACAAAATGATATTCTGAATTTTAGGAAGAATATATTATTCTTATGAAGAAATGAAGTGCTTTGGTTTAAAAATAAAATTCATATTGAAGGAAGTGAGCTTGGAGGATAGCACAGCACGATCCCTGAAATTCAGTACCAGCTTCGTTCTCTGGCTCAGTAACAAGTGAAGCAATTCAGAAGTGTCCTCCTGTGAAAATAGTTTACAGATTCTTCCACACAACAGTTAACAGCCAGCATCAGAAATGTACACAAATAAACTACCAAGCACTACAAGTTTGGCATCCATGAGTGGCAGTGTAACAACAGATTCATAGCAGTGGTGTTGTTACTTCTGTGGCCATGAGGATAGATAGAAAATGATGAAGAAAAATGTTTTATCTTTTTTTTTCCTTTTTTCCCAAGTAATTTATTTCAATGTTAGTGCAAAGACTATTTTCCTGCCCCCAGGGGACAGTGAAAACTGCCAGCAACTAGAATGCTTCAGAATTGCCAATGATCTGAATCCTAAATACTGCTTTTCAAATGAAATCTAAAAAGTAAGTCATAACTTTAAGACAGATAGAGCTATCTCATACTGAAGGTACTATACATTCTAAATGTTGTCAGAGTTGGCCATTGCATCCTGATCCTTTTTAAAAATCTGGTGTTCCCACTGAAGATCTTGTACATAAACAAGGTACTTAAAATGTATTCTCATTTCAGATTAATCACACTCTTTTCCTTCTCACTGGCTCTACAAGTAGATTTCCGTAAGTCCTCAGAGAACAGTAAATGCCACTGTGATATAAAAATATGATTTTTACAGTAACAAAAAAGTTTCTGCTTTCTATTTTCTACAGGACTTGAACACAGAATCATGGAATGACTTGGGTTGGAAGGGACCTCAAGGATCATCAGGTTCCAACCCCCTGCTGTGGTCAGGGTTGCCAACTGCTAGATCCAGCACCAGATCAGATTGCCCTGGGTCCTGTCCAACCTGCCCTTAAACATCTCCAGAGACAGGGCATCCTCAGCCTCTTCGGGCAGCCTGTTCCAGCACCTCACCAGTCTCGCAGTGAAAATTTTCCCGACATCTGATCTAAATCTTCCCTCTTCTGGTTTAAAATCATCTCCCCTTGCCCTATCACTATCTACCCATGTAAAAAGTTGATTTCCCTCCTTTTTATAAGCCTCCTTTAAGTACTGAAAGACTGCAAACATAAGATCTTAAGAACTTTGTATTTTTTTTTCCTCTTTTATGTGAGTGTGACCCTCAACAAAATTTGACAAAATATTTAGATGTCTAAATCTTGTACTTGCTTAGCTTCTTACTCACCAATAAAAATAACCAGAGAAAAATATAAATTAGAGTTAGCAGACACTGGATATGTCTCTTCCAGTTTGTGAAATAGGTCATGGATTGTTCTCTGGACCCCTCCTCAGGCCCCAGCATGGGGACCTCCACAGTCTGCAGTGTGGATATCTCCTCCAACATGATGTTCTCCAAGGGCTGAAGGAGGATCTATGCTCCTGTGCTGTAGTACATCCTCCTCCTTTTGTGACCTTGGTGTTTGCAGAGCTGCTTTTCACAGTTCTTTTCCTTATTCTTCATTGCCTTTCCAGTATTTTGCCCTTTCATGGAGATGCTGGCAGCTTTGCTTATGGGCTCAGCAGCAAAATATGTTCTGCTGGAAAATTAAGTGCTATACAAAATATTATTTTTATGAAAAGGTGGTAGCGGTAAGCGGTTCTTTTAAGAACGTGGAGGAATAGTTGATGTAGAACAGTGTTGTTTCAAGGAAAATATCATTTAGGATGATGGTGGATGTAGCAAACTTTCTGTTTAGAAATGCCACTTGTCTTAGTTGGGTCACTATCCTTTTGTGTACATACTACTGTGTATGATGCTACAAAACAGTAAATGAAAAGCTGGAGAGAAAGAGCAATGTAATTTCACTGGTCAAGATACTGACTAGTTACTGAAATTAGCACTCCATGCATGTTTTATGTTTTTTCTTAGTGAAGAAATTAGAATAAATATCTTCTAATTAATTTCTTTTATAATTATGCAGAGATCTTCAATTATATTTGTGCTTTTTACCCTATCCACAGCTGACCTGACATTTAAGCGTACAGTAACAGCATACATTTCTTGCTGTTACTAGACAATCTATGTGAATCAGTGACCTTTGCAACTAAATTCAAACCTTGAGCATTTCTCATAAAAAATAATAAAATGTTCTCGGATGAACAGAATACGTTGCTGCCTGCTATCCAAGACTACAAAATATATGATAATGATGTTAGCATCACAATAATTTGAATTCAGGCTATACAGTATAAAGGAAAAACTAAAATACAAGACAGATGTTACACAGCAATGCATCTGGAAAATAAAAAGAATCTTCCAAACAGTAGTATGCAGTATGCAGCACCAGCATGGAATATAGAGCTGATGTATATATTTTAGAAAGATCTTATATTTTCTCATTGGAGTGGGTTTTCTTTCCTAATTTCAGTGGGGATAGATTTGATTGTTTTCCTGGTGTCTGTTATGGTCCTGTGTAAAATGTGCTCTGCAATCAAGCAAGCAAAGTGGATAAATCCTTTTTGGTATGGAGTACGATGGCTGAAATATAAATATGGGGAGATCTGGTAGGTGGATCATATCACAATGCCACAAACCTGCCATGACAAACACCACGTACTTACAGTGGTGGAAGCAACCACTGGATGGCTGGAAACATATCCCATGTCCCATGCCACTGTCTGAAATACTACCTTGGGCCTTGAAAAGGAAGCCTTGTGGTGACATGACACCCCAGAAAGAATTGAATCAGATAATGGGGCTCGTTTCCAAAACAACCTCATAACCACCTGGGCTAAAGAGCATGGCATTGAATAGGTATCACCACATTCCCCATCATGCACCAGCCTCTGGGAAAACTGAACAAGACAGTGGACTGTTAAAGACTACGTTGAGAACAGTGGATGCTGGGACATTCAAACACTGGGACACACATCTAGCAGAAGCCACCTGGTTAGTTAACACTTGGGGATCTGCCAATCAAGCTGGTCAATCTCAGTCAAAACTCTAACATAATGTAGGAAGGGATAAAGTCCGGTGGTGCTCATAATGAACATGCTGGGTGTGATGATCTGGATTATTTCTGCAACAGGCAAAGGCAAACCTGTGTGTAGGAATGCTTTTTCTGAAGGACATTGGTGCACTTGATGGTTGATGATGGGGAAGTCTGATGCGTACCTCAGGGGTTTTGATTTTGGTTTATAGGCAAAGATTTGAATTTTATGATGGTAACTCCTGTATAATACTGTATATCATCACTCTATATTTGCTATATGCCATGTGAATGAAAGAACAGGGAGCTGAAAGTGGAGAGAAGGGGATGTGTCCAGATACTGAGAGCTACATAGTATTTTGAAGACTGTCTGGTGAACTGGGCAGAGAGATTAAATCTGATGCTTAATCAATCTGGAGGACTATTAATTCCTGTCTGCTTTATAAAGTGAAACAGGTGTGGTTTTCTCTTGGAACAGAAAAGTAGGTTCAGGAGTATTTTTTCTTTTTTTTTTTCCTTTTTTTTCTTTTACTTTCTATTTTTTATTTTCTTTATTCTTGCTTCTTTTTCTTTTTTTCCCCTCTGCTTTGTTTTCAACAGGTGATACCCAGCATACTGTTTCTACTACAGATTCTTATTCCATACAGACTTCATTACATTTTTGTATTGTACTGCTTTTTCTCCACAGATGCTAGAATTTTTTTGTCTCTTTTCCAAAGGATATCTTTTAAAGGAATATATAAAAGGAATATATAACCCCTATAAACAAAACTTGTCTGTGTTTTATTAAAGCTTTTTCAGATTGTTTTGGTTTTATTGATTTATTTATTTTTAAATTATAGCATTGTCATGGGCATCAGAACCACTGACAGCAGAAGTTAAAAAACAAAATCTGAATTATTCTGTAAAATCTCTGGACTCCAATGTTGGTGTGCATTGTTTCCTAAATCCTTTTAATTTCAATTCTGCCTACCTGAATTCTCAGTTTAGTTATAAAGCATTGTATTTATGTAAGACACCCAGATCAATTGTTTCTGTAAGTTAACTTTCATTTTATATAATTTAACTAAAAGAAACTTTGTTTAGTTCAAACTTTAAAAATACAGATTTGACATCATATGTGACCTTTTCATCTCTTTGAAGAGTATTTCAGAGTATGAATCTCTCAATTGCTTCAAATAAAGGCAGATTCTGTTAAACTCATATACAGCATTATTTAAATTCCTCTTATAGGAAGTTAAACGAAATACATTCTGAATGTTATCTTTTATAATCTAGTTCTACCTATCAGAGAGTTTATATTTCTCTACTAGAGGCAACTTCGTTTGAAAAAAAGAAAAGATATTTATTTAAGTAGAAAAAAGCCTGCATAAAAGTGAAAATCTAAAAAATATATTTGACCAATATAATTCTAGAGAATTCTAAATGGCTAGAAAAAAATAGGAAAATAAGAAATATTGGAAAGAACTTTGAAGTATTTAATATTATAGTTTGGACTTCCAAAAATACTGATTTTGTTTTATTTTTTTCACCTCTTGCATTGTTTCAAAGAATATGTAAATGAATTATCATTTCCTTATTTTATATGCAAATATTTAATATATTGTCTTTTTGTCTTAAATGGTGCAGTTATGTTCAGAAGCTCAATCTTGTATTATTACATGAATTATTTACATGGTTCCATTGTTATTATGACTTCAACTAATCACTCTTCAGTAGCATATTTTTGCCATAAGATGTCACAGAACTCTGATGAGTTTTACTGTAGAGGAGAAATAATATATGAAATATAGCCATGACATATGTAACATCAGAAAATAACAATGCGTTGTTATATATAACAGAGCTAAAACAAATAAGTTTCATAAATTCTAAATATCAGAAAAACATAGACTAAATGTTGGCAATTTTTATATGGGTCACTCAGTTTGCATGACTCTGTATAGACTCACAAATGTAAAGTCTGAAGAAAGAGCAGAAGACAGTGTTGCACAGGATTGCTTTCAGTGATACTGGCAGGACTGCAAATTAGAATAAATTCCACCTACAGAAGCAGTACTGTAAGGGTAAAAAATTTCTGCCATAGTCTGGCTTTCTGGAGGCATTTGAGTCTAGGCATTCTTGAAGGCCTTCAGGCCTGACTGAGTTTGCTCCTTCATGTTTTTTTATGCATGATCTCATCTGGTGTTGTGTACTATATTGCATATTTTTATTCAGTGTCACACTTCAAGCGTTTGAAGATTGTGTTTAAAACTTTGTGTGGAATAATGTAAATAAATATTAATATATGTCAAATGTAACAGTTGATAAAAAAAATTCTGCTTTCAGTAGAGTATAAAGAAACTGATTTATGCTATGGATTTATTTTGAATTTTCAGGGTAATTTGCATTAATGGCTGTATAATGTGTACAATAATGACTTACTTGGCTTATAATGGTGTTTATATTGCTCTGTACATTATTCTGAAGAAAAATGAATATACCATCATTATTTCCCTATCATTATTGTGCCACATGGAAAAAAAATTATATCAATTAGTAAATAAAATGCATGTTTGTATTTGACATATTTCTTAAATGTACTCTCCACCTCTAAAAGCTGTATCTTAGAATCGTTACCAAGCTGGAAAGCTAGACGAATGGCAGAAGAAGAACCTGCGATCAGCAGGTTTTTTTACAGCATAAAAGGAAGAAATTCTTCATGGATTCTGCATTAGTACAAAGTTATCATTAATTAAACTTGCATAGTAGAGACATGTGAAAATTTTTTAATGAATAAAAATCTACAATAAACAAGGAACTAAAATGTTGGGAGTGCTAGAAGGCATTATTTTAGCTAACGTTATTTCCAAAATGAGAAAAATACCATTTTTATTGTAAAATTCTATTGTAAATCTATTTAGATGCCACAACAATTTTCAAATACACCTTTATATTCTACCTGGAAAACCTCCTGCCTGTCATTGTCAGTGATATTGTAAACCTTGACATTTTTAAAAACAATACTAATTTAAAGGTTAATTGTATTCATAAGTGCTTCATATGTGGTAATTTATTATGCTGTTAAACAAGAACAACTGAAAGGAAAATTTCCCCATTGCATTCACTTTTAGCAAGTACAGTTACACAGTCATATTCTAATGCTTAGTTATGATCCTGATGCATGGCTGGGTACTGCGAGGATCAACATCTCACATTTTATGTTGTGTGTACTCTTAACGCCTTTACCAGGATAATTTCTACAACAGATGATGAGAAACTGTGCTCATGATTACTGAAAATAACCACTGTAATCATTATATGAAGTAAATTTGATTTTTTTTAATGTAAATTTCTACCCTCTGAGGAAAAATATCTCCCAGAATGAATCTTCTATGTTCTTCAAGAATGATAATAATAGACCCTTACACTTAGATTTCTTCATTTTCTTTTCATGAGAAGAAAATAGAAAAAAAACTAATTTATTTTTGTTATTATATCATCTCAGATGTATTTTATTGCAAATAGCTCTAATCTTTCAAATTTCTATGTATCGCTAACTAATTGCTTTTACTGTGTTCTGTATTTAAAAAAAAAAAACATGTATAAAAGAACAAATATTTAGTATTTATATACAAAAACATATATATAGGGGTAAGGGGGGGAAGGGAGTGGAAAGTATGAACAAACCAAAAGGGTGGAATGATTTGTTTTATATTACAGAAAATTTTAAAAACTTTTAAAAGTGAGGCCAGAAAATGATATGTGTAAAACTATTGCCTCCGTTGTTTCAAAAAAGTGTGTAGCTCCCCTTGATTCTTTTTCTCTGTGTTTGATTATTTCATACAGCAGTGGTGATTTAAGACACCTACATCAAAGACGGAAATGTATTGTCCAGATTTTCTCAGATTTTGAAATTGCCTTTTCTTTTTCCTGTTATTTTTTTCTTCTCCATTTTTGTCAGATTTGGAGTAACACTTAGCATGTAAGAACATTTTTTCTTAACTACAGTTTCTTCTTCAATTAATAACAAAGCAATTTTCTGATTTTTAAAATTTATTTGACACAATATTTGAGTGGAATGTTTCAGCTAAGGCTTTATCCATACAAGATGAAAAGGCAAATGTGGAGCAGAATTCCAATGGCTATCCTTACTCAGGAGCTTATCTAGTTTTGTCCAGGAGATGGGGACTTCGAAGGTCCTTGACAACGTACCCCAAATATGCAATCTGCAGTCTGTACATGAATTACAGAACAGTTTCGCATTGACTCCTGAGGATCTTTTTTGTGTGTTAATGGGAGCTGCCCAGACTAGAGCAGACTAAACCTTCAGTGAAGCTTTAGTGAAGATGGAAGCTGTTTAAACAGGTTTTGCATGATAAACTCCATGCTGCTTAGCCATTTAGAAAAAAAATGACAGTACCACCAAACAAAGTACTTATATAAGCAGAAATTTTACAGAATCTGTGCCTGTTTGAGTAAAGGGCCAGAACACTGATCCCATCACATAGCATATGCGCATTTTCTAGCCTACAACTTTACAACCGTCTATGGCTAAATAAGCATCTCTTTGTTATCTTGATTTTCTTAAAAGTTTTAGGCTTAGTTCTTGATCCAGTTATGTGCAACTTTGACTTCTGGATTGGATAGTTGCTGTGCAGATTGCATGGGTTTCCACAGCTGCAGCATCATGTTGTTTCCCTGCCCTAGAGAATCTAAAGCAAAATGATGTCATACTCTCTCGTTTTGGTCTTCTGAGTGTGATTCAGTATATTACCTATGATCTGTAGGACTTGTTCTGTGTGGCTGTCCTTAAACTGTGCTATCATGACTCTTGAGACCTAATGAAGTACTCAAGATAGCAGTTTACTCATTCCTGGAGCAAACTGAGCAATCTAATTGAAAATCTGCCTCCTTTTTCAATGATGCAACAGTGATTGACTAAGCAATATTATCACTCAGATGCATCTTTCCAGAAAAAAGACCTATTCCTCCAAAATGGGAGAAAATTTAGCTGAATAATCAACTGAGTGTTTTTTCTCTGAGAAATCTTTTGTCAGGAAAGTCAAAACTATGCAGTGCTTTGAAGATCCTTTCTAGGTAGCCTGCAAATTTGTGACAGAATATTTACCATAAATATGGTGTGTGATAGTATGTCAGATATGATTTGTTCTCAAGCATAAGGCAATTAGAAAATCTGACCTCAAAAAAGCAAGTGAACAAAACAAAAGTATCCCTTACTCTCTGCAGAAACAGTAATCAAATTAGTGAGGAGGAAAGGCTGTTTAGGGTCAATGGAATAATTGATTCATGAATTGCCATTGAAATCAATGGTAAGTTTCCCATCAGTCTGTGAAATGCAGAATTGGATCTTTAGTACTTTAAGCTTTCTACCGTTCCTCAGCATCAAAGACAGCCTGTGGGAAAACAGATAGTGTCAATTTCCCTGAAGCCCAATGAATTAGATTGCTGCAGAAATTAAGTTTTTGTTGCCCTGAAATAGTAGAAGGTATTCCTTTCTAGTATTGTTATTATTACTATTTTATAAATGTGAAATGTGAGGCATATTAGAGTGAACACTTCAAAGAAATCTAAAGCTTAGGCACATATACTAATGTTGTTACATAATTATCTAATACTGTAATGTTATTTCTGGTGTAGAGAATCACCATGACAATCTTTGAACAAGCTGTATTTTATTCAGACCGTATTTGGTAAACATACAATTTTTTTTACTGGCCATGGTTTAGCAAGCAAGAAATCCACCTTGTCCTTCAGGCACTATCATGACTCCCAGAGAAGGACACATGAAATTACAGGGTGTTCTGTGCTCTGTGGAGAGAGCTGAAACACGTATTTCTGGAATCAGTCCCTATTCTGACTTATAAAGTGCTCAAAGGGGTGTAAAGCACAGCCTTCACCCTGGAGACAGAACTTGACTCAAGCCTTTCGCAAAAGGCTTTCGCCACTGTTTTACAGACAATATATTTCAGGGAATATTTACAATGGCAGAAAACAACCACTTCTGAAAAGCCTTCTGATATTGCTCAAAAGCTATTCCTATTCACTGCTACTAAACATCACTACCTAAATCTCAGAAATGTTTGGGGCTCCATCAAAAATTAAAATAGCTCTAAAATATACACTGATGCTGCAGTACTGAATAAATATAAATAGTCATAGTTACCATACAAGAAAATTCTTGCATTGCTGAAAATGTCTTTAATATTAAAAAAAACCCAAAACATTACATTATATAAAACAAAGCTAAGCAAGTATAAACTTTTTTCAATAGAATGAAGATCCCTGACTTTTAAAGTCAAATGGAGCAGCAGTTTTTAAGCAAGTTTGTAAAAGTATGTATGAAGTAGTAGTACATATAATTGCTGCATAAGAATTCAGCTTTTCAGCTCAGAGTTGGAATACTAGGTTAATTTTTAAAAACAGAATTTTTGCCCTGTGAGAATGCAGATAAATAATAATTCTGTCAAAGGTAGCTATTCCTATGAGGCAGTACCGCTACAAGAAAAAGGTTTTTGTCTTGCTTGTAATCACAGGAAGCTTGAGAAAGCAGAGGGATATTACTGTCTTTTCTGTTCTTACAAGGTTTTTGATGCAGCAAATTGTTCTACTTTTTAATCCTGAGAAATAATTTGAAGATAACCTGTCAAAATAAAATGACTGTAATACAAGGTACTGTAAATACTACATAATAATTTCAGCTCCAAGAAATGTTAACTAGCAAGTACTTGGACACATAATGCAGTTACATATTCTATTTCACAGATGAATTATATTATCACCGATACATCAGAATACAGAAGCAAGTGCACATGAACATGAAATTATGAAAGCTTTTCAGGGTTAACTGCAGTGCCTTCTTTTTACAAGCAGCTATCTCCAGTAATATCATCTATAGATCAATATAGTTGCATTTTGAAATGAGTTGTATTCATTGTTCTCTTTTCCCCCTATTGGAAGGAACTGTTCCCAAACATTGACTAATCTCGAATTAACAAAATATCCTAATAACCTTTGACACTGTCTTGCATGACATTCTGGTCATCAAATTGGAGAAAAATGGACTGGATGGTTTGACCATGCAATATATAAGGAACTGGCTGGATGGTTGCACTCAGAGTGGTCAATGGCTCAGTGTCCAAGTGGAGATCGGTGATGAGTGGCATTCCTCAGGGATCGGTGCTGGGATCCACACTATTTAACATCTTTGTAGGTGACATGGGAACTGGGATCAAGTGCACCCTCAGCAAGTTTGCAGATGACACCAAGCTGAGTGGTGCAGCTGACACGCTAGAGGGAAGGGATGCCATCCAGAGGGACCTGTATAGGCTTGGGAGATGAGCCCATGCCAACCCCATGAATTTCAACAAGGCCAAGAACAAGGTCCTGCACCTGGGTCAGGGCAATCCCAAGCACAGATACAGGTCGGGTGGAGAATGGGTTGAGAGCAGCCCTGAGGAGAAGGATTTGGGAGTGTCAATTAATGGAAGATTCAACATGAGCCTGCAATGTGTGCTTGCAGCCCAGAAAGCCAACTGTATCCTGGGCTGCATCAAGAGAAGTATGACCAGCAGAGTTATTTTCAAAGAAGCTTGAGTCCTTGAACATTAAGAGTGCTGCATATAACTCAGACCTCTGACAGATTTTCCATATTTCATAACATGTCCTGTGTACACAGATGAAATAAGAAGTTCCTCCCATAACCTCTCACTGTATTGTAAATGTTTCCTCTTTAAAATTGAGTATTAATGTGTTATAAAAATTATATTTAATCTGAAATAAAAACATATTTCCAAGAGATAAATCTGAGAGATTTGTATGGAACAAAGAGATTTGGAGCTTGCAAGTTGGAGGGACAAGGAAATCACAAGATGCGTATAATTTAGTTGATTTTAAGTTTTAAAATAAAACACTTTTAAATGTACTTTTCAAAAAATGTTAAGCTTAAATGTGCATCAACAAAGTTCTGTCATCCCTAAGCTACTGTTTATATAAAATGTGTTTTAAACCAAAGTCATTTTGAAACTTGCCTCAATTTTGTGTGCCTAACATTATTCTTTCAGATATAAAATAAAACAAGGGTTTTTACTTTGATGCAACTCATTATTACTCTACAACTCTCTTTTTCCTGAAGATATCGAAGTAAGGCTTCAGTATATTCATTGCAGTAGAAATACCTGTTGAAGTATAGAGGCATAAGGAAAAAATACTATCTATTTAAAGACACTTTATGTATTGGGCATGAATACAAGAAAAGCTTCTATATTCTTTATCTTTTTCTATTTAATCTTGATACTATTATGGAAAATTCCTTATCAGTTTCCTAATGAATGCATATGAGAAAAATAAAAGGGGAACAGCAGATAATTCAGTTCTACTTCATTCTATTCCAGCATCCTATTGAGAGATCCACAGATGAGATTATGACTGTCTTTCACATTAATTCTCTGCTTATTTTACTTCTTCATTCAGAAATAAAATAATTACACTACTGTAAAGTAAATAAGATTTAAATTACAGATAATATACACTCTCTGTAAAAGAAATGAGTAGAGTGAATAGACAATATCCGTACTGAAGCAGATTTATTCCAAGTTCAAAACTGCTTTTGTCTGTGTGTAAAAACCAAATGGTTTGCCTTCTCCAAGATACTGTAAAACATCTGTTTCAGGTGCTTCATTTCATTGCTGCAGTACTAGCCAACTGAGGTCCAGCTCCAGCTATCCTTTAAACTCATATCCAGACACTGTTTACCAAGGTTCCAATGCAGTTTGTTAGATATCTCTAGAAGTCTTTTATGTGTGATTGGGAAAATATATGCTTACTGTATACAGAATAGTAAAAGATAAAACCTCAGAGGATCCATCAGAAATTCTGCATTCCTCATTTGGAAAGTATTTGAAGTTAGTAATCAGTATACAGCTGAGGTCATTATATGACTATCTAGTAATATTTTCATTAAGACTACTTAGTAGATACGATTTTTTTACCAGCAATTGAGAAATTCATGCCATTTTATGAAGGTTTCATGAGCTGTTTTATTTCCTGGTGCAATTGTCTCTTGGCTACAGCATCCCTCTGTCATGAGAGACTCTCCAGGTCCTCTTTGACATTATGATGTTTGAACATACTGCTCTTTTCTCCAAGAACCTCATCATCTATGAAATGCCTAGTGTTCTAGCGGAACCAAATCTTCTGAAAATATGTTACTCATACTATAGCCCTATGCAATAAAACTTTCTAAGAACTCTTAATTGTGTTCCCAGTATTACTGCTGTTTTATGAAGAATCAAGAGAGTAATATCTGAGGCAAATTTGAAGATCTGATTTAAAAATCACAGGCACAGCTGAAACTGACTCATCTATACCATGTATTAGAAGTCCCTAAAGGAACTATGAGCTTGTGTTAAATAATAACTGTGTGGAATTTTTGCAATAGTACCAAAACAGTTTCTTTATTGATTACTTCAGCGTAAAATTAGCTGAGTAAATTTAACTGTACTTCCACTGGTTCTTCCCAAACCATATGACATTTTAAGGGGTTATAAATGAGGTTTCTACTCTGGATAGTTCATTTGGCAAAAAAAGATTCCATATAAGTCAGTGATATGAGGGAAATTAGAAAGTAAAATTAACAGTGGTACTAGAAGAACAAACAAACATCAGATGTCTGAAGCATGAATGAGAGTTATTGCTTAGCTAATATTTTTTAAGGGCTAAAATTGCTGACTTACAGAGCAGCAAGTGATCGTCTTGAACAGTTTTGAAGCAAAGCTTGAAGATAAAAGAAGCCCAGATTTAAATATCATAGTAAATTATTCACTCAGTTGTGTTGGTATAAATTCAAAGAAGTACAAAAATGAACTAGTTATTGACTTACACAGTTGTAACAGAATGACTAGTGAAAATTATGCAGAAGACACACCAAATGTTAGGAAATACAGTATCTGAATTCCAACATAAAAGATCTGGAGTGATTTTCATTGCAGAAGTGTATCTAGAGAGAAAAATAAGTCAGACTTTATCTCTTTACAGTATTTGGCTTTCATGAGGTGACGAAGAAGGTAAATCCATTCAGGGGATCATCCACTGTAGTTCAGCCTTCTCATTATTAATAATTTTTCTTTTTACTAATATAGTTATATCCTTCTTATACCTACCTTTCTAGTCACTAAAACTTGAATATTAATATTATTCAATCCATCAGAAAATTTAATCTCCAGTGGATTTTTGCAGGTCTCTGTTAATGTGCATGTCTTGTATAAACACAGTGGCAGAAATTTTGAGCTAACTGTGATCAGAATTCTGAAAATCCTGTAATTGGCTTTGTAAAAGCTAGTATGTTACTCCAGAGCTTTAGCTTTTACTTTTATAATAAATTATTTGAATTCTAGAGAAAACGTAAAGCAAACAAACCATAAGATAAAAACAACAACACAAACCACAACCAACCAGCCAAAAAAAAAAATTCCACATCTTACTATTTACAATTACTGAATAATGAGGGTAATAACTTTTTGGAACCATCAATCTAAGTGAAGTATTTCATTATAAATGGCTTGTGATTAAAATTATTCCAGTTTATTGAATCACAAGTATATTTTTTCCAAAAAGGAATTGCTCAAAATTGTATGCAACCAAAGTCTTTTCTCTTAAAGACATACTGTACAATCTGTTTAAATTTTAGTAAGAAAATATTCATAGAGTTCAACTAACATCCAAAATATAGAAAAGAAAACTGAGAAAGGACTTGGGTTTAGAGAGTAAACATTTTTTTCCTCACGATTTCATCAGGTGATTCATGCAAGAAAATAATCATTAAACTTTTGCCAACGTTCTTGTGTTCTGCTGCACAGATTCTAGTGTGTGCATATTTGTTCACATTTATTTGCAACCACTGAGCTCTTTCAAAAGTCATTGTGTTATTCAGAAACTTGAGGAACATGAATTATTACCTTTTAATTATATATATTTTTCCACAGAAATCTTCCATTCCATCAACAACTTCAACTAAGATCAAAAATAAAATATAAACTGGTCAGCTCAACATCTCCAAATTAATTTGTCTCAGTAGGAAATTAGCAGAATCTGTCCTAACATTAATGTAATCACTCCCATCCTGATTAGTAGGTCTCTCTTCGCCCTTCACAGGTTATCTTGGAGTAATTTTGGCATGTCTATATATTGAATTACATAATATCTTTTTTTTCCCTGTCACCAACTGAAGACAGTGAGAGTGAAATTTATCTGACTAAATGAAGTCTGCATCTTTGCTAGCTACCCTAGCTTTGTTTATAGTTAATGAAAGAAAACAGAAAATTGCCATATGATTAATCTGAATTAAGACTCTACGTGAGATAAATCACATCCTAAAAATACCTTTTTCTCTGCCTTGGTTATAAATAAATCCTGATGTCAGTGTATTAAAGAGAGACATTCAGACTGTCTGTGTCTGAAATCAGATGAGAAGTTAAAGGTTTTTCACTAGTTGCTATAGCTTTGGAATAAGTTATTTGTGTTTCAGAGCTGAAAATCCTTAGTGCTTCTTGTACTTTCATGTTTTGCTGTTCTAATCATCATTTGAGTATATACTTAAAAATCTCTCTCTTCTAACTTGCTCACTATTTTAGACTAGGATATTTCAAACTACTTTCTTTCCTTTACCCTTTTTGTCTACCAGATTTGTATAAGCTTAATCTTTTAATTATATATTTTATTATCTGCTCTATGAATTAAACTATAAATACATATTTGAAAAACCATTTTGTTGTTATTATCAATTAGTTTGTTACATATATGACATGGCAGGGATCATCCAGATTGCTTACTGAAATGCATTAAAAATAATCAGATATGACATTTGCTTTACAAAATGAAGGAAAATGTAATTTATTAGAAATTCTACAAATTCACTGAGATCTGGACATATTTGATAGACCATAAATGTATATATCAATCAATTGCAATATCATACAATAATACATACATACAATACATATATTATCTTGTTTTAAAGGAGATATTCTTTTGTTTCAAATTAAATTACTCTTAAAAGTCATTTTACTTACATTCAGTAAATCCTTTAATAATGGGAATTAATTTGATAGTGTGAGGTGATATTGTAAAGATGGAACTGTTCAGTGTGGAGAAGAGAAGGCTCAGGTGTGTTCTCAGTAATGATAATTATGATCTGAATGGTGTGTGCAAAGAGCATGGAATGAGGGGAATCAAGATTTTTGTATTGATGCCCAGTGGCAGGACTGGGAAAAAGTGGCAATGGACACAAATTAGAATCATAGAATCACCAAGGCTGGAAAAGACCTACAAGATCATCGAGTCCAGCCATCCACCTATCACCACAAAACCATGTCCCTCAGTACAGCATCTAAATGTTTCTTGAACACCTCCAGGGACGGTGACTCCACCAACTCCCTGGGCAGCCCATTCCAGCACCTGACCACTCTTTCAGAGAAGAAGTTTTTCCTAATGTCCAGCCTGAATCTCCCCTGGCACAACTTGAGGCCATTCCCTCTAGTCCTATGACTAGTTACATGGGAGAAGAGGCCAATCGTCACCTCACTTCAACTCCTTTCAGGTAGCTGTAGAGAGCGATAAGGTCTTCCCTGGGCTTCCTCTTCTCCACACTAAACAATTGCAGTTCCCTTAGTCACTCCTTATAAGGCTTGTCCTCTAGACCTCTCACACATGAGGTTCCCCCTAAACATCAGGATACACTTTTCTGTGAGGAGACAGCACTGGCACAGGGTGCCCAGAGAGGATGTGATGTCTCCTTCCTTGGAGATCTTCAAAAGCTGTCTGGATACGGTCCCAGGTAAGCTGCTCTGTGTCTTCCTTGTTGAGTGCAGGGGGTTGGACCAGATGACCTCCAAAGGTCCTTTACAATCTCAACTATTCTGTGATTCCATGATATACAAATCATGTTGGTTAAGAAACAGTGAATTGAAGGAAGATTGCAAAACCAAAAGATTCCAATAACTATTTTAAGATATTTTTTGCCTTCTTCAAATGCGTGAAAAATGTGCTGGTTTGGCTGTTTTTCCGTATTTTACTGTAATTATATTTCAGAGCTGTCATGGAGAAAAATGTGAGTGCATAGGAGCTGAAAAGAAATAGGAAGATGCCGCAGAAAAACGTAACCTGTATCTAATCTTGAGGCAAAGGTCAAACTCACGCAGATGAGAGTGATCAAAGGATGAAAGAGTGAGTCAGAACGGAAAGGATTCTATGTTCTGTGCATAACACAGTAGAATTTTTGTCTTCTTGATCTCTATTCACATTCTGCAGTTGTTCTAAGAACAGAGCATTTATTAACATCAGTGGGAGTCCTGTACACAAGGCAACTGCCAAATGTATCATTAAGAACTGCAGTACAGATTGGAGAAGCAAATTTTGTGCTTTATTAACGACTACATCGCAGCATTTCTTATCCTTTAAAAGAGACTTTCAAGTAAAATTTTCTATTCTGTGTACTGATTTATTTGACTATTTTTTATCAGTGTATACCATTTAGTCTTTTCTCTTTACAATTTAATTTACCTTACTTTTTGTTTTGCGTTCTCAACTTCTTTCTGTCCTCAAGCACATATGAAATTGCAAACCAATACACAGTGAACAAGCACTTATGCTCTAACTCTGGGAAAATAATCAAAAGCTCTCCTACAAGGGTTGCTTCGAAGTAATGCTTCCTATTTATTATGTTGGCCCGTGATGTCAGAGGCAGATATTGGCAGTATGGCAGTAGAGGTTGAACTTTCCTGCCAATATTCTTATACATTTTGTTGCTGTGCAGCTGATGACAGTAGAGGGGTAGTCTGACAAAACGGCATCTGATATGTAAGTGTGTATGAAGCAAAGATGTGTCATTGAATTCTTCCATGCAGAAAAAAATTGGACCTTCATTAACACTTGCTGAGGCAAGAGAGGTGATTTTCAGCAGTGGTGACAATGATTTGAAAGATAAGCCACATTCCAGACAGCCAAGCACAACTGTCACACCACAAAACGGAGAGTATCTTGATCAGCTCATCCACATGAATTGCCGGGATATGACCACGGAACTATGTATGAAGAAGAATATTGGCTTCAGTGTGTTGGAAACAACATTTGCAAATGTGATATCACAAAATTTGCACGAGGTGAATCCCATGAATGCTCACACAGAAACAGGGAGAACAGCATATGCAAGTTTGTCAGGACCTATTGAACCAACATGAGGCTGAAGTTTGCTGACACTGACTGATCTGAAGACTCAAACTTCCAGAGTCAGGCCAGAGAAGAGGACAATCTTTCTCCTGCAATATGATAATGCCAAGCCCCATATCAGTTTGAGGACCACGGAGCACATTGCCAATCTTGGCAGGACAGTCCTATCACACCCACACCATAGATTTGATGCCTTTTCACTTTCATCTGTTCAGGTAGATGAAATATGGACTATTTGGGCAACATTTTCCTAGCAACAACACCATCATAGCAGCTGTGAAACGGTGGGTCACCTCCACTGGTGCAGATTTTTACGAGCTTGGCATGGAGGCTCTTGTTCATTGCTGGTTAAAATATATAGCTAATGGTGATGACTATGTTGAAAACTAGTGTTTTGTATCTGAGAATTTGCTCTATTAAATGGTGTTATTGTGCATTTTGTACCTGTTGTAGTTTCCATGGAAATAATTAGGAAGCATTACTTTTGGAGCAACCTACTTATTTCAATGATTCTCATAAATCTCATTCTTAAATTTATTCTTGTGGTTAAATATTTTACTTACTAGTGAACTTGTTTATTATCTTTATGACTATGGAATAGTGTTAGTAGTTATTGATGCAAAAAATAAATGTGGTTTCTATTCCAAAGAAACATTTAAAGGCATTGCGATGATGGGGAAATCCTTAGAGTTACACTGTGTGTATTAGGATGCTCTAATTAGAAGTGAAATAACCCCTACAATACTCTGATCAATTTGAAACTAATTTTGTATTATCAGCTAAAGAAAAGACAAAAAAAAATCTCCCCCAATATACTCGCAATGGCTCGATCTAATTATAATCTGTAAACTGGAACACCATAACATAGAATCAGTCATTGAATCATAGAATCACTTCCCTCACCCTACTGGCCACTCCTTTTTTGATGCAGTTGGCCTTCTGGAATGCAAGCCCACACTGTTGGCTCATGTCAACCTTTTTCTCCACCAGAACCCAAAAGTCCTTCCCTGCAGCGCTGCTCCCAGTGAGTTCTTCTCCAAGTCTGTACTCAGGTCTGGGATTGCTCTGACTCAGGTGTGGTACTGTAGTACACTTGGACACCATCTGTTATGATACTGTATGGTACCAGTAGTAAAGATAGAATTATGAGAACACATGTGGAAGTGAAGGAAAAAAAATAAAAGGTTTAAATACAGAGTTCACTGGTAAAAACTGTTAGAAAGTTAAAACTTTTGAAAATCTTTGTAAGTACAAAAGAAAACTGGAATAGATATAGCAAATGGTGGTGTTCTTGAGAATAGAAAATTTTAAATAATTTGGCATAACAGAACTTCTTGCAATATTGAATAATTGAAAGCTATTCCAACATAGCATTCCTTGCATCACTTATAAAATTGCACACACAAAAAAATTTAAAGACACTTAAGGAAATTTCTGTCTTATAAAGTATGAGGCTTGTGTATTATTTTAGCTTTATGCCTGAAATTGCAAAAGAAAAAATAGAATTAAAAGCAGCCTTGAGACTAGTGAGTGTGAAAATTTTAGAGAGTATTTGGAATCCCTATAAACAAGATTGTAATGGGAATCTGACACTCAATATTGAGGAAAGGCTGTTAGAACTTGATTTAAACTTAGAGAAGGCAATTTGTATTTCCTAAGCTGCAGTATAATATCAAATCTTCTTGATGTGTTTAGAAGATAAAAAAAAAAAGAATTTGTCAAACAGAAACAGATCTGTAAGAAAAATGAAATCGAAATAGCCATAAATAATACATCTGTAAGAAAAAAATCATTTTGCAAGAGTCCGTATCGAAAGAAAGTATCTAAGAAGAAATAAAGTATAAATATACACTATATAGTGAATAAGATCTTTCAAATTGTTGAAGGTGTAATGATAAGATTGTCTTAGACATGAGTAGAACCCTTATTCATAAAATGGATACTTTTGTAAAGAATAAAGAAATGTCTGAAGAAATTTTGGAAGAAAGAAGAATTGATTTGAACGTACAATTCAGATAATACAGCCAGCTGTCTCAAAGTATTACAAGCCATGGTAATATAGAAATACTAAAACACAGTTAGGAAGTTCAAACTTTGTAGCACCTAGACAACTGCACGATAGGAATTAGTGAAGAAATGGCCGATCATGGTGAAGTATTCAAAATATGCAGTTTTATGTAAGTACCTAAAATGTGTATTTCTCACAAATACGTATAACATTTCAGACTCATTGTAGTTTCTAGGGAGAAACTGTGCTTTTTTTGTGTGTCTTTTCCTCTGCCTTTTTTCTCTTTCTGTATCTTTGGAAGCAGATGTAGAATTTTAAGTTAAAAGCTTACAAAACAGAACATGACTTCCTTTTTTGTTGTTCTGTTGTTGTTGTTGTTGTTAATGGTCAGAATATAAATTATGGCTCTTTATTTTTCCAGTAAAATAAATAATATCTAAAATATCCAGTCTGATGAAAGATTTTAAGTAAAATGAGTTTATGTCATCTAGTAATAATAATACTTCTTTATACTGCATATGTTATACTTCTTACTATACACTTATTAAAAAAAAATAAATTCTCTAGATTTTGAAAAATGGTGAATCAATAAAGTTTTGCGTATTGACAGTTTTGGATGAATGGTTGTTGTTATACAATGCTTAATAAGCCAACATAGCATAAATCAGCCTCATTCCAGTAGCCAAATAAAGTCCATTAGCTCTTGAAACTCAACATATTTAAGGTCATGGGCTTCAGAAGCTCCAGATTGTCACATGTTCATCCTGCTGGCACACCAAAAGAGCCAGAAACAAGCTAAATCCAGAAAACAGCATTATTACAGACCTAAGTCTAAATTACCGCTCCTTGCCTCTTAGCAAAGCCTATTAGCCTGAATACAATGACAAAATAATTAGTTTTTACTATGCCCATAGCATTACTTCTAGTGATTGTTGAAGACATTTTTGTCAAATATAATTTGTCACTCATCCTTGCTTATAGGTAACATCAGTGAACAGCAGGCTGGTGCACAGCAAGCTAAACAAAATAATATTCATCTGTGAAACATTTTTCTGTTCAATTCACTGACTATGCTCTAATAAGTTCAGAATTCTTACTGACTTTGGTAATAACAAGGAGTAAAACTGAACACATTAAGTGAGAGAGAAGATGTCTGAGGTTATAGAACAAATCAATGGCAGATAAAATCAGAGCTCAGGAGCTCTGAATTTGAATAAGCCATCCCTTGGCCACGTGGAGGTGACATCTGTGCTGATTTTATGAAGTCTGCAAGAGTTGATGATGTTTTACAAATACATAAAAAAGACAGGTCCTCTAGTTAGCATGACTTCACATAAAAGGTCAAATACAAGAAGAGGAGGCAGTTTCTCAGAAGAAAATCAAGGTGACTGAATAGTAATGTTTTGAATGCAAAGTCCTATCTTTGTTATAATGGCAGCTGCATCAAAGAAGAAGATGAGGCATAGAAAAAGCTGGCAAAGAGTACGAAAATGAGAATATTCAGTGATTTCCAACAACACTGAAAGAGAAAGCATATAATTTTCCAAGGTTATCCCAGGATCTACGTCAACGTGGGTAACTCAATCTATAGGTAATGATGATTTATCTGTATTAAATGGACAATAATATGGGCATATCTGCTATGTACAGTATTGCAGGACATACACACACGACAGCACATACACAAACAATAGCATAACACATAGCATTAGATCTGATGTATATTTGTTAGGTCTCCTGTATGTTTTCAATAAGACCCATTCAGTGACCTGGGATATAATAGTAAACGTGGGCCATGAAGTAAAATCATGTCTTCTGCTGGTTATGTGTGCACTTTTGCACTCTACAACATGAGGAAAATGACCCCAGGAAACACCTTCTTCTTCATGATTTTCCTGGTAATAAAGATTCTGATAACTTCTTACCCGCTTATCTGCAGTCAAAAAAAAAAAACACCACAATAATAACAAGATTGTTCTGCCTTTACTATGAAAACAGTTCTTATGACTTGGATACTAATAAAATTAATGTCAGTAGCAAGCTTTGTAATCTATTTTTTAACTAATAATTATAAATATCATTGAGTCTGAAATTTTCATTGATCTCTATAAGCATTACATAAGCTATTAGATATTTTCTCAGTAGATGTAGAGTAGAAAGTCTGAATGCAGAGTATGAAGTCATCCAGAACACCAATACAAGAGAGAAAATAAAATCCCAATAAATTCTTTTGGACTCCAGGTGTTCAGGCAAAATTAACACAAGTTGATCAGCATAAGCCAATCATAGACTGGCATCCAGAGTCACCAGTATTTGGAAGAATACTTTCTCAGACAGAATCTATCTCCAGTTGAATTGTTTATCTTACCAGAAAGCAATTTTTTAAAACTAATTGACAGATCAGTTTTTAAAAATTGTTTTCTGACAGATACCTTTAAATCTAGAAACATATTTGCTTTTTTATTTTTTTAATTTGCTACTGATGCTAATTTGTTCATTATTCTCCCCATTTGACTTTTTGTTCACATCTCTGATATATTTTTCTTTAATTAATTGTGTTCTTCACATAGACTCTTCTTCACTACTCAAACTGAAATCCTCCTCTGCTCATCCATGAACGAAGTATATTTAGATCTGGATTTAAGAAAAATAAAGTAGTTATTTCAGAAAATGTGAAAAAGTAAAGAGATTTTCACCCCTTGCATCAATTCTAAAATGTATTCATTCATTATGCATACTATAAATATAAAAGTGGAACCCAGTAGTAGTAAAGAGAGAAATAAATTGCAGGGTGTCATGCATGGTTCCTTTTATAGCTGCATTCATATTGATTACCTGTAACTTTTATAACAGACCTTTTTTAACTGTATAGGTGAAGATGGTAATTAGGTATCTGGGGAGAGCTGAAACTAAGAAGGAGCCAAGTTGTTCTGCCTGTCCTTACAGCCATGCAAAAGCTTAGTGTACAAAGGACAAAGCTAGAAATTCAAGCAGTGAGATTGCTTGAAAATGTACAACCATGGAGAAAAAATGGCACAATCAGAATGAAGAATTGAGGGTGAAAAGCATAATATTGTGTAACAAATGATTCACAGTGGAGAGGGAGCAATTTGAAAGGAAAATGAATAAGAAATGTAATTGTGGAGAGGGTAGAACCAAAGAAATTGTGCCATAAGTCAAACGAAAGCTTCTCTTCTCATATGTGAAAGAAAACAACTAACCAAACAAAAAATCTCTGAAAAATGAGTTGGGAGGCTTACCTGAAGGTGAAACTGAGGCTTTATATCCAGCACTCTAAAAGGCAGTTGCATTTGCAGTTCTGTAAGAAGTATTAGTTGTACTTTTACACATTATGTTTCTTGGAACTTGAGGTAATGTACTGAGAAGTTCCTGTTGTTATGACAGGCAGCTGGAAGTGGGCAAGGGAAAAAAGGGATGACATTCAGCACCTTACTCCATGAAGTCATCTTTTTTGGTCACACATTAAGTAGAGAAAAAAATAAATATAGTAATCAAACAGAGAAAGGAATCGGTCAGTTAAACACATTACCAAAGTATTGTGGAGTATAGTAAATGAGTTAATATAATTCATATATTTCCCTGCTATCAAGTCTGGGCTAATGATGAAGCTATTCTGGACTGAGTGTTATTTTCTGTTTTACAGTACTTTGATAGAAGCTTGAACAAGATCCCCATGAAGGTAGTAAGTGGCTGTAGTCAACAGATCAGCAGTCAGGGATCAGAAAACATTAGCAAATGGATAAATAATGATGGCAGGAATTTAATAAATAAAAATCAAATAAAAAAAGTAAACCTCAAGGTGGTAGGTGAAAAGCAGCAAAGGAGGATTTTTTCTTCAATTAAGTTCATTTTCTGCATTAAACTGTTGCTTGTAAAATACAAACTAATATACAAACTACATATTAAAATACAAAGATCTGATATTAAGTATGTCACAGTGGATCTGTTGCTTTTGGGTCAAGAAAATTTTAGAGAACATAAGAAAAATCCCTGGCATGGACTACCCTTGTCTGTTAAGGTATACAGAAGTTGAAATTCTCCTGAATTCACAACAGTTAGCCTTTCCTCAGGAACTTTCCCTGCATATTTTCTGGAAGAATACCAAAACTGTCCAGATTTACCACAATCTCTACTATAGGACTGTTCTTCGCTCTCAAAAATGTTCATACACAGAATCTGACCTCACCATGGATACGGCAGTCAAAAGAAATTGGATAAAGGTTATTTTGGTGAGAATGAGGACAAAATGAAATCACGTACTCAGGCTTAGAAGTGCATTGGGGTCCAGTAACATAGATCTCCCCATAATTTCAATAGTTGAAAGAAGAAAAATTCTTGAAGAAGATAGTTAAGAAATTACGTAGTTTGGAAGGATTGTTGAGCTCTGTTTGTCTGCTCAAAGACAATCATTTCTCTACACCCGCTCTGAATGACACAGTCTGAACAATGGGCTTGTGGGGACAGCAGTGAATGTTCCATAAGACTCCCAAATGTCACTCTGACATTTCCAGAATTATTGCTTTTATGTTGAATTGAAATAAAGCTAAATTTCTTATATTCACCTTTTTCTAATACTGAGTCATTTCCTAGTATCTCTGGAAAGCAGTGCTATGAATTTGTATAAGTTTTAAGTTAGTGCTGAAATTGTGAATCTTTACACTCTTCCTCATCTAAATGCAGTGAAACTTTTCCTGGAGAAACTGGAAACTTGATCTGCTTGATGTGAGGGAAACAATGGATGGTAAATAGTGTAAACAGTCTCAAGACTGTTAATAGAAAAAAAAAAAAGAATTCATAAAGAGTAATTGCTATGTATATAATGCCCTAAGGCTTCTAGGCCCTTAGAACAATTCCAGGAACCCCAAAATCGTGGGAAACTCTGATTTCTGACACCTCACAGATTCTGAGTGATCTGATAAGAGCTTTCCAGCTGGCACAAAAGTCAGAAATACTTTTAATGCATTATACTTTTGCAATAGACACATGGAAATATAGAGTTCTGGGGCTCTCAGAACCATGGAGGTATTGTACCTATTTTGAAAATGAAACTGCATCTTTCATTACAACTGTTTTTCAGGGCAGTCTGCTTCTTGGCTCCATACTTTGGATTTTAAGGATGATAATATTATCACATCTTTGACTGTAGAGTCTGCTGGTCCTGGATTTATCTGCTTGGAACAGGTTATGGAAGGGTTCCCATAATACAACAAGCCATGAAATCTCAGTTTCTGTACCATGAAACCTACTTGCCCTAGTATCCAGCACAGAATAAAAACACTTATGGCTAATACAAGAAAGCTGACCCTCATCATTGTAGAGAGAAAGCAGACAACTCTGCCATTGTGTGTATAAGGCTATTTTTTAAAATGAAGTATGCCACATTTCAGCATTTTTCAATGCCATTGGAAAAAAATGCTGAGTTTTATCCTCAGATTCATCCATCCTGATTTTCTAATGGAAGCCAACTGAGTCTGAATAAAGATTTTTAAGAATTTCTTTCTGTTAACTATAGTAATCTTTCATACCATTTTAATAAAATGAGATTTTTTTGCACAAATATTGCAGTATGTCTTGTATTTAATATAATGTCCACTATAAAGTCACATTAATAACAGGAGAACACGATGCCTCTGCACCTACAGAAAAGTTAGTCTAGCATACTGTCTCCTCATCCCTTTTATAGGCTTTCTTTTAAATTATGATTTCCAAACTTTTACCTTTTATAAATAAAGATAGATAATGTTCTGGCAAAAAAAATAATTCCAAACTTTCAAATGAATATGTGAAACTATCAAATGTTCTACTCTTGACAAGGTTCTTGGATAAGATGAGAAGTGGGAAATATGCATTCAGTTTTGCGTCTCCATGCCTCTCCTAGCTATCCATTCAGTATTAATATTAATTAGGTGTGAAATGGAATATGTAAAGTAATTTCAGCTACCAATTTCACAAAGAACTGTGGGTGTTCATCACTTTCAACTGAACCCTCTGCACCTTCTCTGCTTAATATGTTAATTTTATTAAAATATTATATTTTTATTGTATTAGTCCATATTCAATATCACATTAACATGTCAATCTACATAATTTTCTGATAATATAGCAAGTTTTTCCTTCAGATATTAACTCAGAAACTTCAATTTTATGTTGACTTATACTAATAGCAACTCTAAATTGCAAATCTAACTCTAATTATTCACTCAGAAGAGAAATTTGCTCTGAGTTTTGATGTTAGGAGTAACATTCAAACTTCATAAGGGAAGAAAAATTCATCTATTGTATTAGTTTCTATCTCCTACATTAAATTATAAAGAAATACATTGTAGCATGCAAGTCTTTATTTCAATAAACAGCTTTAGTGATTTCTTATAATTTGTCTGTTTTGGAAAGGGATGCATTGATCAGGGAAATGATTGGAAGAAGCTTCATGTTCACAGGCAGTGGTAGACTTTAATGACCCTGATGTCTGCTGGAAGGACATCACAATCACAACTCAAGCAAGCCAGATTTCTAGAGTGCATTAATGATTTCCTGACACAGATGACTGAAGAACAAACAATAAAATGTTCTGACACTTAGAAACTAAGAACTAGTCATGGATGTGAAAGCTGGCGGCTGTCTTGGCTGCAGTGGGACTGGACTAGATAGTCTTCAGAGGTCCATTCCAAACTCTACTATATAGTGATTCTGTGACCATGAGATGGTGGAGGTCAGAATCCATCTGTGAAGATACTATTCTGGGCAGCCTGTTCTAGCTCACCTTGCTTGTGCAAGGAGTTTGGACAAGGTCTTCTCTAGAGGTCCATGCCAACCTGAATTATTCCATGATTCTGTGATTGGTAGACAAACCAATACGAATTTCACAACGTACAGTAAGAAGATTTCTAAAGTGCCAGTATTCACAAAAACAGTTAGTGGGAAACAAATTCCCAGAGATAGTTGTTTGTTTTCTTTTATTTTGTCCCCATCCCTGTTCACTTTATAAATAGTTCCTGTCCAGATGCCTTCAACTAACAATGTCAGTTCATTTTAAATTTCAGTGCAGCACGCCTTCAGGTTCAATGACTGTTTAGCAATAGTCTGCCTCTACAGTGAAATAGCAATAACACGCGTGCCCCCACCACTTCCCTGCCCCATAAGACTGTCATATAAATAGTACACACTATAGGATATTTTGTCTATCATTATCCTTTCAGGGGAAAGGAATAAATGATAAGACAGGATAATACGCTTCATTCTTTACCTTTTGGGAAACTATCTAGTTTTTAATGTACCTTAATTGTTTTTCAAAGGTTGCTGACAGAGTCTGTAAAATGTCAAATGGAAGAGAATTTCCACAGTAAGCGACCTGTGTCTCATGTGGAATCTGCCAGGCTCTGAATTATTGTTATGTATAGCCATAATACACTTGTTATGCTTTTGCACTGCATTGCTTTACATAGGTTTTGAATTTGTTCAGTATCATAGGTTTAGAGTAGAGATTACAAATCAAAAAACAGGATAGGTAGATAGAGTTTTGGCAAGAGGGAGAGAATACATGGCACACAGTATATAGAGAACTCTTACGGATCCTGTGGGCACAAGGTCTGGGGCTTAAAAAAGGCAGAAAAAATGTAATTTTATTCCAATAATGAAGCAGCAACTACACAACTAGATTAACATTTATTTAGTCATCCTTCAATTTTCTTAACTTTTAAATGACTTTGATAAATAATAATTAATACCATTTACACTGGCTGATTTGTGCAACTCCTTGTTTTCCAAAGATTCTGTCATTCATTACTTATTAATTAATACAGCCTGATATTTTAAGATGTGACATACTTTATACTTTGTTGTTTAGGTATTTTTCTACTTTGTTTTCAAGTACAAAAAGATCATAGACTCTTAAATGTTTAGTTGTTTCAATAATATATTCGTTAACTATTTAATTTCTACTTTCATAATTGTGCAGATGTATTCGTTAATAGATATAAAAAGTCTATCACTATTACAAAAACTACAAAACTACCACTAATTTTACCTCTATTACATCCCAATATTTTTGACCTGACAATCTGATCAGCAGCTTGGCACCTCATAACTTCTCCCTTGATGCTCCTCTCCCACTGTGGGCTGGGGGAGAAAATCAGAAAAGTAGAAGTGTGAAAACACATGGGTTGTGGTAAAGAAAGTTTAAAAGGTACAGCAGAAGCTGCACATGCTGGAAAAGCAAAATAAGAAATTCATTCACTACTTCCTACTGGCAGGCAGAAGTTCAGCCATTTCCATGAAAGCAGGGAGCATCAGGTGTGGCAATTACTTGAGAAGACAAACACGACCACACCAAGTGTCCTCCCTTCCTCCTTTCTACACTTTTACTGCTGAGCATGGTGTCAGATCTCCTGGAAAATATTTGGGCCAGTCAGCCAAAAGTCTCAGTGATTAAGCTGATTGTGGAAAAAGGGGGATAAAGTAAGTGGATGTAAGACCACTGACTTGCGGAATCAAACTCTATAACCCCAGGTTAGGTTATAAAGCAGGTATGTTTATTCAGCGCTGCGCATCCACGCAGGGTGCGAGGGGGTCTTCGCCCTGCCAAGCTCGCACACCCCTAGGCAAAAGTGTTAGACATTTAAAAGCCAAACTTATACATATTCATTGAGCCCGGTTACATATTCATTACTTTTTCTCCCCTTTGCGCATGCATTGTAGCCCCTTCTGGTGGTCGCTGGATGAAGGCTGGACGTCTTCCTCCCCACTCGGTGGTCGTTCTTGGATGAAGTCAGGAGTCTTCCTCTTGACCTTTGTCCCAGGGGAGGCTCTCTTATCTTGCATGTCTTTGTAGTTTCTTATCGTTCCCCTTTCACTGTTTTCCTGTTTGTTCTTCTCTTACTGACTTGCAACAATCTGATAATGGAGAGCTAAACTAAACAATGTCTGGCAGTGAAGACCCAACCCAAGGCCCCTGACTCCCTAATTCATCTGGCAGTGAAGATAAGCTAAGCAATTTAGTGGACAGTTAAACGAAGACCCAACTCAGGGCCCCTAATTTAGTGGACAGTTAAACNCAACTCAGGGCCCCTAATTTAGTGGACAGTTAAACTAAGACCCAACTCAGGGCCCCTAACTCCCTAATTCACCACCCTAAATGCAACTGCTCAGGCACAGAGGGACATTAACATATATTAATGAGTTCTTGGAAAATAATGAGTATGTATGCCAATGTATAGCGTATGTATGTCTTAACTGTTTAAACGCAGAACCTGAACTCTGAGAGTGAACACTTGTTTGTCAAGTCACCTGGTACGTATCATGAGGAATAAAGAAATGCCACTTTCTAACACCACATTAGAGTTAGAGAGTTTTCTTCCTGGATTTCCGATGACAAAATTTAAAAAATGAACAAGCCACCTGTGGGGGGAGACTTAACAACAAAGTGCTCAACAGACGGTGGTAGATCTTGTCTCTATGAGGCCTCCGGAGTCTGGAGACAGGGCTAAGGTGTAAACAGAATACTCTTTAGTATGCACAGCTAATGTGGTCACTTCTGGGACAGTTAAGCAACCCTTTGTTTGTTATCTATGTTGTTGTGAAGAACTTAAGGATAATTAACCGTGAGTGGAGTTACTGCTTACGAGTGAAGCATATATAAGGTGTGTGTAAAACACAATAAAGGAACTTGCTATTCTGAAAACTTACTATTCTGATGCCATACTGACTGAGGGAATTTTGTAACAGGACCAAGCGCCGACAGCCACCAATCACACAGGTGGTTTACTATGTGATAAACACCCAACACTAGGATATTTTGAAAGGACATGGGAAGCATACAGTCACATGTTAGATTGTCATGGCGTTACCAGACAAAAATGCCAATCTGAAAGATAACTCCCTGGAACCAATATGTTATTAAGAATCAGGCATGCTTCATTGTGGTGCTGGTTGCACGGGGGATCACTACACCACTACACTTAAACATACTTACCTGGCATAAAAGATCTTCAGCTTATATACAATACTTGAGTTACATATGTTAAGATTTTCCCAGACAGTACATATATATTCAACACTTCCTCTGAAATCATTAACATAAGGTTCCATCCCCTTACATATACTTAGTCTTAGTTCGTGTAGGTGGTCCTGGAAACACCAGTGATCATCTCATTGTGTCCTTTACTTAAGCTTTCTGGTCTTTTTACTTTATTAGGAATGGGAAGTTCCTTTTGTGGGATGCTTTTCTGACTACAGGACCAAGGACTAGTTCTTAGCTAGGTTCTTGTCTTTGGAGTGGCCATGTGGATTGATCTTACTTTGTAGGCAAGATACTTCTGCATACAATCTAACTCTTGTTATCTAAAATGGTCACAATGCTGCACAACAACAGTGCATCCATGGCTACAGAAGTCCTAACTTCCTTTAATTTCCAATGTCATTGCCCAGTTTCTCTCTGAATTGCACGAATTGCTGCAGAGGACAAAAGTACTTTAAAACAAAACAGCCCTAATAGATTGTCTTTGTTCGATTGCTTTTACTTATTTTTAAATTACAATCCATGATCAGTAAATAATTATGTTACATCTCCTCAGAAAAAAATTAGTGCAACTTATAATGTACATGAAAATGGTTCTTAATAGGCTTACTTTCAGATTTATAACCTGACATGGCAAAAAAATAGCATTTGACATTCTGATTCTGTTTGGTGCTCCATTTCTCCCTTCCAACAGTGCCTACATCAAATGCTCCCATAGCGAGAGAACATCTGAACATTTCAAGGTTGGTTGTGAAGGACTTTGTACTGACTTCGCTTTTTGCACTGAAACTCATTCTGCTATTGTCAGGTAATCTGCTGACCATGCAGAATGCAAGTGCCTGATGAGGCAATTGGGTGATTCATGCACTCTCATGCACCCGACACTCAGAAAAATTTAAATATCTGTCTTATTTCTTATTACTTGTATATAAGTAATCCCTAATCAGGACCGTATGTCTTGCATTAGTACTCTGCGATATCAATACTCTACAAAATGTGTTTAGTATATATTTTTCAATCAGATTTGCTGCATCTTCTTTTTTCTTTTGTTTCTATTCTTTCCCAATCATCCATTGTTAGCCATTCTTAGAGACAGGAATTTGTGCTACATAAATAAAAGTATGCTTATTATTTAAGTGAGAATTTTTTGCATCTTTTCATAAAATGCTATGTAAGCATTCTATATGCAATATTATTTGAGGCTATGTACTAAAAACATCTATCTGGGATTTCATTGTAGCCAAAATATATTGCTCCTCTGCTACATCGCAAAGTAAGCTTTGAGTTTATTACTTCACTGCATTAATTAATTTATTAAATATTAATGACGAAAAAGCCATTCAAGTGATGTTATATAGAGAGCTTCAGCATTGCTGGCATGTTATTATCCCATTTATCAGCAGCTATGCATAAGATGTACAAAGCAATATAACTGGTATGTTAATACCATATGTTGTTAATCTAGTTAATGGAATAACAAATACAGAGCTGGGTCTATTAAACAAGAGACTTAAAGAATGGATTTGTGTTGAAATATTTTATCTTCCACAGGCAGGATGATTAAGCTGTCTTTTTTATCTCATATTAAGGATGGAGCATAAATAAATAAATAAAAATTAGAGTGTTGTTTGCTATCCCAAACATTGATCTGACAAAAGCTCTAAACTGAAACAAATACACTTATTTTTAGATAAATATTACGTAAAGTTATATTAAATGCAATTTAATCTTAAAAATAATTTATATCTCTTTACATACTGAATTTTATTAATCTCCTTTATATTTTCTTTTTTTCCCCTCAATGTGTTGCTATTTATTGCACTGCATCAATATGAACTGTCATCTTCCTTCTGTTGTCCTGAAGTAAATGTAATAAAATGTCAGTCTTCTGAGCTGTATCTTTACTTGAATGTCAATTTTGGAAGTTGATGTTTGTTTATCTAATGTAAGCATGTCATAGTTATTGACCTAAACCTCAGAGACTGGAAATTCAAATTCTATTTCTATTCACTCATTGTACTCTTTCTTGTTCAATTCCCTAAGCACCGCTCATTTCTTTTCCTTTATCAGTACTGTCTCTAGTTAGTTTTAAAAGTGATATATTTATGAAGCTATGATTTATAAATGATCTTCTATCAAACAAACATGCTAATTATTATTCTGTTCTTTTAATAATTCAAGCCGTAGTCAATCAACTCTATTATGTGTCAAATCTGATGTTCACGATTTCAGATTGCAACTATACTTTTGAATGTTCCCTTATGACTTTAATTAACTTAGGCAAATGAACCACTCACAGGTAATTTCAAAATCAACACTGTAAACTTTTGAAGGATAATATTTTCATAGAATCATAGAATCATAGAATGGCCTGGGTTGAAAAGGACCTCAAAGATCATCCAGTTTCAACCCTACTGCTGAGTGCAGGGTCACCAGCCACTTGACCAGGCTGCCCAGAGCCATGACCAGCCTGGCCTTGAACACCTCCAGGGTTAGGGCATCCACAACACCACTGGGCAACCTGTTCCAGTGCCTCACCACCCTCTGAATGAAAAACTTCCTCCTAATATCTAACCTACATCTCCCCTGTCTCAGTTTAAAACCATTCCCCCTTCTCCTACCACTATCCACCCTCATGAATCAATCGTTCCCCCTCCTGTTTATACACTCCCTTCAAGTATTGGAAGGCCACAATGAGGTCTCCCTGGAGCCTTCTCTTCTCCAAACTAAACAAGCCCAGTTCCCTCAACCTTTCCTTATAAGAGAGGTGCTCCAGCCCTCTGATCATCTTAGTCGCCCTCCTCTGAACTCGTTCCAAGAGTCCACATCTTTCTTGTACTAGGGGCCCCAGGCCTGGACGCAGTACTCCAGATAGGGCCTCACAAGACCACCACCTCCCTCTCCCTGCTGGCCACTCCTCTTTTAATGCAGCCCAGAACATAGTTGGCCTTCCGGGCTGCCAGCGCACACTGCTGGTTCATGTCCAGCTTCTTGTCCATCAGGACTCACAAGTCCTTCTCTGCAGGGCTGCTCTCAAAGATTTCTTCCCCCAGTTTGTAAAAATACCTGAGATTGCCCTGGCCCAAGTGCAGCACCCTGCATTTGGCCTTGTTGAACCTCATTAGGTTCTCATGGGCCCACTTGTCCAGCCTGTCCAGGTCCCTCTGGATGGCTTTCCTTCCCTCCAATGTATCGACTGCACTGCTCAGCTTGGTGTCATCTGCAAACTTGTTGAGGGTGCACTCGATTCCATCATCTATGTCACTGATAAAGATGTTGAAGAGCACTGGTCCCAAGACTGAGCCTTGGGGGACACCACTCATGACCGGCCTCCACCCTGACATAGAACCATTGATCACAACCCTTTGGCTGCGACCAGCCAACCAGTTCTTAACCCACTGAACAGTCCATCCATCAAATCCATACCTCTCCAATTTGGAGAGAAGGATGTGATGAGGGACCCTGTCAAAGGCTTTGGAGAAGTCCAGGTAGATGACATCCATCGCCCTTCTCCCATTCACTGATGCCGTCACTCCATCACAGAAGGCCACCAGATTGGTCAGGCAAGATCTGCCCTTGGTGAAGTCATGCTGGCTGTCTCGGATCACATCCTTGTCACGTATGTGCCTTGACATGTCTTCTAGGAGGATCTGCTCCATGATCTTCCCAGGCACAGAGCTGAGGCTCACCAGCCTGTAGTTCTCCGGGTCATCCTTCCTCCCTTTCTTAAAAATGAGAGTAATGTTTCCCTTACTCCATTCACCAGGCACTTCACCAGACAGCCATGATTTTTCAAATATGATGGAGAGTTGCTCGGCGACCACATCAGCCATCTCTCTCAGAACCCTAGGATGGATATCATCTGGCCCCATGGACTTCCATACATTCAGTTTCATGAGGAGGTCTCGGACTTGTTCCACTGTTACAGTGGGACGGAATCCGCTCCTCTCACCCACACCTTGAGGTTCAGGGTCCTGGCAGACATGGGGAGCCTGACCACCAGTGAAGACTGAGGCAAAGCACTTATTGAGCACGTCAGCTTTTTCCACGTCTGAGGAAGCCACTTCTCCATCCTCATTTATCAGGGGGGGAACACTCTCCTTGACCTGTCTCCTCCTGCCTATGTACCTGTAGAACCCCTTCTTGTTATTTTTCACATTGCTAGCCAAGTTCAGCTCAATCTGTGCCTTGGCTTTCCTGATCCCATCTCTACACATGCGGACAACAACCCTATATTCCTCCCAGGCTACACAACCCTGCTTCCACTTCACATACATTTCTCTCTTTTCCGTCAGTTTAAGCTGCAGGTCCTCGTTCAGCCATGCCAGTCACCCACCTCCTCTGCTCAATTTCTTTTGCTGGGGGATGGAGAGCTCTTGGGCTCTCAGGAGGGTGTCCTTAAAGAGCTGCCAGCTCTGTTCTGCTCCTATGTGCTTAAGGACAGTTTCCCAGGGGATCCCACCCAACAGTTCCTCGAGCAGCTGGAATTTTGCTCTCCTGAAGTTCAGGGTCCTGACTCTGCTTTTTGCCAGGCCTGCATTCCTCCAGGTCTCAAACTCTACCAGGGCATGATCACTACAGCCCAGGCTGCCTCCAATCTTAACCCCTCTAATGATCTCCTCCACACTGGTGAGCACCAGGTCCAGCAAGGCTTCACCTCGGGTCAGTCCATCTAATACCTGGACCAGGAAGTTATCCTCAACAGACTCCAGGAATCTCCTGGATTGTCGGCCGCCTGCCGTGCTGCTATCCCAGCAGATATCCAGGTGGTTGAAATCCCCCATCAGGACAAGAGCCCGTGAAAGCAACACCTCCTACAGCTGGAGCAAGAAGGCCTCGTCCACAGGCTCCCCCTGATCAGGTGGCCTGTAGCAGACCCCAACCACTAGATCTCCTTTACTGGACCGATCTCTGATTTTAACCCATAAGCTCTCAACCTGGTCATGGCTGTTACTCAGATACAGCTCTTCGCAATCTATCCACTTCCTAACATAGAGTGCAACTCCCCCTCCCTTCCTGCCCTGTCTATCCCTTCTGAAGAGGCTGTAGCCCTCAATCAGAGTGTTCCAATTGTGGGATTCATCCCACCACGTTTCCATGATAGCAACCAGATCATAATTTTCCAAGCACATCACGGTTTCCAGTTCCTCCTGCTTATTTCCCATGCTGTGTGCATTAGTGTAAAGGCACTTCAGCTGGGCTTTCTGCCACACTACCTTTCTAGAGGGGCCCTCCCTCAAACTTCCAGAAGAAATCTGAAGTTTTCCCCCACTGCTTCCCCCACTAGCACAAGCCCCTCCCACAAGCACTGGCTCATTACATACAGGCTCCTTACTAGTGACCCTGGTTTCACCCCCACCCCCCTTCTTACCTAGTTTAAAGCCCTATCAATGAACCTTCCCAGTTCCCATCGTAAAACCCCTTTCCATCAGTGGGATAAGTTACTCCTATTGGTTTTGTCCTAAATATTGCAAGTACTTAGTGCTGCTCATCCTATTTTGAAAAGGAATATCACATTTATTTTCTAATGTGATATGTTTATTAAAAAATGTATATATATTCCACAGTGTAGTAAGTCCAGTAAAAAGCTGTCGGTTTTTAATCATCAAAACAGTGTTACAGCCAACATGTCGTGTCTCTCACTACACTAGCTTTGTGTTACTCATTTCTTTTTATCAGTAAAGTATGTTGATTAAGTACTGTAACAACTTAGAATGAACACACACACACACACACACAAAATACTATTTTGTGAAAGACAGTTGCCTTTTGGGGAAATGTATAGAGCAGTGGCTGTCACAAATTTTCTGTCTAAATACTTCCAAATTACTTTGTCCATAATTTTAGACTATTTTACTTGGAATATTCTTTGTGCTTTATGTCATTCTGATTAATTCTCTTTTATGATATAAGACCTAGATCTCTGAACTCCTACGAGACTATTTCTAGGATTAGATTGTACAATCACACTCCCTCCTCATCTTTATGTCTGTTTCTCTCCCATGTTGATGACTTCCTTGCCATACTCTACAGAGCTTTATTACTTGTTCTCTATTCTGGTGATTAATATAAACTTTCACAACGGATATTTTAAAGCTCTGTTAGAGTAAAAAAGTTGTAGAGCTTAGTTCTTCTTTCCTTACAAGCACTGTAATGAAAGTGTTACACAGAGTCTGATTTTTTTAACTTTTATTGTGAATCAAAGCAAATATTTCTGTAATTAGCCTTAGATTCACACACAGATTCACAGCCTGCTCTGGCACATCAAGACAGTTTCACTCTTAGGCATGTAACAGTGTGCTCCCTCTCTCCCACCCCCAGCTTCCTCCTTCAGCCTGGTTGTTATGCCCAAGTCCTTATCATACAACGAGGTGCAAAAGACCTTGCTCTTTCTAGGAACTGGTAACAACTGAAGTATCACCAGGAGACGGTTAAGGTCCACCACAATGTTGTCTCAAACTAGGTGCGCAAAGGAATGGTAGCAGGCACTTGGTTCAGAAGATATCAGTGCAAGAAGTGCAAGAAGCCCAAGAGCCTCTTTGAGCTCCCCTTGCAAGCAGCTGGCTGAGCATCACAATCTCCCCTTACATGGGGATGCCTCTTGAGGTTACTTAGGCCTGTGCGGAGATCCACCTCTATTTGCTAGCACCTTGCCTATTCAAATCCTCTGGAAGTGGTTTACAGATCTAAGTGTACTAGCTTTGCTAAGATTTGATCTTAGATTTACTGTGAAACCCCACCCTCTATGTAGCAAATAGTCAAGGGTAGCTAGCCATTCTAAATCTTATTAAAATGCTGACTCCATCATTTAAATTAGTATAATATATTTTATATTCATTAGTATCTATTTGCCTCTCTCTTTTGAGTGAAGTGTAGTAGTTTCCATCTGTGACAAAGCATGTGCATCAACTTCCTATATCTGAGGAATTTTCCCATAAAAGCGTAGGAATTGAATGTTTTTTCTGCATTAGAACTAACAAGATAAATATTTTACTAATAGTTCTTTTTGGGGGGTCTTCTTCTTCATCAGGGGTCTCTGATAGTCTTCGCATCCTCAGTAGATAGCTGAAGTAATTTATAGTCACAGAGATTAGGTAGATGGAGTAATTTATAGGTATGAAGACTGCAACTCTAGTTTGTCCAGCCATCTAGACTACCTCTGAGCCTTGAGTTAAAGACAAGGTAGACATCCTACTCCTAAACAGCATGATAATGCCTTTACAAATCAAAAACCCTTGACAAGGATATCAATAGGCTCGTTACGTTAGAATTTTTCATGCTGGACAGACAAGACCTGAGTGTTAAAAAAAAATCAAGGAGGAGAAGATAAATAATTAGCAATATACATGTTTAGCTAGCAACAATTTATGTTTAACCAGTATCCATATGTTTAGCTGAGGGTTGGGAAGATTTGTGAACCTGAAGTACTCAACCAATGAGGAACCAGGGGAGGAAAAGATAAGCATCAGGTAATAGGGCATGAAAGATGTAACACTGTTTCTGCAGGCGCACTCCTGCTTGCAGGAAGCCCTGAATTGCAATTGTGAATAAAATCTGCTTTTATCAGAGATACCATCCTGAGAAATTATTTGGATATTTCCAACAATTTGCAGGCTCATCCAGAATAATTATCACCTCTTGTGGGGGTCCCCCTACTGCCTTGGACAGGACAGGTGCACCTCGCTGATTTTAGTGGTCCTGTCTGGGTGGTGAGGTGACTCCTTGGGATGACCGATAGGAAACCGAGACTGTTACATAAAAGGATGGGCTCTGTGAAAGCCAAGGGGTAGGTAGGCATGGGTGTTGATTTCCATAGACCCGGTAACTTCATGCAAGGATCAAAGTAAGATAATTTAATTCTTGCCTTGGGGGTTGGATGAGACTCTTGAATCATAGAATCATAGAATCATAGAATCATAGAATCATAGAATCATAGAATCATAGAATCATAGAATCATAGAATCATAGAATCATAGAATCATAGNAGAATCATAGAATCATAGAATCATAGAATCATAGAATCATAGAATCATAGAATCATAGAATCATAGAATGGCCTGGGTTGAAAAGGACCGTAATGATAATCTAGTTTCAACCTCCCTGCTGAATGCAGGGTCGCCAACCACTAGACAAGGCTGCCCAGAGCCACATCCAGCCTGGCCTTGAATGCCTCCAGGAATGGGGCATCCACAACCTCCATGGGCAACCTGTTCCAGTGCGTCACCACCCTCTGAGTGAATGTGTGTGACTGAGATGCACTTTCAGCACGAAGCAAGTGTGGAGTCCTAATCCGTGGTGCCATAGTCCTGCGAGGGGCGTGGCCAGAGATGGATGAAGTGGCTGTAGTGGTGACAGGAAGAGTCTCAGGAGGGGAGCTATTGGTGTACAGTACCCTGCACGCTTGACAAAGTGCCAGCAGTTTGACCCCTATTTAATCCAAGAATTGGAGTAAGGTACTCTGGAGGGATAGGCCCCAAATCCAAGAATCAGAGTGTGGTAACCTGTGAGCAGGGAAGTTCACAGCAGCATTCTGGAGGGATGTGAAATAGAAGCTCCCAAGAACAGGGAATAGGATCCCCAAAATCATGCCTAAAGATAGCCCCTTGGGAAAGGTGCTTCAGAATTGGAAAAATAATCCCAAAACCAGGGACAAGAACAGGAAAGGGATGTTTAAATATTGTGTACAGACATGGCCTAAAGAGCCACTACAGGGAAAATCAGTATTTTGGCCAAAATACAGATTTGGCAAAGATTGGGTATGTCAGACTTTGAATTCATATATAAACAATAATAATAATAATAATAATAAGACTCCTTTTTCTGAAACAGAATCAGCTTATGCCTCTCAATGGGTGCAAGAAGTAAAACAGTTCAAAGTTCAAAAGAAAAAGGAGAGAAGCAGAAAGATCGTAAATGGGATCCTTTAGATAACTTGTTCCCCGGAAGCAATGCAAGTGGCAGCCGCCTCTGCAGAGGCAGGGAGTGTCTCTGCTGCTGATCCCGTGCATGGTCCTAGAGAGAGTACACATCCTTGATTACGGGGGGAATTGGAACAATGTAGACAGGACCTGGAGAATTTTCCTTTCGCTAACACTGACCTTAGAACACTTCACTCTTAGGGAAGTCCCCTAAGGTCAAAGGGAAATAGAGTATGTTAATGCCCCCACTCCTTTTTATTTTTTACTAGCAGAAAGGTCAGGAATTTCAAGAAGGAAATGAATTCCTTAACTGAGGATCCTTTAAGAGTAGCAGAACAGTTAAATCAATTTCTAGGGCCTAATTTCTACTCATGGATGAAAATGATGTCTATCATGGGTATGCTGTTTACTGGAGGGAAGTGGAGAGAGGAAAGGTCTCAAGGATAAACTGTACTGGTTATTGTCACTGTTTGTCTTTTTAACTGTTAAATGTTTGTGTTGTAAAAATGCAAAATACTTGTGGAATTCCATTTCTTGTTTATAATACTCTTGTTTTGCTGGTGGACATTGGTTAAGACTCTTGCCCACGGAATTCGCTGTTCCTGTGTCTCGAGAAAGCAGGTGGACTACGTTACCCAGCAGCACAAAGAGAATTCTTGTAAAAATCTCTGTTTTGCTGGGGGGCATTGGTTATGGCTCTTGCCCAGGGAATATGGTGCTCCCGTGCCCTGGGAAAGTAGACAGACTTAATTACCCATCAAAACACAAGGGATTTTCACCCAATACCTAAGACTGGCCAGGATAAATAGTTGTTATGGGACAAGGAAAGTCTAAAGAAATTCTGAAAAAGACTCCCCTGTGTTGTATTTTGGCTCACTGGAGGGACATCACTGGTGAGCCAGGGGGAACATTGAATAAGAAACCGAGAACATAAATGAAGTAATGGGACCAGTTTTTATAACTCCGTATCTTAATCATGAGACCAAGTGCTGAGTGTTTGTGGAAACTGAAGAACTGTACTGTTTGACTCATGGGTTTTGAAGGCAGTGGGACAAACTGTTTTGATGGTATATGGAAGTGTAATTGAGGGTACGAATAGTGGAATTGTGGGGGGAAAAAAAAAAAGGATGGCAAAAGGGTTAAGGAAAAATAGTGAGTTTGAGATATTAGAGCTTGTGATCTGCGACGGCCAAGGCAGATAGGTGCCAGCATGAGAATACCCCCCCCTAAACCATCCCCCCTACCGCGGCTCGTAAGCAGAACTCTCAAATGAGAGAGAAGGAGACTGGGCCGGAGACTCTTGCTGTAAATAGCGTGTTACTTGCAAACAGGGTGGGGAGTGTGTTACTTGCAAACAGGGTGGGGAGGGGACGGGACATTGGTAGTGAGAATAGCCTTCATCTGCAGAGATCTAGGAAAAACGATATCCCACTCTTAGCACTGGAAGCCTCCGGAGAGGAGGTGAAGCTGAAATATAATGTTAGTAGTTTTTGTAGTGATGAAAATTTGGAAAGTGAAGAAGGTTTGGGAAAGGCACAGGCTGAGGAAGGCAAAGATGATCAAGGTGTAACAGGGATGTCAGCACCGAGAAGAGGGGTGAGGGATGTGGAAACATTGGTTGAGGAACAGAGATAGTAAGGAAAATGGGAAGAATAATGTCAGCTGCTACTGTTGCTGCACTAAAGCAGGGCCCGAGGACACAGAGATACCCTTGGGGAAGAGGTGGGGTGGGCCTGGAAAGGCCCAGGGAGGGTTCTGCCCTCTGGAAACAGTGTGCAAACAGCAGGGAAATGGGTCACTGGTGGAGAAGCCGTCCCAAGCTGAGTCAGGGAGGGAATCATCTCTGATTGCAAAGGCTGAATGACGGGAACCTGTGAAGCTTACATTAGCTGACCCACTGGTTAAATTGCAGCTAAGGGAGCAGGGTAAAGAGGTTAATTTTCTGGGGGAAACACACAGAACCTAATTAAGTGTATGTCTGTCCCCACTTTAGATTGAGCATCCTGTTATGGAAGTTAATAGCTTTAGAGACAGGTAACCTTCCTTTCTGAAGGGACCCACCATTGATCACTCTATCCAGTAATACAATGTACTGACCAGTCACTCTCAATGTAAAAAAATGAAATGAACCCATAAATTACTGCTTCCTAAATGGGCAATAACCTACAGGCTGGGTGTTCACTTAACAGATGAGAGCATCTGGTTGATGTACCTACTCAGTCTGTGGATAGAACACTATTCTAATTAGGCTACTTGGGTTGGGACTAGTGGTCTTTGAACTTTTTCTCCTTTGTTTAAAATTACTGAAAATTCACTGAAACAGGGACCTGAACATGAAACTTTCATTTCCCAGCGGTGTGCCCTCAATTCTGAGGCTGTAAAGTCATTTTTTCTCAACATCTGAATTAATATTTTATTACTACAAAGTGGAACAGCTCCAAGAGGAAAGACAAAGGATGGACAATAACCCCTTTTGCTGTAGCTGTTCATCTCAAATGCAAAGTACCCAGCTTCTAATCACTCACTGGTCTGAAGATATGCGAAAGTGGAGATATACCAAGTTCCATTTAATTGCTTTTCTCACTGTCACTAAATTGATCAGAACAGGCAGACAGACATCTGAAATGTTAGTTGTGCTTTAACAAAAAACTCTCTGGTAGCTTACATTAAACAGCAGAATAGAGTTAATGAACTCCAACACAGACTGAAATGAATATTTATTCCTTTCATGTTGTATAATATTGTATATTGCATAGTCCTGTGTTGCATCATTCTATGTGAAGTACTATAAGATTTTTAATCAGTGCATGCCTTCTTCCAAATACCATACCTCTAAAAAATACTATTATCTGGAGGAGTTTATGTTTCTGATGAGATTACAAGGGTATGTTCACTTGCCCATTCAATTTTATTGATAATTTGTTCTTCTGAAAATAGAGATTTCTTTCTTTGCAATGCCTTCATAATTTTCATTTCAATTTCCACTACCCCTAATCATATCGTTCGCTAATATGTTATTCTCCAATATGTCTTCTAGAGGTTGGTTGTTCCAGTCTTATGTAGATGTACTCTGTTTTGGTGCCATTTAGAAAGCTATTCCAATCCTTCAAAACACTGATACTTGTAGTCCATTTAAGGAACTATATGAGCTACTAAATTCCGCAGCGATGTCACGCATTTCTCCAATATTGGAGGGTTACACACAGAACAGGTATCTGTCAGGAATGCCATAGGTATAATCATGCTTACCTTGGAGTAGTTAAATTGGCTTTTAAAGGCAGAAAGAAGTTAAGTGTATCTCAAAAGGGTATCAGTGAATATGGATATAAAATTTCCTCATCCAAAAACATTCCCAGAACCTGTTCTTTTTACTAGGTTATGTAGGTGAAAGTTAAGCAATTTGCAGTCATGCAAATGAGATGAAATACATCTTTCGTTATTTATTTCCTACAGTACTGGCAATATTTTCAGTATTTTACTGTCCAGGGAAAAGCTGTTTTAAATTTCTCTTTAAATTCCTAACTGGGGAAAGTATGTTGATTGACAGCAGAAAATAAAGGTGAAAGGAAGAAGATGGATGTATCCTGAAGGCAAGTCTGTTTGGAAATTGTGATTTAGTCTGCATTAATAAGAAAATTATGCACTGAACCTGCAATTTATTTATCTTTTTCAATGGCTAATTTATATAGAACAAATCTTCTTCACTTTTATTATTTAAATAGTCTGTGTGTTCTATTTCACCAATTTCTGAGAAATTAGACAGAAAAGGATGAGAATAATGAAGCAAACTAAAAGTCAGAAGAAACTAGCCAAGGTAGAGGACCTCTCCCTCCCCGCTGACAGGTTTATTGTCTTTTTTTTATAAATTACTATTTCACTGAAGTGATACTACAATGCAACTGAAAACATTTTTGAAATGGATAATTTTGAGTAAGTAGTCTTCTGAAGTTACAAAGTAATCAACATATTTTTTTTCCAAGAAATATAAATAGAACAGTGTAGAATATAATTTGAACTTAATAGAAATGACTATTTAAATGTAACCTGTTTAACAACAAAAGAGGAATGTAATTGCTAATAACTTATATATTTTTTAAAACTTATAATATTTTTTAAAAGCTTCTAATATGTATGGTATTTCTTACATAAAACTCACAAAAAATTTGCATCCCTTATATAACCATGTTAGCTTTTGGTATTTGACATTTTTCTGTAATTTTCTCACATTTGTTAATTTTAAGGCACATGTATAGGGCAGCTGAAATGTCAAGGCAAGCTCTAATATATTCTGCTAAAGTCAGATTTGTCACTCTTTGCCAGGTATTTATGACACCAAGGTTTGATTAGCACAGCGCCGAAAACTAAGCTACAAGCCATAAAAAAATGTCACCTAACTCTAGAAAAGCTGTCCACTGAGCAAATTGATCCATGGTAAATATAGCTGTCCAATGTGTATGGAATACACTTTCTTGATTTGAAAATTGTTTTCTGAAACTGTCTTTCACTTGCTGCTCTGTCTCTCATAACTTTTAAATGTATAAATATTAATCTGAAGGGTGTAAGTCTTATGTGCTCAATTGGAAAGTAGGTTGATTTTCAATGTTATTTATTGCTAATAGTAATTTAATATCCTACTAAAGAATTTACAAATACTTCATGATACCATGTTTCTTAAGTATCTCTTGTGATGATGGAAGCCTTGTGCTGGCCTGGAACACACCACCACATAGTGATTGCCAGTACCTGCCTATGTATGTGACTCACAAATAAACTCAGCAGATCTTTCAGAAAAGCAGCAAAATTAGTTCAATAGAGCCTTTCAGATTATAAACAGATGCTGTAGTTCATCAACTCATTTAACATGCATGTAATAGATACAGCATATTTGTTTGGAAAATTTACTGTTTGCTTAGATTTGCAATGTGGACGTTCAGCCTTTATTGAAATTTGGTTCTTTTACTTTGTTCTTCTGTGAGATCTCCATGGGATGAACATTCAACTGTTCTGTCAACCTAAGTGTTATTTAACTTACCTTTATTTTGATATTATGATAGTAATTTAAGGAAAGTTTAGCTGGCCTCCTTAGGCATCTAAGGTACGGTGCACAATGAATGCTTCAGTCAAAAACTTCCCTGGTTCACAGAAGTAATCTGAGAGGTCTGGCTTGGTATAATTTAGACTCAGACTGTGGAAATATCCATCTCCCATATTAAAATATTTGAAATAAACTTATATGTTGATGGAAGAACTTGACTTGATAGGGATAGTCAGAGCTATCTTTCTTTGCTCCAGCTGATTTCTGTCCACTTTTGCATAAGCACTTAATGATAGGAAAATCTACTTAATCCTGAAAATGGTGATCTGAACTCTGACTCTTGTTAGCATGAGAGGATCAAGTTTGTATTACAAACTAATGCTCTGAGATATTTTTCTTGCGACTGTTCTCTCACTAGCCCTTGACATCGGGACTGTGTTTAGTTTATAATAAAAATGGGCAGAGAGAGATTAAAAAAATAAGATATATAAATCGTGTTTATTTATTTATTCATTCCTTCTGGCTTTTAATATTGGCTCTGGTAAGTGCCTAAACTGAAATAAGAATTTCAGGCAGATTTACCTCAGTATGTTACACTCATGAGCATCTGTAACCACATGGGATGACTATCTGAGGCATGTGCCCAGGTTTGGCAGATGTAACAGGAGACCTGGATATCCTTACCCTTCTGATCAGCACCTTAAGGTTTGTTCATAAATCCTAGGGAGTATCAAATGGCAGCACTATCTCTGCCTCATCTTCTATTTTCTGCCATAAGTACTCCAGTGTTCATGAAAGTTTATGGGAATCCCAGTTTATGGGAATTTTGTCATCTTCATTGTAATTCTACTGCTACAGCTGAGCAATTACATTTTGCCATTTGCAGAAGCATGTAGGTGAAGGCAGTTGGTTTAATGCCTGCTTGACTCAGTTATTTTAATACATCTGCACATCTGCTAAAGTTGCAAAGGAAAAGAAGTGTTAAAAACAAGAAATATCAATGCAAATTCATGAAGTATAATGACATTTCAACCTAATACATTATTTAATAAAAGTAATATATCACTGTAATTACCACATAGTGTAGAAATATAACTTAAATTAGTAACATATATTAAAAGTGAAGTGCCATAAATAATAAAAAACATCCACTGTAAGAGCAAAGCAAGTCAGAGACCATTCTATTGTTTATTATGTGTAACTGTCCTAAATTCTTCATGTATTTCACAGCGCTACTTTCATCCAAATAATGTATACTATTTCTTCCATCACAAAATTTTGTTGTGTAGTGATTGATCTTAACACACTGTAAAGATTGTTCTGTGATTTTTTTTGTCTTAATAAACTTTCTTTTTTTCAGCCTTCTAACTGTGGAACTGAAAGACCAAGATACAAAATGTGCAGGAATCCACTGACATTTCACATATACACTCATTGGACAAGAAAGATTTTCTTACATTTTCTTTTGGCATCCCCTACTGGTGTACAGCTGTAAAAACTCCTTCGTGAGACCAAAGATCTCAAAAAGGCTTGCTGAGCTTCTTTGGCCCCGAGTTCTTTTGATTGTTAATAACAGGAAAAATAAAGGCATGTTAGTGTGAAATGTTTTATATTCTTCTCAAGCAACATGAATTCATTGATTCAGTGAATATAAGATTTCCTTAAACAGTAAATCAAATTTCTGACCTTTCTTTCCATGTTTCACACATTTGATTTCACTAGAATAGAAATGAAGAGATTTTCTGAATATGATTTTTTTTAATTCTTAACAAGAAAGGGTTGTAATTTTTTTTCACTCAAACTATATCATGATAAACATGTTTTTTTTTTATCAGAGAAGATAACGTAGGATCCCAGAATTATGACCTGCAAGTTCCTATTGACATCAAAAGTGTTGGGTAGCTGCACTTCTATGTAAAAATATCTAAAATCTCCATTAATGTCTGGAATTAGGGTGTGTATGCTGGCTGTGGAAGATGTTATGGGAAGACTAGATAGATAACAGTGTTCTAAGTTTGCTTGTAACAGTACTTTCTACATACAGTCTTTTTTTTTTAACCTTTATTAAATTTGCCTGTGTAAGCTTTCTCATTTAACTTTCTGTTGCTACCATGCACAGAAAACTAAATAGTTTTAAATAGAAATCAAGTAGTCTACTACTGAATAACTAGGTATTGATCAATGTCACTTTCTAAATGACAAATGATTTCCAATTACACATTTAGTTCATTTTTAAAAAAAATGATCATTAATCTCTAGTCATGATAAGATAGGATTATGGGCAGCTAAATATTAACATTTCCTATTAACCGTACGATGTAATTATGATTTTCAGTTAGATGGAATAATATTATCATGTGTATCCTTTCAGATTATCTATTAGACAGGAGTAGCCTCTTCCTTCTATCATAGACTATTTCTGGTATTTGACTACACATACCTTTTTTAAAAAAAAAATTTAACCCATGTCTGTGATTTCTTAAAAAATATACATTAATCTTATTATATTTATCTATGAATACATGCACATATAGAGGAAACACCATATTTTAACCTTTATTGCTTTCCAGATTGATTGTATTTACTTTTTAACTATAGGCTATTAGTATTTCTTTAGAGTTAATGGTGGATTATGCCTTTTTTGCAGATGGGAATTGTGAGGCATAGTCAGCTCAGTGACTTGTGAATTGGTAACACCTGCCTGCAGCACCAGAATACAGGAGACTTTGTTCCCCAGTGTATACTTTAATCATACAATATAATACAATGTAATTTCTTCTGGCTGTGGAATAAAACCCAACATGATTTATTTCCATTTATAGTGAAGAAAACGTGCCATGTCCCTCCATTTTCAAGACAATAAAAATGTGAAAGATGCGTTGTATTTATAAATGGGATGATGGTAACACCAATGTTATTAATAGAGCCACATGGTACAAGGCTATGTCCAGATTTGTAAATAACAGAAGACCAGGAAGAGGATTACCGTTTTCTATGCTTAATTGCTAGCACCTTCTCTAACATTTCCTTGCCATACACCAGCTGTTCCCCAGAAACTGTTTGAGCCTGAATAGCACGTCCTACTAGGCAGTACAGAAGAGAAAATCCTCTCTGGGGATGAGAGAGTTTGTAGAAGAGGATGCAATAAAGGCTGTGCCACCTAAGCCTGAAGGCCATAGAAATGTCCCTGGGCTGCTATATTTACTTGTAGAAGGCAGCATATAACTGTATCAAAACTGATTTCTTAACAGCTGCTCTATTTTTACCCGTGAACCAATGTGTCAGTCAATGCAGTATCTTACTGCAGCTTTTAGGCTGCACTGGAATAAATTCCCTAGTATTTCAGAGCATCAAATATCCGATTATGTGAGTAGGGTAAATTGTACTGCCAGGTGGACCACAACCGAGACTGAAAACAAAATTTGTCTCCTTTGAAGTGTACATTAAAGTCAAATGTGACACTTCCATTGTCATTTAGAATGCTCCATAATATTCACAAGTTCATATGCTCTGATAGAAACTGTTAGCTCCCTACAGACTTACTGGTGGGGGAAGTTACAGTTCTACTTTTCACATTCAAAGTATATCGACTTGACTGCAATGCAGGTCCAGTATTTTTATCTAAGACACTCAGCTGAAAATTTGTGACCCTGTGAAATCAAGGAAGATATCATTACTATACTGTTAAAAAAAATAAGAATAAAAAATAAAAATTATGTATTTTATGTTCAGTCAGTTGATATTATACAGGATATTTTTTACTGCAGCCTAGAACAAAAACAATAAGAAGTTACTTTTCCCTCTGTGAAGCAAAACTTGCATGTTGTAGATTCCCAAGATATTTGACAAACATACTAGGATCGGCTAATATCACTTCATGAAATGCAAACTTGTTCAAATCTTTTATCCTCCCTCAGAGTAGCAGTCACTGGACTGAAGATTAAGGGCTTTTTAAAAGTGTAAATTAATTCCAGCTGTTGAAACCTCCTCCACTGTAAGCAAACAACTAGTATCGGAGGTCAGACTTCAGAAAATGTTCTGGAAAGAAAATGTATATATATATAATAAATATGTATTACTTACAATTCCATAACTCTGAGATGACATCAGAATATGAGATCATCACATACTGAAAGTTCATAAAACATACATAACTAATTAGAATAAAATAGGACTTAGTGCTTGTTAATTTAATAAAATAGTCAAAATTGCAAAGCAAAACTCATATATATATATTTTTTTCTGTGACTTTCCCCAGTGTCAAAGAAAGGCAAATCCAAGATATAGTTGCTTAAATAATTCTAGTATTTAATTCTAGGAGTGTACCACTGGCTACCTATCTGCTGTTGTTCAGTGGCTTTGATTTCTGGTTTTCATTCCTTTTCACTAATTTAATTCTGTACAGCAAAGTCTACTGTCTCATCATTTGAAATGTAACAGCAGTAGAACACTTAGAGCATGTTTTCTCTGTAATGACATCACATATTTCATAATTTTTGAAACATAGACAAGTAACAAATCCCTGTTCAAGACTTTTATCAGTAAAATTGACTCCAAAGATCTAGTTTTAAAAAATCTCAGTGCTCAGTGGTGGTTAAGAATAATCATTCCAAGCCTCTTCTCTTTCTTTGAGAAGAAACAGTGTTTTAGTACAACCTACCTATCTCTCATGTGTTAGGACAATCTAGAAATAAATAACACTTTAAGTTATGTGTTTATTTCATGTCTAAGAATCTCTGCTTCAAATTTTTCTCAGAAATGGGCTCTATTCTTCAATATATCTTGTCTTCATTCCTGAAGACTATCCTTATAAGACCTGCAGAACAGAGTGGGGGGGAACACCAGGTAATTTCTTATAGTTAATATTTAATAAAGTCTTCTTCCCACGCACAAGGGAACTATTATCCTCCCTGCAGCAATGCTGTAGAGTCATAAGAGTGTTTCTGGTCTGAATATGGAAACTTCTGCCTATTAGACTGCACTACACTCATTGTTGAAGCCTTATTCAGCTTTTTTCTGCTTTTTAAAAAAAATATATGATTTTTAAAATATTCTACTTTGTTTTTTGTTAAAATATAAAATACTTTTTTTTCCTGTATCTAGTTTAACAATATGTGTATATATGCATGCATGTATGTGTGTGTGTAGGTACCACACAATTGAGATCCAGAGAAGCTTAAGTACAAAATTTTAAATTGTAGAAGATCTAGTTGCACATTGATTGGATTTTTTATTAATCCACTGCTGTAAGTACAAATGTTTTTATTTAAACACAAAAGAAAACATTTATCCACTTATTATATGATAAACAAAATTTTCATACAGAGCACAATATGAGAACCACTGAAATCACTGAGAAATCCTCCACTGTTTCTGATAGTTGATGGTCAGCAGCAAGTATCTGTGTTCCAGAAATAATTGTTGTCTCTCACATATCTGTCAATTTGTACAAAAACTTTTTGTTGTCAGTCATGTAACTATGATGATCAGGAAATGACTCAGTAAAACCCATATATATTCTTCAAAGACTGAAATTAAGCTTTTTTTTTTTAATGAAATATGCTTATTTATGAAGGATGTATGTTAGCATATTTACAATGGCAACCTGCGTGTTGTCGGATTTGGGATGCATCCTCATTTCTCATTTTACTCCTACAGATTATTCAGCTGTTAGCTGTTAGCACGGATGCAAATATGAAAATAGGGTGCAGATAATTTAAAATCTATTTAATTTGAATTTACACTTGTGCGAATTTAATCCCTGATCATCTATGGTATGTAATATGTACACATAGGTTTACATGTATTTAATTTTACATATTGTAAGAGTGCTCTAGTCCTCTAGTCTATGATTCCATTGTTTTCAGATATTCTTCCCCTCCACCCCCCCCAATAGTTACAAGGAAATATATTAACAATGGATACTTTGAAAAATGCTAACTGAAGAAGATAAATGAAGTCCTCTTCTGAAATTCAATTCATTGGCATTAAGGTCTTGACCACGTAGAATATTGTGGGTGGTACAGTTTTAGTGTACACACAAACCCAGACCCATCCCCCAGTATATACGTTTTTGCTAAACAACAGTAGATCTCAGATTCCAGAGCAGAGTGAAGAGGCAGAGACCAGATGTGTCTATGGAGACAGAGGCTTAATTATAGAGCTTGATTGTACTAGCAAGATCATGCTTAATTGTGCATCCTCCTTTGATAATTTAGCCCAGCTGCTCTGCAGCTCTAAGAGCCATACAGCATGTTTCAGAATACTTTATGCTTTTAATAGAAAGATAGATAGCAATGTATAAAATAAAGATTAAACCAGTGCAACATATAGTTGCATATTGTAACAGCAATCAGATTATATTTATTTATTTATTTTGCCTGCTGATAGAAACAGATTCAATAACTGAAATTACAGGCTCCTTTAGACTACAGTAAAGTCCCTTGTTCCCCCGGTAATGTCAAGGCTTTCATTTATTAAAAGCAGAGATGCTCATATATTTACATTTTTAAAGAAACACTTCCATTATAGTAGACAAGGGAACAAGCTGCAGTGTGTTGTCCATTATCAGGAAGAAATCTGAATTCACATAGTTGTCATCAGAGAGATGTCATTTGGCCGTGGATGAGAACGTATTGTTGAAATCTGCGATGAAAATTCTTTGTATTTAAGTGAACAATGTTATTTTCACATTAAGCCTCCTTAAAATCTTGCAGTATCACTGAAGATGAGTTATGAAGTTCTTATTAGGTGGGAAACTGGCATTTTTCTCTACTGCACGCTTTCAAAAAATGATTAACAAAAACAAATTAGTCTAGAATAAGCACTAGGGGTGTAGAAAACTTAGACTTATTTATTTGCATAATTTCTTCTTTTAATCCTCACTATTAAAACTATGCCATGAAATATAGTCTGTTCTTCTTGTTTCTGTGTTTCATAGATCCATAGCCGAATTAAATGATTGTAAAGGATGCTGATAAAAGTTGGAGTAATATCATGTGCATTTTGCTCGTGAGTTCAGCCTGTTCTTCTTGTAGAGAGAAGTCATTAAAATCATATTAGATAACAGTGTTTACTTTTCATCCTTCTACTCTGCACTGAATTAAAGTTATATTCAAAACATTTGTGCCAGTTGAAATGCAAGAGAAGCGATCCTTAAGACTACGTTAATACCATTAAAAACCGTGTAGCCAGGGTAGCCAGTATCACTATGACCTGTGATAGTTTTGCCACAGTTCAAGCAGCCCTTTCTTAAAGAGCTCCATCACAGTTCAGGGGATACAATATTCTTGGGTTCTTTATCAAACTGTGGTATGGAGTAGTGAAACCTATTGAGGGGCAAAGAGATGAGATGAATGAAATGAAATACTCTGTGCCACCTGATCTCAGAGACAAAGTATCTGGATCCAATTTGTTTATCAGTATTTCCAGATAATAAAATATCGTAGAAATAAGGTTCATATTGCTGGTCAATAGAAAAAGACCATCTCTATGCCTGAATTCAAGGAGCACTGTGTACTTAAAATGGAAAAGATGTGTAGAGGAAAACCAGATTTATATAAAAGAAAACAATAGCTGTTCATATTCCTTACTCAATTCATGAGTTACTGTCTTGAAATTACTCTTCATCTTAGTTCCCAACTTCATCCCACTGTGATACAGTGAAGACATGGAAGCAGTTAAAAAAAAAATACATAATTGGAAGCCATATTTAGTGAAAAAACATCTTAATGCAATCTCTACAAAGATTTACAGGTTGATAAAAATGAAATGATTACAGTTCTGAAATAGTGTATTTGGAGTTTTTGTTTTGTTTACGCAAAAAAGATTTTGTTAATGTAACCAGAAACAATTACTTGTAGTAACTAGTTATTTTATATCTGTCAAGCAAACAAACAAGAATGAGATAAAATGTTTACAGATAAATTATAAACAATATTACATGTCATTATTTATTTTTTCCTCTTTACTATGAGTTCTTTAACCAGCTTCAACAGCACAGGTTCTAAGTCTTTTCCAGTCGTGCAGAAAATGACTGACTTTTACTGAAATGTGTCTTACCTTTATTGCATATACCTAATATATTCAGTATACACTTCTGGAGGCAGAATGATGTAAAGGGAGACATGAGACAGAGAGAAAATACAGTGAGCAATTTCAAGGAAAGCAAAAAGAAGGGAAGAAGAAATTATGTATGTAGAATGTCTGGAGAGAATGGACAAGATTTAGCAGACTGCAGAATCCCTGAATACTTCTCAGTAGAGGGGATGCACAAAGAGTGAAAAAAAGAAGAAAATGAGGTCTCAAACACTCTCAAGGTCTCACGTATCCTCTTGAATACTTAGATTTGAAAGTACTTGACTGGTAGGGCTGTTTTCTGGATACTGATGGTAAAATAAACTATTAATACTACTTGATCTATTGTAGATCAGGAGTAAGTTGATTCTCAGTCATAAGTTTTGCAGTTGCTAAATGATTTTTTTATCATTATGAATGCATTTTCTTAAGCAAATTATTTTGGATTTTGTGAGTTAGTCTCTTCATGTGATTATTCTTGGAGCCTTTATATCCAGATGTTTCTTCAAATTTCTGTCAGTCTGAGAATTAATATAATGTCTGGAATAGCAACATTTTGTAGTCATAGTGAGATAAATATATATATGAAGAGATTCAAAAGTTTTTCACCTTTTCCAACCTTATCATCTGGCTTTATGAAAATATACTTTTTCATACAATCTCACATTTCCAGAGATGTAAGCACTGGCATAAATTTGAAATTACATTAAGTTCTCAAATTTTTTTTTTAGAAACCTATAAAAGTTTGAATAAAGATCTAAAAGACCACCAACAAACTAACAAAAACAAACAATCCCAGAGTTTGCTTGATGATTTTAGTTTTGTTTTGTTAAATGTCATTTCAATAACAGGAAACAGTACATTTAATTGTAATAGTATTTTATTTTCAATATTTAAATCTTACATGCTTTTTTTAAAGCTAGACAACAAATAAATAAACCAAATAAATAACTAAATAAATAACCAAATAAATAAACAAATGCAAACATATTTACATACCTTGTTTATATTATCCTGTCAAATATCTGAGGAAGGAAATAGATAATCTCTATCAACTGATATTCCACTTTCACTGACTTAAGTTGGGCAAACTGTATAATTTTTTTCCAGTACTGGAAATTACTTAGTAAAGTGGGTCTTGTGGCAGTCAAAGTAATTTAGATCATAGAATCATAGGATCACAGAATGGCCTGGGTTGAAAAGGACCAAAATGATCATCTAGTTTCAACTCTACTGCTGAGTGCAGGGTTGCCAACCACTAGACCAGGCTGCCCAGAGCCACGTCCAGCCTGGCCTTGAATGCCTCCAGGGACAGGGCATCCACAACCCCCCTGGGCAACCTGTTCCAGTGCCTCAACACCCTCTGAATGAAAAACTTCCTCCTAACATCTCACCTAAATCTCCCCTATCTCAGTTTAAAACCATTCCCCCTTGTCCTATCACTACCCACCCTTGTGAACAATCGTTTCCCCTCCTGTTTATACGCTCCCTTCAAGTATTGGAAGGCCACAATGAGGTCTCCCCGGAGCCTTCTCTTCTCCAAACTAAACAAGCGCAGTAGATAGAAGCAGTAAAGGTGAAATTCACTACATGCAGAAGGTCTGCTGAGGGCCTATGAAGAACTCACTTCCTACCAGTGCCTTGTTTTCAGTTTTAAAGATTTTAAGCTATCTCCTGGGCATAATACTTTGTACTAAAGACAACATAAGATGTAAAAGACAGCACAAAAGGATTTGTTGGGACTGAAAGGATTAAACTTTTTGGTATGACCATATTTTCTGAGTTGTTTTGTTGTTGTTGTTTTCTTTTTCATATACAGTAATTTGGATGTTATTTTTACTAACAATACTAAATATTACTCTGATATTTTCAATGTAAATTCTATCACAAATTAATTATTTTTTAAACTTATGAAGAACACCACCACAAGCTTATAAAGCATATCTCTACAGCAAGAAAAACATTAAATTCACCCACAAATTGTTTAGCATTTATCACTAAATATTTCACTTTATTGCTTATTTTCTTTCATTTAAGTAGAAAGTTTGTTCAGCAGGCTGGTTTGGTCTTGTTGATTTTCTTTCTGGTGTTTCAGGGATGCATTTATGACTCTATTTCTCAGTGATTTCTTCCCATGGATCTATATCCCACTGAGAGTTCTCATTACACGGGAAGCTTTGTGTTGAAATGGTCCTATTTTAAGCTCTGATAGAGAGTGTGACATAGTTGTTCAAACAGAGATATTTAACATTATTTGATATACCACAGTGTTTCCAAGAGATACAAACAAGGCTGTAGTTTATGACACTTCTTGATTAGCTGGAGGCCAGGCAGGATGCCAAAGGGCAAGCTATAGAGTAAAGCTTGTAATGAAATAACATTCATGAATAACATTATTGCTTAACAATGTTGAAATACAGATCTGTGGAACTAATGCTTGTTAACTAAACTAATCCTTAATAATAATACCAAGAGGTAAATCTTAAAATATTGGAGTCTAACAGAGCAGACTATATTAGCATCCTATGAAATCAAAGTACATTTTGAAGACTGGAAACCAAATGAGTATTACAGCTCCAAAACAAGGACCTGTAAACCTCAGAATATCTGTCACAGGAAAAATTGTTCAATTTGTTTACTTTAAACAAAATCAAGGTCAAATTGATTCATTGGTATATTAATGACAAGTAATTAATGACCAACTGGTGAACTATAGTTTCAAGGTCAATAACAGTAACAGAGAAGACAAGCCACATTATTAGGCACAAAAATATTTCTAAATACCTTGCTATAGCTAAGCCTTCTCTTTTTTACACACCCCACCTACCCACACCAACACACAGACACACAGACATGTATGTGCTCTGGCTTTGAATGCCCCCTTGCTGCTCCCAAAACTCGACTGATCCACACACTGTTCAGAAAACACCCTATAGGCTCATGCTGACACATTCAAGGCATGATCCCTGCAATGTCACCCTGCATATTGCAGCACATGGGGTAAGATTCCTGGTCAGCATACAGGTGCCCATACCATCCCAATCGAAGGTCATTCTGTAGGCAGTTTTGCCAAATATAAGCCTTGTGATCATCTGCAAAAGTGACCCTGATTTATTAAAATACATGTGAATGTCCTGGATTCAGCTGAGATATAATTAATTTTCTTCATAGAGGCTGGTATGGTGCTGTGTTTTGGATTTAAGATTATAATAATGTTGATAACATGGGGATATTTTAGATTTTGCTGAGCAGCAATTACACTAAGTCAAGTATTTTTCAACTTCTCATATTGGCCTGCCAGGAACAAGGGTGCACAAAAAGCTGGGAAGGGGCAGAAGAAGGAGAGCTGACCCAAACTGACCAAATGGATATCCCATGCTATATGATGACATGCTCAACAATAAAACTGGGGGTAGTTGGCCAAGGGGGGATGACATTGCTTGGGAACTGACTGGGCTTTGCTCTGTGGGTAGTGGGGAATTGTATTGTGCATCACTTGCTTCATTTATTCCATTGTTATTACATAGGTTGCTATGAAAGTAATGCCTCCTATTTATTTACATGGTAACTAGAGTAGATAAAAAGAGCAGAATGACACTATTTGATAGAGCAAATTCTCAGCTACAAAACACTATTTTTCAACATGGTCACCATCATTAGCTATGTTGTTTTGCCAGTGACGAACAAGAGCCTGCATGCTACGCTCATAAAAATCTGCATGGTCATGTGGAATGTGGCTTACTATTTACATTGCTATCACCACTGCTAAAATGTACCACCAACACCTCACTGTGCTCACATCCACTCTTCGGTCTCCATAAAAGTTCAATAAGCAGCAATAAATGTCAATGGGTACCATTTTTTTTCCACAAGGAGGAATTCAGTTTCACACCTTTACTGCATATGCACTTCCATGTCAAACTCCACTTTGTCAGTCTGCCTCTGTGCAGCCATCTGTTGCACAGCAACAAAATGTAACGGAGTATTGGTGGGAAGGTTCAGCCTCTACTACCGTATAACCAACATCTGCCTCTGAAATTGTGGGCCAACATAATAAAACAGGAGGCATTAAAAGACCAGGCCTTGTCTTATCATCATAATTATTGTAAAAGAAATAAAATGTCAATAAATTATAATAGCACATAATAATTATGAAATGTAACACTAATAAAGTATTTAAGTAAATAAGCTCTACCTATGAATTTCATGGTTTTTGTGATTCTCTCTTCCATCCCACTGGGAGGGAGAAATGAATGAACATCTATGTGGTGCTTAGCTGCCTGACAGATTAAACCACAACATTTAATTACATCTTTTGCTTCTGATGAAAAAGAAGCCACAATAATAACTTGTGGAAACAACTAGGTTTTTTATTCAAAATATCTATATATCAGTTTTGACAAAACCTGACTTAATTATTCAGACAAAAATGTGGCTTTGTCAAAAAGCAATCTGATATTTTAAACTCTCTCAGTCACACTGATATTATTATTACAAGTATATAAGTTTTAAGAAGTAAGTAAGAAGTAAGGAAACAAAAAAAACAACAAAAAATGTGAAGACCATTTCATACTGTTCTCAACAGAATTAAGTGAAGACAATTTGATAGATTCTATTAGTTTACAGTAGCTAAGGATTGGATTTTCTGCCTGTTGAAAGGCTAAGTAAAATGGTAATGACCACACTGTATGCTTATGAAATTTGAAAACTCCTCTTTGTTCATGGTAGATAATTAATTAAAAGCTCAGTGTAAGAGTTAAACTAGGAGGATGTAAGCAGTGTTTATGAGTAAACCACTAAATACCAAGTAGGAAGAAAGAAATATGTAATAATTTATACTAGGTACACTTCTTTGGAGAGAGAAGAAAGTGATTATTCTCCTGAAGTATTTCCCTCAGAAGTATTTGCTAGCTGTGAAGCCACACATCATATCGAGTTTAGTCTTTCAGTATATGAAAGACATTGATATACTGGTGCAAGTTTCTTTGAGGGCTACCTGCATGATTGATGGGTTGGATCGACTGATATACAGTGAGAGATTAAGAGAGCTGGAGTTGTTCAGTTTTAAGGTGAGAAGACCTATTATTCTGTACTATCCTAGTGACTGAGTACAGAGAAGATGAAGCCAGACAAGTACAAGAACTGGATGCTGATGGAAACTGTGCTCTGTCTGTTACCAGAAAATTCTACTGGATGCAATCTGAGTGATCTGATTTGGTTTCAAATTTAGATCCCCTCTGTCTGGGAGGTTGGACCAATGCTGACGTCCAAAGGTCGCTTCTGATCTATATGGTATCTGGTTCTGTATATCTGTAATGAAACTCAGTCTGGTATGTTTTATTCAAGACAGCTCACAAGAGAAGGAGGGACATACCTTGGTTCTGGCTTTCTTCTCAATGACTCTTAGCAGAGAAGGTGCCCATGTGCATAGAGTCAATCTGTCATATTTATTCGCATAGACAACAAAGCTTCTAGAAAGGGTGAACGAGCACAGAAGTCATCAACAAATCTCTAACCATATTTCGTCCTCCCACAGATATATTATTACAATTTCTGTAACTATTGCCACCTAATGATATATTCATACATTGAGTGAAATCATATATGCGAAAGTTATATCAAACACAACATTGAAAATGAAGAATAGAGTCTATTGCTGTAAAGGAAATTTAACTGTAGTCACAATAAATGCAAACCATCTGATATAGTCTATACAAATTTCCAAAAGGCATTTGACAAGATTCATCACCAAAGGATGATTAATATGCTGAGTTGCACGAGGATAAGTGTAAAATACTTTACATAAGTAAAGTAATTATTTCAATAATTCACTCAGTAATTATTTCAAAAGAAATATATATATATATACCAGGAGCTATTAGTAAAAAGAGAAACAAAATAAAATAAAATAAAAATATATATATTTATATAAATAAAACATTCAATTATTAATTATAACAGAAACTTTCAATTCAAACGAAAAAAAGGATTGACTGAAGAAGGTTGAATAAAAGTGAGTAAATCATTAGTAGCATGGAAAATATTCATTGAATACTCTTCTACAAAAATAGAATGCATCAGTTGGTAGGATATTTAATTATACATCTAGCCCCCAATATAACATCTACTTATAAAAATAAAAAACCAAAATTGTTTACTAGAAAGCAAATTCAAAAGAAAGCAATAGCGTCAGTTCTTTCCACGACATGTAATCACATTGTAGACTTTCTCTTCAGCAAGAGTTGGAATTATGCATGGAATTAAAAAAAAACAGGAACAAAACCTATGAAGTTATACTAGCTAAAGTCATGCTACTCCTGTGTAAGGAAATGCTGAGTCATGAACTATAGAAAAAACAATTACTGAAGAAATATATATGATCATTAAAGAAATATTACTTCATGATTGGTCTGTTACTGTGTTCTTCCTTGAACATCTGATTTTAGCTACTTTTGAAGAACAGATATTAGACTAGTTAGACCTTTAATCTAATAGTATTCCTCTTCATATTTCTTATTTGTTTAGCTGATTTTAGTCAAAAGCAATAATGACTTCTATAGTGTGATAGTTGATCACAGTTCTTAAAAGGACTGCCTATGATAATAATTTTTATTACAGTTTGTGCTGCTTTCATGTTTTTTTCATAATATTTATGAAATCTAGAACACAAATTCCTACCTGCATAAACCAAACATAATATAGCTTAGAGACATTTCTTATTTCAGATTCCAAATATTCCATGTGAATATATTCTGTATTTTATGAATATTTCTCTATTAAGCCATTCATTATGTTAAACGAGTAATTTTTGAGATAAAAGATGAAATCTACTGCATGCAGTAATAGTTACTTTGTGGAAGAAATACAGATCAACTGAAATATTCTAACAGTTCTGATAGATTTTATTAGAGGAATTACCTCTCAGATATCACACTTGTTGTAAATATCTACATGAGCTACATGAGCCTTATCTTCTGAACAGTGTAACAGCCTTTACTGTGGATTATTTTGCACTGTGCTTGACTTAAAGAAGGGTTTTCATCATATTTAATGGTGACAGGCATATAGTAAAGCCAAAAAAAGACACCATCAAAAAAAAAAATAGGATACAAACTTAAGAAAGGCTATCCAGATCGTACATTAAAGAGATAGGAAATTTCTTCAGGTATACAAAAATGATGTCAGAATCTCTCACAATTGCATATTCATGTATTTCCAATATGTTAATTATAAGAACTGCATACTAGATATACTGTGAAAAATATACCATCAGTTAATAACATGGAGAAGCTATGATGAAAATTCAGGAAAAAAAATAGTAGTAGAAAACGTAATTGCATGTACTTTACACAGGCTTTGTGTTAAGACATTTTACCAGGCTTTGAATAGCCTTACAGGCTTCTGTCTGATGTTCTTCGGGAATACTTGTGACATTATGTTACTGTGAGCAGCTGGAAAGGGAGAAGGAGAAGACAGTCCCAGAAATATGAAGGTTTTGGATTGACTGTGGTAAGTATAATTGAGAGTAAATGTCTCTTTTTCACAGGATGTCTCACATCAGAATGTCTTATTCCACTGTGGAAAAGGATAATTTTTTTTCCAAGCAACGATTTCTTTTTATAATTATTCATTTTATACTATCTCAAGAAACATATTACTTTAAAGGACTTATTGTCCTGTTCGAAATGAATTGACAGACTGACATAGTGAGTAAGATGATGGCACCAGAGGTTTAAGATTGCATTTACAGATATGCAGAATTTACACATCAGTACGTAGACCATATTGAACAAAATCTACTTACAGTGTGTTTACATACAGGCATATCTAGTTGCTGTCAAAAGTTTCCCCTCCAACTGTCACCTTGCATTTACAAAGAAAGCTAAGAAAGCTTTTCCTTTTCACGAGCAGATTGCCGCACATGCAAACTTACAAGAAACAGTGTCAGAATTTGTAGGGACTGCAATGCTGTGGGACTAATCTTCTTACAGATACTAATATGGAATACCTGTAGTAAAGCACATCTATACATTATTTCTTTTTCTTTAACTAAAATATAAGAATTTATTTTAATTAGCAATATTAATAACATGATGTTGAAATATTTAAACTTAAGATATAAAATTACTATAGAATACTTGTTTATTTATTTTTACTTTCACTGCAATGACTATCCAGTCTCCTAGAAAACTTTAGAAGCCACAGGAATCTTATCCCAAAACTTCAGCCTGTATCCATCCCCATATATATGTAAAGTCAAAAAATATATATAATCCCTAAATTTATATGTAAATATATATACACATAAAATATATATATGTATGTATGTGTGTATATGTATGTACAAATCTTATATTTTGGAGATACAGATTTCAGAAAGAGAACTTTCATGATACATCAGAAAATAACAAGTGAAAAAAAAAGAGAGAGAAATGTGGGATTTTATCTGATAAACAATTTTTCAAGAAGTTCTAATAGACAAAACACAAGGAACTGTTAGAGACTTCAAGAGCAAAAAGCTAAAAAAATATATGTGGACCATATGTAGAAAAAAATGGTAGAAGTCTGTGCAGATTAGTAGTAGGTAGTCAATTAAGTATTTACTAATTTAGTTGCAGTCAGGCTTTTTAGTTTTTATTTAAGTGAAAGGCTTTTTTAATAAATAGATATAAGCTAGAAATGAAATGAAAAGGTAATATATACACCAACTATTCAACTGATACACAACAGATGGAAGAATACAATAACTGGGAGGATTAAGATAATCCCACTGAAGATTTATTGGGATGAGGGTACTACATGATTTACATACTGTCTCAAAGGATGTTAGATAAATGGCTTAGCTATGTTTTAAATGACCTTTCTGACATTAAAAAAAAGTAATAATAAAAAAATACAAAGCGAAACAATGCTCTCACATAACCCCTAGCAAATCAAGGGAATATGTCTATATTTACCCAACATAAAACTGTTGTGAGACCAAAGAAAAACTAAAGAGCAAAGTCTGTCTGGCTGATAGGAAAACTCAGGAAACAAATAAGAATGAACACTAAGCTAGAAAGATAAAATAAACATTATCTTGGGCCACATATAAAATACATAATATAGTTGATGTAGACAAGTTTTTTTATTGTTTCTTTTTATTAAAAAAAAAAAAAGAGGAAAAAAACTTGGTTGGAGAGTTATGATAGACAGTGGAGATATCTACTGTTTAGTTAATTTTCTGCATCATTCTGGAATCTTTTGAAGACAAAAAGAAAGAACAGCTCTTAGCTTAGTTACTACCTGGGTAACTTCATTTGCTTTTCCTAGGATTAGACAGATACCATTTCATTGATAGATCATCACTATATTCAGCTGTAAAAATATGCAAAAAGGAAAAAGAGAATTTGTGTGATAGTAGTCACGATGGTATACAGAAATACTCAGCTCATTTTTCAATCTAACTTTGCTGCAATAGATGTGAATCTGCCTTTTTCCAAATTAAATTAATTGTATTGCTTGACATTCCAATTAAGTGTATTTTCCTTTTTAAAAATATATCTCTATTTTATTTGAGATTCTAGCTCCTTAGTGTCTTTTCAGCATTAACAAAACTGAAACTGTTGAAATTCCTATTATAGAGAATAAGCTCATTTCCTATTAGTATTGAATTACATACAGAATACATTGAACTTTTGCCATAGCTACACCAAATGACCTTGTTTTGTTTTTCTTTTTGAATGTTGTTATGCAGAGTATTTCTGTTCCTGTTCTGTCTTGAGTCAGAATGAAGATGAAAAGTCTTAACACATTTTCTATAACATACAAATGAGTAAGTGGGGACTTGCCAGTTTGTTTCTCATTAAGATGCAAAAATAAGAGGAATAAAAGAATAAAAAGATTAAAAATGTAGCTTTCTCTGCTTGAAAGCATGGAAAGAATGTTTACCTTACTAACTTGTTTTGGGAATGTCTATGCTACAAATAAGAGAAGGCTGGAAAGTAAGCAACAGTAGTATTTCTACTGTTAGTTTTCTCCCTGGCTCTCACCACATCTAGCTGTTTACAAGATAAACCCCAGATATAATTTGGGTGGCTATTTCATTGAAGGTTCTTCCCACAAAGTCAGAATGGATTAAAACTATTGCAAGTTTAGGTCTCCTTTACCTACAAAGTCCTCCAAATCTGCCTCTCCAGGACTTTCACCTGTAAACATCTTCACATTTCATCCAAAGCATGGAATAAACTCATCAGGGTTATAAAATACACTGCCACTGAAGGAACAGAACAGTATCCTCAGTGTTTGCTACACTTTGAACAGAAATATTATGTCTGCATAGTGTTTCATGAGATCACACAGTAACTGTGCTTTACAGGTTATTAGACATTGCTCAGAGGAAGCTCAAGGCCAGCGCAACTGTGGGTAGCCTTCTCTGGAAAGATAAACTCCCAAGCACTGAGAACATTACCAAGCTATGCCACCTGGTCTTGGAATCAGAGAAGCATATAAAAATATGCCACTTTATTTATTGGCGTATACATAATTGTTGTCTTTGTAAATTAATTCAAATAATTACAGTATGATGTTAAAGCATTGTCTTATAAAGAGTGAAAAACAGGGTTTAAAAGTCCTAGGCTTCTTTTTTTGTATCTGTCAAAATCAGATTCTTTTATTTAGAACTACTCAGTTGTCAAGGAAACAGATTCAAATCTGTACAAAATTTTAGTTAAGAAAAGTCTGACAGCAGAGAAACTGAAAAACCAGAACTACAAGCTTATATTCTTAGTATTCAACTTCACAGACATATCTGATTCCCAGACTGGAATGAGCTTCTGTCCCTTGGGAGCCTCTAGATAGAGGCTGAATACATCATGACAGCTTCAAATCTCCTTGGTTTGTGAGACAGGTGACTAGTGAGCAAATTCAATAGAAGCGAAAACAATACAGTAAAACTATATAGAAAAACCCACAAACTTTTACATGAGGAATCTAGTCTTGGCACAGGATGTCGGGGGGAAGTTTTTGGATGTCAGGGGGAAGTTCTTTGCAGAGAGAGTGATGAGGTGCTAGAACAGGCTGCCCAGAGAGAAGTTGTGGATGTTCCGTCTCTGGAGGTGTTCAAGACCAGGTTGGATGGGGCGCTGGGCAACCTGGTCTAGTACCAGATCTGGAGGTTGGTGGCCCTACCTGTGGCAGGGGGGTTGTAACTTGATAATCCTTGGGGTCCCTTCCAAACCAAGCCATTCTATGATTCTATGGCTGGCATTGCTATAATCCTAAAGCTTAATAACACAAATTAATTGCAACACTCCATTTCTGCTTATATTTACATAATTTTCTCTACACTGCACATTACTGATAAATTAGAGGAAGGTTAAAGCCTAGATTGTAAAAGATTCCTAGGTGCTAGAAGGAGATATTTAAACCACATTTAATAATCCAAGTCCAAATTTTGGATTTAACTTCTAAGAAGCTTAATTTTAAACCTTGTATGAAGCTAAAATGTCAGATGGAGTTTTGATCTAATCTGAGCTGTTTTCCAGCCTACATTCAATTGTCTCCAGAAACCAGATAGCTTTTGATGTCAATTCTTGGAAAAGATAAACCTCCAAGCATTCTAGAACCTCATCAGAAGTACTTGCTATGCTGCAGAAAAATGTTAGTGAAAGCCATTGTTTTATCTTAAATCACGGAATCAAGTGGTGATAAAGGTGAAAAGGGACCTGTTGAGACCAGGTGATTCAATTCCCCTACCCAAAGTGTGTTCTGATGGAGCAGGTTAATCAGGACCACACCCATCAGGACAATCATCTTAACATCTTTAATGAGTTCGTCTGCATTGATGAGCACAAGGTCCAGTAACATTTCACCTCTGGCTGGTTTGTCTAATGGACCAGGAAGATGTCCTCAATGCACTTCAGGAGGCTCCTTGATTGCTTATAGCCTGTTCTTTTGTTTTCCCAAAAAACATCTAGGTGTTTGAAATCCCCCACCAGAATGAGAGCCTGCAAGTGTGATCCTTCTTCATTTAGTTAAAACAACAAATAGAAGAAAAAATGCTTGATTTTTTTAATGTTTTACGTTGTAATATCATCATTTCTTTCTTCTCAGGGAGCATGGGTTGATCCAATAAAAGAAGAAAATATATGAATAGCATGGAGTCCTCATCTGGAAAAGAATTGTTAATGTTTTCTATATCTCTCTTGTGTTTAGGTAATTCAGTTGTAAAAAGAAAAAAAAAAAGAAAAAGAAGAAAACAATACTGCAAGCAATTTTTAAAATCAGTCAAATAAGACAGAAAAGGATGTGACCTCTATTATAAAAAATTGAATTAAAATGAAGCATAGAATCACAGAATGGCTTGGTTTGGAAAGGGACCTCAAAGATCATGAAGTTCCAACCCCCTGCCTCAGGCATGGTAGCCAACCACTAATTCCAGCATCAGATCAGGCTGCTCAGGGCCTCACCCAACCTGGTCTTGAACACTTCCAGTGATGGGGCATAATATGCAGTCCTATGTCTTCTTTTTTCCATGGCCAGTACGTAATCTATGTTAAAATAAAATACCAGCACTGCTTATCACTAGCTGGAATCTTGGGCACCCTTATTCAGTTTTCCTTTTTTGATTGTAAAAAATGAACATCTTCTGAGGGAGAGGGAGGTCAAGTATTCTGATTATGTCTGTAATGGTGCCTCTATCTGTCTTGTATTGACCCTTGCGGAAAAAAGCTTGATTTATTTATTTTGAAAGTTTCTGTCAAAACTGATAATTTTTTGTTTTCAAGACTAAATTAAAATTTTCATGAAAACCATATAATTTAATAGACACCCTGAGATTTTACCAAAATATTTTGAAAATGAAAAAAATGCTGACTTGAATGGTACAGGTGATAATTATTTATTATTTACTGTTTCACAACTGATTTTCCTCTAAGATAACTTATTTATACTGAAAACACAGACCCAACCATACAAAACTGGGACAAGCTTGCTGTATCATGGAACAGAGAGTACAGTCAAAGAGAGCCAGAAAAATTCATAAAATCTCTAGTAAGCAACCAGACACCTAAATAGCTCTTTCACATCTTAGCAGTGACATTTCGGAAAAGAAGTTGATTTTCTTCTTTCTCTTTTTTGTTTAATATTTTAGCTGATAAAAAAAAAAATGTTGGATTTCCCTCAACAATTCTATTATTGAAGCTCTCCTTCAGCCTTTGGATCCTCTAATTAACTGAAAATGTTCCCTCTAGCTACCTAAGTATTTGAAATATATGTGCTACATTATGTTCATGGAAGGTAGGGATAATGGGATAACTCTTCAAAAAGTGAAGGCACTGACAGTGTTCTGTTGGCAGTGCTGCTGAAACTGCTGTCCCCTGACAGTTCACTCAGCCAAAAAAAAAAAAAAAAGAATAAATAAATTATGACTGTCTAGAAGAAAAATAGATTCAGGATTATATGCAAAAAAAATGTAAAATAGGAAAATAAAAAATGATGGACAGAAAACAGGGAAAATTACACAGTATATAAGGAAATAAATGAAAAATAAGGAAAATCTTGTAGGAAACAAAAGTGTAATTACGAACATAAAAAGTTGCTAAAGTTAACCTAACACCAAGATCAGAGGCTGAAAGATGATTCATCATCTAAAAGAGCTAGATTTAAAAAATTTCCATATTTGCAATTGAATATTCAAGTCAGATAACACTTTGTTTTCTTTGGTTTGTCATTTCTCTGTTTTATCAGATCCTTATTTGATGGGTGACTTAGGCAGACTATGTTACTATTTTCAGTCTGTTTTTGTTCAGCTGATACTTAGCATACACAAAGAAGGTTTATTAAGAATTAAAAAAAAACGTTTTTTTTTGCACCTTCTGCGTTTTTCTATCTATCTGAGAGGTCAAGAAAAGCTATCAGCTAATGAAAGACAAGCGTTTGCCCCTAGGCACCAGGCAAAAAAATAAGATTTGCTTTCTATTTGGACAGATCTTCTTTCACAACTCTTTTCTTCTCTCCCAGCTATGCAGACTGAGTTGCTTAAATCTGAAATTATAATGCACTTTTTAGAATTATGATTTCCACTTTTGGGAATAGGAGTATACTCTTGCTTCTAAAAGATACACACACAGAGAAAAAAAAATCCAAGTTATTTTTTGTAGTTTAAGTGAAAACAAATAAGGAATTGTTTCTCATTCAGCTCAGCTGGTAAGATAGGTCCCTGCTGCCCTTTTTGATTCTGTGAAGCTCAGCAGTTGCAGGACCTAGAAACAAAATAATTATCTATGTGTAGGTGAGCTTCTAAGGGTTTATGGTGCTCTCATACCTGCAGAGGCCTGCCTACAGTTTGAATTTTTCTCTCAGATATTTTCCTGAACTTACAATGTTGCATGTTGACTTCAGGGTTTCTATGTGTACTTCTTCTTACTGGCCTGTAGAAAACTGCAAATCTAGTATTCCCTTAAGCTTCACTCTGAATCTATATTCTCTTCCACTTAAATCATGCAAACAATAACAACAACATTCTGCTTCACTAGAACTGAGCCAATTCCTGTGTAGCTCTTCATATGCTTTATGCAGTAGTAAACAGGCACAGTTACGAACCTCCACACAGCTGTTTATTCATAATAAGTATGTATATGTTTGCAGACTGATTGGGGTCCTTTACCCACAGAGAACATAAGAGATACTTCTAGTTGTCAGGGTGGGTTTTTTTGTTGTCATTGTTGCTTTGTTTTGGTTTTGTTTTTTAACCACATTTTACCTCTCCTCACTCAAATCTGAATGATAATAGCATCTATCTGCAACATCCAGTTGCACTCACTGAGAAGGAAGCACTGTGCCAGCTGAAGCACATTGCTGGCAGAATCTGACATTCCTGGCTTACAGAAATTGTAATTGGTTACATAAAAATGTAGTAGTGATGAGCCTACAGACAGAAGAAGATAATACTGGTTGTACTCTGTCCAAACAAACAATTTTTATGTCATTCTCCAATGGATTTCTTTTATTTGAAAAATAATAAATGGAAAAAGGAGGAAGCTGAAGAGTACACGGAGATTCCGATAGGCAGCAAAAGAAAAACAATTGCCCAAATCATCTTCATTAACATAATACATAGAAGAATAGACAGCTGTAATGATTTTTTAAATATTGACTCTGAAGTTGTGAAATGAGTAACAGCTACCACCTCAGCTGTCAGCAGCTGCCAACTGCATGTGTAACAGTTTTTGAGATTCCATGGTGCCTACAATAGACAGCAATTTTGTGGGTGCTAGAGAAAGCACCAAGGAATTTAAAATGAAAACCTTTTTATTTTTCTCACAAAGCATTTCTGCTTATTATGACAGTCATAGTAACACAGTCAAAAGCTTGATCAGAGAAGTGATGGCTGCATATTTATAAGGTCCATAGCTCCTGTTTCCCAGTGGATTTTGTGTCGTTTCAGTCAGAAAATTGCCTCCAGACAAATGCAATAATAAATCGGAGAAATCATTGTCTGCATTTTCTTTCACTGCAATGAGCCTGAACCGGTAGGAATAGTGGGAAGATAGAGGTCATCATGAAATACTTATTTTAGTAGCACTAAATCATAGTGATTGTTCCATGATAAAGCAGTCTTGACAGGAAAACAAACTTGAAAAATCAGTGCCCCTATAACCAGAAAAGAGAAAGATTTTTTTTTTCTTTGAAGTTAATGAAAAAGACAATTATATCATTTATATGTTAAGATTCGTTAATGATAAACACATTTCTGAAAGACACATGAAATGTATACATTTACATTACATGAAATCATTAAAGCAAGATCCAAAAATTAATTGTCTCAATGCAAGGTCTCCAAAATCTATGTTGTAGATTTTATTAAGATTTTTTTTCACAGTTGACAGGGAATGCTCATTAATCATCGTCTATTATTGTCTTTAACTAAGACAATCTGGAAAAACAACAAGAAAAATATAAATGATGTACTTTGTGAGCAGTGAGAGAGATTAAACTCCTGACTTAGGCAGATGAAATAAATAGCATGATGCCTTACATTGTCATCAAGGGTAGGTATTCATCAAGGAAATTCAGCTTTTTCTTTAACCTGAATAAACCTGAAGTGTTCACATAGTGCTCTGATCATCTAATTACTTCTAACAAGATTTCTCCTTATACTGTTAAATACAAGTCTTTTTGTAGAAAAGAATACAGAATCTATAGAATGACATTAAGCTTCACTACAACTTCTGTTGACAATATTCACCTCACAAGGAGTAAAAGAAGTTTTTGTTGCCTACAAGAAGAAATAGACTGGGGATAAAAATGAAATGAAATGAAATGAAATAGAAAAATAAAAAAATCGTGAAAACAAGTTATTGGGATATCCTTTCCCCATCTGTATGAGAAGCCAATCTCCTTCTAATACAGCTTCTGACCTCATGACTCATGTACTATGTTAATTACAGTGTAATTAAAAAATATGTCCTAAATGAGAACCACTGATAACTTTGAGATTTTATTTTTCTGTGAGTTGAGGGGGGAATCCTAGTGTTCTACTTACCAACTATGTGTTTCATTTGCTACGTATAACATTAAAACTAATGGTAAAGAAAATTGAAAGCACTGTATCTGGCTCATCAAATGACTTTCTTAGTTTCTATTTTAGCTTCTAGCTTTTCTTACAGGAACAATACTGAGGAAATGCAAAAATGCAGAATTCATTGTACTTGGGCTTCACTATTTCAAATCCAACTTTTTCAAGCACATATTAAAAACTGGAAAGTGCCTTTGCATAAATCGCCTACATTCAAATGCAGATCAGTTCACCAGACCATGATCTGTGGATTGTTTACACATAAATCCTCCACTGGCTCCACTGAGATTACTTTTTCAATGCACAAACTTACTACTCAATAATAAAGTGTTATTCACAGTGAATGAAAAGTTCAGAATATTTATTGTGAAGATGTTCTTCGGTGTCTTTATAATAAGAATGGAATATGAAGAAACTGAAAAAATCAATTAAAATTTAATCTTCTCTTCCACATACATTAGCCTTATTAGATTCAGGATATAGGACCCATACTTCTCAGTTACTTCAAATTGTTTTTTTTTATGCCATAGTATAGTACTTCAGAGGGCTAGAAAGTCCCATTTTACACATCATTTGTACTTTGATAAGCAGTTAGTTTATCAAGTTAGAACAGTTAGAAGGTATTGGGAAGTTTCAAAAAAAAAAAAAAAAAGAAAAGATGTGTTTCAGTGTTCCTGTATCAAAGCTCTGTAATATGCAGGGAAAAGTATAATTGTGGACTAGAAAGGCAGTGCCACTTCCCTGTCAGACGTGAATTTATTGCTGTAAAAAAAGAATAAAGAAGTTGAAGAGGTGATTAATTCCTCTTCTCAGCTACAGTCAAGCATCGATTTAATCGCAATAGTTAAGCATTTAGCTAACACAGTGCCTAAGCACTTGGCACAATACATAACAGTGAAAGGCTTGTAGGTGAGGGAGATCTTAGTGAGTGCTCAGTGAGTGTTTAATACCTTAATGATGTCTTATTCCTCCAACTACTACCATATGCTAATAGTTTGAAAAGTAGTTCACGAATACCACATTGATTATTTTTTTAAGTGAAAGATATAATTAGCAATTTAGTTAGGTCTTGATTATCTTCTGTGTTTTTCTGTAAGAGGCAGGCCACTAACTTTTCTGATCATGCTGTTGCTAAAGCTTTTCTCCCTAGAGAAAATATCTATTATACTGGAGTATTTGGTAAAATTTTCAGCTTTGAAACCTCAGTTGTATTATTTTCTGAGAAGACAGCCTGCAAAAATATAAAGAAATGTATTGTCTTCTTGAACATAGATCTATGTTTCTTATTCTTAATAATAAGATTTGAAAATAATTCAAATAATCCTGATTTTATGGTTTTTTCTTAATGGACAGTCATGACGATATATCACTATTTTTTCACAGCTTTTAAAAAATATATTTGTCATTTTGTGAAATGTTATCATTTTTAATTTCTTCTTTGATGGGATGCATTTTAGTATAAACAAGAAAGATGAAACTCATGACCAAAGTCTATCCACATGTAAAGCTACTGTAAGTCTTGTGCACCATTAAAGTTTTACAGCAGTAATATCTAGAGAACATTCATTTGATTTGCTTGAATGAAAAAATTATATGAATTTAACTTCATAGGAAAATCTTAATTGTACTAGTAAATTTGCATTGTTTGGTTTTAAAACTGTGATACTTTTTCAGATCAGAGTTATTAGTCAAATTTTTTGTTGCCAATAGCTTTTACTTGTAGAAAAAAAATAAAAACCTGTAGTATATTTAACAAGAACATTCACACATTTCTGTAAACACATGAGAAACTGAACTCGATAAGAATTTCTTTCCTCAAAATTTTCTTTTGGATGTGTTTTCACAATGTTAATTTTTCTCACATTTTCCTTAGTGTCAAACTAGAAATGCCTAGAAAGCTTGTGATTATTTCAATTAGTATTAACAGTTATGCAAATATTCAAAAATGAAAGTCACATACTGAAGTGAGTTAATCAGTCCCATCTAAGTTATTGCTCAGTCTGTCATTGGCCATAAGTAAAATATAAAAATAGGCAAACACAATAGCTGGTTACACTTTCTGTCTTAGAATAGAGAAGCTAAAATGATTTTTGGAAGCACAGAGCATGAACGCTTTGTAATGGAAATAAATTATTGCTATTATCTTTACCTAGACGGTCTGAAGAACTCTGGCTTGACTGTTGATAGAGAAGTCACTTTCACTTTCAAAAATGCAGTAATAAAAGAAAAAAAAAAAAAAGAGAGACAATGCAGTAAATTGAGAGGATTTAGGGTTTCTATTCAAAAGTTATTCTGAAACAAAATATTAGACAGTCATTCATAAATGTTTCACAGGTACGCATATGGTATTTTCATATATTCTTCACTCCACTATTACAACTAAATCACAGAATCACAGAATAACAGAATTGTAGGGGATGGAAGGGACCTCTAGAGATCATCAAGTCCAACCCCCCCCTGCCAAAGCCTCCTTAGACCAGGCTGCACAGGTAGGCGTCCAGGAAGGTCTTGAACATCTCCAGAGAAAGAGAATCCACAACCTCCCTGGTCAGCCTGTTCCAGTGCTCCATCACTCTTACTGTGAAGAGGTTCTTATGCACATTTGTGCAGAGCTTCCTATGCTTCAGTTTGTGGCTGTTTCCCCTCATATACATAGGTATGGATGTGTAACAGGGAATTTATTTTATAAGAGCATTTCCTTTTAGCTAGTGGTGTTCCCCAGGGGTTTGTACTGGGTGCAACCTTGTTTAACAACTTCATCAGTGACAACGATGAAAGAATAGAGCATACTCTCAGCAAGTTTCCTGATGATACAAAGCTGGGAGGAGTGGCTGGGAAGGAGGGCACCAGAAACTGGGAGGAGTGGCACCGGAAGTCTATGCTGCCATTCAGTGAGACCTGATCAGCCTGGAGAGTTGGACAGAGAAGAACCTTATGAGGTTCAACAAGGGCAAGTATAGAGTCTACACCTGGGGAGAAATTACTGCACAGATAAGTACAGGTTAGGGGATAACCTGCTCTTCAGAGCTTAGGTTGATCATAAGGCAGCAGTGTGCCTTTGTGACCAGAAAGGCCAATGATATCCTGGGAAGCAATGAAATATGTGTGGCCAGCAGGTTGAGGAAAGTGATCCTCACACTCTACTCTGCCCTGGTGAAGACACATCTGGAGTACTGTGGACAGTTCTGGGCTCCTCGATTCAAGAAATATGGGGAACTTTTAGAAAGAGTCCAGTGGAGGGTCACAAAGATGATTAGAAGCCTGGAGCATCTCCCTTAAGAGGAAAGGTGTCAAGTGGATGGGGTCAGGCTCTTTTTGGTGCTGTGCAGCAACAGAACAAGGGTCAGCAGGCACAGACTGGAACACAGAAAGTTCCATATGAACATGAGGAAAAACTCATTTATTCTGAAGTTGACAGAGCACTGGAACAGGCTGCCCGGCGAGGTTGTGGAGACTCCTTATCTGGAGGTATTTAAACCCGCCTCAACAGTTTCCTGTGCAACCTAGTGTAGGGAACCTCCTTTAGCTGGAGGATTGGACCAAGTGATCTCTAGAGGTTCCTTCCAGCTCCTAAGATTCTTTGATTTAAAAGACTAACAAATAGTTTCAAACCTTAAAATCATACTTTGCTATATTCGATGATAACTTCTTGCAAATTCTCCAGTCATACACAATATTAATCATCATGACATACAGAAAATGGTTAGTTTTTAACAAACATTCTGCACATATAATGTACTATAAATAACCTTACATTTTTAATGGCTGTGGTCTTTGCTTGTTCTGCAAGGGACCAGTCAGGCTCAAGAGTTCTTTGAGTGTCTTTTTCATGAGTAGATATTTGGGACTAGTTGACAAAAGACAAGGATATTTCAGGAGTTTATGTTTAAATGACATTTTAGATTCTCTCCTGCTTTATTTAACAGCAGAGAGACATTATTATTCTGAAATATTTGTCACTTGTGGCGATACCATGACCCATATTGAAAAGAGAGAATATATTTATTAAACTAACAAACAAACAAATATGCAAACAGAAAAGTAACATCAAACCTTTTATTACTAAATATATTTAATTGATCTGGAAGATAATGGTACGGTAGATACACCTTTAGTCTGTAGCCTTGCCAATTTCCTTTGTTGCTCTAATTTTTAAATTATTGAAAAGAATTACAGCCATGTAGGAATTTTGTATTAAGAACTGGAAACTTGCAGATGTCTGTAAGAATACAAGGAATACCCTACTGAGTCAAATCAATGTTGTCTCTATCCCAAAATGCTTGAAAGAAGACAAGAGATTCTGTATAGACCAAACACTTTAGTCAGTATATTTGCCTTGTGACCTCATGAGAATTTTTGTGTCAGGACCCTAAATAATCATGCTATGATCTCTTTCTGAACTTAATGTCCATTAATTTTTTCTGACCTATATTTTTGATATTCCCGGTACTGCCTCATTCTATAATACAAAAGACAGTGACATTATTTTACCTCTATACAATTTTTAGAACTTATCAGAAATGGTATGCATTTTTTTACTTAGATATATTTTTAATGTATTCAAGTTGAAGCCCAACCACTATCTTTTTTTTTCTCATTCAGTTTTATGATATCTTTATGGAATTTCTTATCATCAGCATGGCATTTAACTATCTAGTAGAGCTTAGTTGTAATTGCTGAGTTGGAGATCTATGATCTATTTGTTTGATCTCTTTCCCAGATCATTAATGAGCATGTTTTTGATGATTTATCATGTTTATTTACCCTGTTTTCAAGACCAGACTAGACAAACCATGGCTGTCATGCCTCCAGTAGGAATTTGTGTTGGATGACCTCCAAAAGTCCCCTTCAGTCAACTTTTCTCTGGTTTTATGAATACAGCCAGGACCAGCATTATTTCAGTATGTTAAATAGCATAGTACTCTAAATTTGTACAAAATATCATTAGGTTATAGCAAACATTATTTTTAATATTATTTAATTTTAGCAGTCCTATCACAAGATCGAACTGCTCCTCCTAGTATGGCAATTTGTTTTCTTAAAGGTTAATGTCAAGACTAGCTTTCCCTTTTTCAGTTGTTAGCAGCCTGCTGCAGAATGAAAAGAAAGGAATGGAAAGGAAAAATAGTAAGCAACAAACTCAGCATATAAAGTTGAAATCAAATGAAAAGCTAATGTGCAAGGATCTTTTGGATCAGACTACATTGTTTGGAACAGACTACATTATTTAGTTTAAACTATAACAAATAAATGGCTGATCTGTATGATAAAAGAACAGTTTACAGAAAAATCTTGTCAGAAAAATTATAGATAATATTGGCTACAGAAGAGGAAGTATATTCCATAATACTTACCTAGGTTCTGTAATATTATCTACTGACATTTCTATATAAATATATAATTATTATGCACAATCTACTTTAGAAAAGCAGTACAATGGTGCAGCATGGATTACTCTACAATGATCAAGTCTGAAATGCAGGAAAAAATGTGACGTGATATCTCATTACCTAGCAATCACAGTGCAGATTGTAGTGGCAAGTTGCAGGCCAGAAAGTAATCTAGTCGCTTTAAAGAATTTACAATGTTTAAGTTATGTCATTTTTGATACAGTCACCCATTCAAAGACAAATATGTATGTGAAGAACAGAATAACTTATTATATATTTATATATTTAACTTAATTAAAATTCTATACATTTTCTTGTTGGATATGAGTAGTCCTACATTATTTGCTTAAAAAATTATGTGGTGATCGCTACTGGTGAAAGCTAACATCTGTAAATTATGGTCCCCCAGAGTTAGGCTCTAGGTACATCACAACTGAATGTTGCTGACTAGAATGTGAAAAGTGGAACACGAGTATAAAAGCTCAAAAAGATCTTGTAGATCATAAAGGAAACAGCAGCTGTGGTTTGAAACTCTGACATTCAAAATTTAAGAATCAGTCATTTAAGTATCAGTCATCAGTATCATCATCAGTCACAATATATCATTGTGTAGGGACATAAATATTCAACGCACTGGAAATGATAGTGGCAATGCTGGAATATCACAAAGTTTGTACCAGGTGGGTCCCACGGATACTTACACAGGAACAGAAAGAAGACACACAGTAGTTTGTCAGGACCAATTGAAGTAATCGAAGCTGAAGGTGACAGTTTCCCAGACTGCATAGTTACTGGTAACAAGACATGGTGTCACCACTATGATCTAGATTCAAAACTGCAGTCCATGGAGTGGCAGCATGTGAATCATTAAACGGATACTACGCATGATCTTAGCCAAACGGCGAGAAGTGATATGAGTTCCCCATCAAAGAAAAATTTCAAGACACAGCCCTCAGTGGGTAAAGTGATACACACTGTCTTTTGGGATAGGAAACAGGTGATCCTTTTGGATTTCTTGGAACCCAGACAAACCATCAACTCTGGTAACTACATCGCAAAGCTGACAAGCTGAAGGCTCCAACTCCTAGAGTCAGGCCAGGGAAAAGTCTTTCTCTTGCAACACTATATGCAAAGTCTGAAAAAATGCATAGCTAATGGTAGTGACTGTGTTGAAACAAAGTATTTCATAGCTGATAATTTGCTCTATCAAATGATGTTATTATGTATTCTGGTTTTATAGATATTTTATATCACAACATCATGTAGCAAGTTGTTAGTACTGGAATTCAGCACTTCCTGGGTCCTAGCTCCCAGCAGCCTTGGTTACTCTCATGTGGCTTCCAGCCCTCAGAGATGAAGATATGCTGAGAAGAGACAGACTACAATTACCAGAAGTCTCTAGTACTCCCCACGTGATTCTGGGTAAAAGGAGTAGAAGACACAGTAATGGGAGAGAATGGTCTTTTTCATTTCCTGGTAGTGTGGCGAGCAGCGCAGTTGGAAGTCCTATCTCTTCCATGTATTACTCATAACTCTCTTTTATATCATGTTATCTTACATTCTTTCACCATTTGTAATAAACTAGTTGTCTATCCTTATCTTAGTCGTATCGTCTCCATTTCTTCATTCTGAAAAAGGGTAGAGGGAAGGAAAAGAGGTCACGAAGGTAATTGTCACTCGTGATAATGTCAACCAAACTGTGACATCATGCTTTTTGTATCTACTGTAGTTTCCGTAGAAATGAGTAGGATGAATAAGTTTCAGATAGGCCTATGTTCGTACGTTTAAAGGACATGTCTGGGCTCGTTTAGTTTGGAGAAGAGAAGGCTCTGGGGAGACCTCATGTGGCCTTCCAATACTTGAAGGGAGCGTATAAACAGGAGGGGAAACGATTGTTTGTGAGGGTAGATAGCGATAGGACAAAGGGGAATGGTTTTAAGTTGAGACAGGGGAGATTTAGGTTAGATATTAGGAGGAAGTTTTTCACACAGAGGGTGGTGACGCACTGGAACAGGTTGCCCATGGAGGTTGTGGATGCCCTGTCCCTGGAGGCATTCAAGGCCAGACTGGACGTGGCTCTGGGCAGCCTGGTCTAGTGGTTGGCAACCCTGCACTCAGCAGTAGGGTTGAAAATGGATGATCTTTGAGGTCCTTTTCAACTCAGGCCATTCTATGATTCTATGATTCTATGATTCTATGATTCTATGATTCTATGATTCTATGATTCTGTGATTCTGTGATTCTATGATTCTATGATTCTATGTCTAAGTGCTTTCCAGATTTTTACTTCTATTTCTGATTTACTTTGCTTTTATGTTTTTATCCATTCTTAATTTAAAAAGTTTTAATGTGTTTTTTTCTATTTTTTTTTCCATTAGTCACTTTACTATCCCTCTGTCAATGCCAGAAATCATCCAGACAATGAAAGTACTCCATCAACACCACTGCCGAGTTCTGCTCTGATAGTTCAGATTTGTACTGTAGTTACAAACTGAGAGAGTCTCCAACAAATAACTCAGCCCACTGGTAATTTAAAACTTACCTGTCTGTAAATCAAATTATATTACTTCTTGTAGTTTGGCATACTCTTTAACATCCTTATACTAAGCACATAAGAGTTTGAACTTTGCGTTGCTTTTGGAAACCTATCAAAGCAAAGTTTTAACTTAGTTTTTTATTAAAGCAATATAACAAATAGTGACAGTTCAGGGAACATATCTGGAACTGTAATTTAATATTATTAAACTGTATATGTATAAAAGCCATTTTGTTCTAAAACCATATGCAGTACTCTAAAAACAATGAGCATTTTGCTCCAAGAGCACTGAAACTTGTGAAATTGGATTATCTACGTCCTTACATCTCTCCTGATGGCAGTAAGCTTGCATTACTGAACACAGATACTATAATATCTCCCCCCATGACAATTTCTATTTCTTTTGCTTTTTCACTGAGTTACTTTAATAGCCTATAAATAACATACAGGCAAGCAACATTACAGTTTTTTGGCTATTATAAATAAATCACATGCTTTTCACAGCTGAGATGCACAAGGACCAACAGTTCAGTCTGAACTTTGAAATAAATGTACATTTAAAAATAACCTTTTATATTGCAGTAACATTGAGCTTTTATAACTTGATTTTGAGTTATAAAAAATACAATAACTGTAATTTTCTTCTTAGTATTTTCAGAATACTTAGTGAAGTTAGTATAGCCTTAAAGTTTGCATTGCTCTGTGAAAGGGATATTGCTGCACAGAGAAATTTTTGGGTAAGTTTTTTTTATACTAGAAAAATAATGGTTCAGTATTTCCTTTTGCTAGTTCATAGGCTTTAGTTTCTAATCAAAATTAAGTAAGATGTACTGCAAAATCATTCTACACTTTTTTTGGTGTGTGTACAAATGTGTATATACAAATATATGTATACAGACATATAAACATGTACGAACAGTAGTTCTGAAAATACAATATTATTATATTATAAAAAGTAAGATTTCAATATATTTTTACTTTATACATTTTCTGTTTCTGAAAGAAAGATATGTCAAATACATAGTACATTATATATAAACAATAGATGGATATCTGTGTTGCTCTATAGGAATTTTAATTATAGTAGGGAAGCACACAGGAATATCCGTACCATGTTATAAAGTAAAAAGAATGCTAATTATATATTGTACCTTTCCTTTGTGCTGAAATAATACAGACTATTTATTCAATATTAGCCAAGAGAATCTCATGCGTATATGGAAACACTCAATATATAAGGCCAAACAACAATATAAAGAAAGAATAAGCCAGAAAAAAAGCAAAAACTTAAGAAACAAAATAGCCTTAGTTTATAGTCATTGGTATCATGAACATGGCTACCACTTCTACAATTAAAAAAAAAAAAAAATTCTGAATACCACAGATCACTTAAACACCAAAAGTACATTTATTTAATCTGTCTCCAGTGTGCTCCTCTTCTCTTGTAATGTTTGTAGATTACAAATGTTTTCTGGAGTAGTGAATAAGGTATGTAGACTCTTTTTATAAGAACAAACTCATAGAATCTGAAGGATATTGTGGAGCTGTGTTTATATTTATGAGAAATTATATATATCTTTTTCAAGGCATACAAGTATAAAGCTGAGGAGAAACTAATGATATCTGCTGAATTATAGGATTTTCCCTAATATTTACGGTAATAATTGTATGATTCTGCTAATAGTAGTATGAACTTCTTAAAGTTTCTAACAGTTGAAAGTGAGTTTGTTTTCTAAGACAGTTCTGATTAACATTAAGGTGAAGTACTTAGGACATTAAGAAAATAGAATAATGAAAACAGGAAGTCAGCTGCCAGAGTATAGAAAAAAAAGAAGGATAAAAGATAAAATGCCTGTCTCTGCTTCTTTAGCTATCGAATGTGCTATAAAAAGGTGCTTTGCTGTCAGAGCACATGTAGTATCATATTGAAGCAATAAAGTGAAATAGGAATTATACAAGAAAATGAGGAATTACAAATAAGACCACAAATGAGTGAGATAATCAGTGATAGATAGTGGAAAGTTATCAAAATAGTTAATAATTCTATATTTCACACTTTCTTATATTAAATAAAGAAAATATGGGGAGAAAGGTGACACCAAGAAGGCCAGTGGTATCCTGGCTTGTATCAGAAATAGTGTTGGTAGCAGGAGCAGGGAAGTAATTGTCCCTCTGTACTCAGCCCTGGTGAGGCTGCACCTTGAGTACTGTGTTCAGTTTTGGGCCCCTCACTGCAACAAAGACATCAAGGCCCTGGAGTGTGTCCAGAGAAGGGCAGTGAAGCTGGTGAGGGGTCTGGAGCACAGGCCATATGAGGAGCGGCTGAGGGAGCTGGGATTGTTCAGTCTGGAGAAGAAGAAGCTCTGGGGAGACCTTCTTGCTCTCTATAACTACCTGAAGGGAGGTTGTAGTAGCTGGGGGTCGACCACTTCTCTCATGTAACTGGTGATAGGACTAGAGGGAATGGCCTCAAGTTGCGCCAGGCAAAATTCAGGCTGGACATTAGGAAATACTACTTTTCTGAAAGAGTGGTCAGGCGCTGGAATGGGCTGCCCAGGGAGTTGGTGGAGTCACCGTCCCTGGAGGTGTTCAAGGAATGTTTAGACGTTGTGTTGAGGGACATGGTTTAGTGAGAACTATTAGTGATAGGTGGGTGGTTGGACTGGATGATCTTGTAGGTCTTGGTGATTCTATGATTCTGTGATCATTGATACATTTCAAAACAAAGCAAAACAAACAAACATACATATACAGGACAAGCCTAAGAATCTTGGGTATAAATGGTTGTGGATTCCTAGCTTCCTGAAACATAGTTTTTATATATAGTAATGTGCTGCTGCTGTTTCCTGGCTTACTTCTCTATCAGACAGCAACAGAGGGAAGTGAAACCTAGAGTGGCTTGTTGTTGTGGTTTTATGATTTTTGTAATCGGTATTCCATATCATAACATCATGTAGTGCTCTGGGAGTTAAAGAGTTAATGCTGGAGTTCCATGGGTTGCCAACAATTCCATTTGACCTGTCTCAAAAGACACCAGCTCCCAGAAGACTTCACTTTTCTGTTTCCATTTTCATTTTAGAGGGAATGATAAAACTGTTTGGGAGTCATGAGACTGCCCTTCTTTTTCTGCTCGTCTCTGCAGCATGTGTGCTCCCTAGCTGTCTCACTTTCAGCATTAGCGTAAGGCCTTCAGTTTCTGGACACTCTCTCTCATTTTATTTGATTTATTAGCTTTAATTGAATTATATTGTATTATATTGTGTTATCTCACATTCTGGTATCGTATTTAGTAAATTAGTTTTCTCTCTTAGCTTGTTGGCACTCTTTTGTTTTTAGGCCGGTCTCCCTACCTTTTTCTCCTACACCCCTTCCCCTTTTTCTGGGACATGGGTCCATGAGTCCTTTCGCCCCATTAGTCATGGAACCAGGCTGAACCAGGCCAGAACCATGACATCTGTGAAAGAGTTTAAATGGAAAGTGAGAATGTCTTCTGGAATATAAGTTTATTCTGTATGATACTTTCTAATTTTTAAGTGATTTATGGTAGTGATAATCATTTGTGTAGAGCCACTATATACCTTAATAACATTATGTTGCTAACTTGCCATGGTATCTTTTAGCCTGGCGCAGTTTATCCTGCTCTTCTTTGTATGGATGTTATCATAAGTGATAATTTTACAGGAAATAAAGACAGAAGGTGAGAATGTAATTTAAACAGTTGTCTGTTCAAAGAACAGTAGACAGGAAAAAAAGATAGACACTGCATCTCTACTGAAAGCAGAAAGTTCTCAGCAGCTAAACTAAGTGAAGATAAAACCACATGGGTATTTTGGCATACTTCTTAAAGAGACAAAAAGAAATCTTTAATGGAAAAATTGTTAACTGTGCATATACTACCCTCCGTCCTGCTTTTTTTTTCTTACAGAAAGGTATCATGGTTCAAATTACCTTACTTCATATGGTTATGTTCTTTTATTAGGCCATATATGTCCAACATGGTAGTTCTATGTTTTTGTTGCTCTATTTTTAATTAAATTTTAATAAAAATATAGATATTAAAAAAGTTTTGTTATTTACGTACTTTACTATATATTTTATATGCGGCCCAAGACAGTTCCTCTTCACCCAATGAGGCCATGGAAAGCCAAAAGGTTGGACATAAATGTATTAGGCAATATGTGCCACTATTATTTGTTAGCACAGCAGCAGCAAAATGTGCATATGAGGTGCAAAAATGATGATTTATCAGGACATTTCAGTTAAACAAAAACATTTGAGTGTCAGACAGGAATCTGTAATTTTAAATACTGAAACTTCATTCATCCCTCATTGCAGTGCTGCTTATTTGACTTATAGTCATATTCTTAAATAAAGTAAGTGTTCATATTGGAGTTCTGGGAAAATAAATACATGGTTTAGTCTATTTTTTCCAGTGCAGTCTTTCGAGTCAAAGGTGGCACAGAAATATGTTAATGGATGGGAAAGTCTAAATTTGTCACAAGCAGGGACATAAAATTTTGCAACAAGAACTTATGATATTTATGGACAATCACACTTTTCAGTAGATTATAGCTATTATTATCCTATTGTTGTTCTATTCTCATGGTAAGTGTGAGGACTGTGTAGAATATAAAACATTCTGAAACATTATTTTTCTTAATGGTAGAGTAACAAAATGAGCAAATGACACCAGTAAACAGACAGTATCAATTTTAAGTGTCTCTAAGGATCATGTGTATTTCAAAAACCAGTAATTTGACCTCTCAACAGAGAGAAATCAGCAGTTCTCAGTAAAGATTTATCTTATTCTACGGTATGTCTAAAATTGATCCAATAAACATTCCCAAGCTGTACCATTTTTTCTCAGTTTGTTATAAAGAGAGTCTATTGGCTCAAGAGAATCGATTGTCTGAAGTATTGACATCTCTATTACAGATGTCTTAAGAGAATTTAAGTAAATCTGTACGTGTATGTGACGGTGACAAAGGTTTCCAATTTAGAAGGCAACTTTTAATTCTGGTTCTGCTTTAGTTACACATGCTGTATAAAATCAATAAGATTATTTCCTATTGTAAAAGATAAACTGAAAAATAGACATAGTAGAAGGAAAATTCTAGAGTCAATTGTTTTAAACTCTAAAATATTTCAGTGACACAGTAAGTGTTCTGAAAAAATATACTTGGAATTATTCTTTAGATATAAGAAACAAAACACTCCAGCAATGATTTAGCTAGTAGTTACATAATTAAAAATAATTATGTACCAATATTTAAAACGTGTATGCTCTATATTATATATTACTGTTCTATTGGCATCATTTGATCTTAATTATAAAAATTAAAAAAATAACACAATTTGTTATTGTCTTTAAATAAAGCAAATGATTTGATCTTTAAAGTTTTCTTCAACGCTAACCTAGAGATAGGCAATAATACTTAAATGAGAGATAATAAATGCTTCACAATAACATCACATAAAATAACAGAAGTGTCTCGTTTCTCTTTAAGTGGAAGAGAAAAAAAACCTCTAAATGTGTCTGTTAACATTAACTGCAATGTTGTTGATTTAAAATGTTTGATCTTTTTACTTTGTTTAAAATTACTGGAACAATTAAACATCATGGAAACTACTTGAGGAGTGAATAACTTTGAATGTAGAAGTACATGTTAAAACTAGCAAAGATTTTAATTTAATTTTATTTTTTCTAATTGAGTTATCTCTCTTTCTCAGATGGTGCAACAGGAGCCTGGATTACCTTATATGTACATAGAAAGTATTGAGTCATATGATCTCACATTCTTGTTCTCTCAAGCTGCTTATAAGTGACTGCAAAATGAAAGACAAAAACCTTGCCTTAGAGATGAGCAGTTTTGCCCACTGAAGATCCTATTTGCTGAGTTCTTATCTGGAAAAGTTGAACCTTGTAGCAAAACTGAAATGAAACTTATGGCAGAAAGTTTTCACTCTTGCTTCTTCACTGCTAACCAGAAGCATCTGAATAAACAGTATCCATCCTTCAAAAACAGGCATGGTAAAGTAGTAGTTTCAGAATGAGAGCAGGCTAGAGTTTACTGTGAAGACAAAAACACTGCACTTCTAATAAATACTTATTGTGTTGTAGGACTGAACTCTTATGTGTTGTCTACACTAGCAAATAGAACAATCTAAGGATCACTCCAGGCTCCAAAAGCAAATGCTATAGCCCACCTTACATGCTTATTACTAAGCTCTCTTTTCTCCCGACAGCAGAATTGCCTTGCTCTTATTGTCTGTAGGATTCGCTCATTAGTTCAAGCACACTTCTAGGCTGTGTTTAGTCATTGCTCAGAGAGTGCTATTTGAAAGGCATCAACCCCATGTCAGAGCCTGTCTAAAAAGTTCTAAGGAACATAAAATACTGTGAACTCACCCTACTTCTCTTTCAGTCTTGTTGCTACTGTAGGTATTACCTAAAGGTCTCAATTTGTTTTGTTTCTGGTAGGCAAACAGAAGAATTATCTTTCATCAAGTCTCATTAGTTCTCTTCCCTTTTCTCCTTTCTAGAGAAGTACTTCTTGTTCTCTAATCTGTGATATTTATTTTTTAATATGCAATAATGTATAGTTTGAAATATATAACCATTGCACTACTCTACTTTTTCTTCATTCTAAGACGTTAACTCACCTTTGTCAGTATATGGTATAATATTGACTAGATTTTCCTTGTACGTACCAGGGAGAGTTCTTTCATCGTGCTATTTCCTTGGGGCTGTTGAAAGATATTATCCTGCGGCCTGCATGTGCTTCTTGTACATTATAGTGAGTGTTGATTCAATTATAAGAAAGCATAGCTAGAAATTTACTGTATATAAATGAACCTATTTCTACAAAAGACACCTTTCAAATGAACAAATCTTTGCCCCTGATAAGGATATAAAATGTAGGAATATATGAGAATCTACAAATTACACTGCATGTTATTTGCCAAGAGTACTGAAATGGCTTTTATTAATTGAGTCTAAAATATTTTTATTGAAAACTAAAATGATAGATAATTTTACCTTTTTTATTTCCAAATTTTGAAACTATGTTTCCAGGAAATTTGTAGTTTCACTCTCTATTATTAATCCTAAACTTCATCTTAAAATATAGTCCACTGGACACCTTTCTGCAATCAGTCAGTGGAGTCTGTGAGTCTATTATAGGTTTACCTCAAGAAAAATCTGTTTTCATGCTGTAATGGTACATGATTTTACCTCCTGAGGTCTGTAGTTCACTCCTAGTGTTGGTTAGCATCACGAAACATCAAAGTACTGAAAATAAATCCCCACACAAAGAGTAAAAGCTGGATTGTGACATTTCAGCTACTAGTCCTGTTAAAAAAAAGAGAGAGAAGAAGAAAAATGTAGAATAAATCCAAAAATATGATGCCTGTGTGTGTGTGTGTGCACTTGGACATAAGTATATGCATATCAACACCAGTATATGAGGCAGTAAATTAATATGAAATATGAATTACTTGATAAGCCAACTGCAGCAATGCCAGTTGTAGTTTATTGTCCATTACTGGTGAGTATAGATGATACACAAACTTCTGTTTATTAATGTAAATGTTTTCTTTATTTGGAGGGAATATGTTATTTGCATATTAATAATGTCAATACAGATCATGAAAAATGTTTTACTAGGAAACTAAACACCACAAAACACAACTCAATAATTAAAGCCAGTTTATATTCTGAGAGTTAAACCAACATATATATAAAATATAATTACCTTTTTTAAGGTAACTTTCCTCCTCAGATCGATGCTACTGTTCTGTTTTCTCCCTACCCTTTCCCCTTTTCCCTCTTTCCCCCTTTCCTGGGGCATGGGTCCATGGGTTCCCCCACCCCATTAGTCATGAACTGGCTGAACAGGCCCATAAACCATTGATACTCCTGCTAAAGCAGATTCCCTGCTGTAGGTCACACAGGTAAGCATCCAAATGGATCTTGAATATCTTTGGGGAAGGAGGCTTCACAACCTCTCTGGGCAGCCTTTTCCAGTGCTTTGTCACTCTGAGAGTGAAAAAGGTATTCCTTCTGTTAGTATGGAACTTCCTGTGTTCCAGTTTATGTCTGTTGCCCCTTGTCCTATTGCTGCACACCACCAAAAAGTGTCCACCCCCACTGACTTGACTACCACACTTCAGATATTTATAAACAGTTACAAGATTTCCTCTCAGTCTTCTCTTCTACAGACTGAAGACTCTCATGTGCCTCAGCCTTTCCTCATATGGGAGATACTCCAGACCCCTAATCATCTTTGTAGCTCTCTGCTGGACTCTTTCTAGGAGATCCCTGTCTTTTTTGAGGAGCCCAGAACTGGCACAATATTCCAGATGTGGCTTCACCAGGGCAGAGTAGAGGAGGAGGATCACCTCCCTCGACCTGCTGGCCATGCTCTTTTTAATGCACCCAGGATACCACTGGCCTTCTTGGCCACAAGGGCGCACTCCTGGCTCATGGCAGCCTGTTGTCCATTAGAACACCCAGGTCCTTCTCTGCAGAGATCCTTTCCAGCAGGTCCTCCTCTAACCTGTACTGATGTATGTGGTTACTTCTCCCCAGGTGCAAGACTCTAAAATTTTATTGAACCTCATCAAGCTCCTCTCTTCCCAACTCTTCAGTCTGTCCAGGTCTTGTTTAACAGCAGCATAGCCTTCTGGAGTGTCAGACATGCCTCCTAACTTTGTATCAGTAAACTTGCTGATAGTATGTTCTATCCCTTCATCCAGGTCATTGATGAAGATGTTGAACAAGATCAAACCCGGTACTGACCCCTGGGGAACACTGCTAGCTACAGACCTTCAACTAGACTCTGCATTGCTAATGACAACCCTCTGAGCTCTACTGGTGAGACAGTTCTCAATCCACCTCACTGTCCACTCATCTGTCCTTCACTAGCACTTCTAACAGACACAATAGAAAAATCTTAGCATAAGAGAGGTAGTACAAATTAGAAATATTCCTGAATATACTACAAATTTTTAGTATTAGGAATGTGGCTTGGTTTAACTGGGACAGAGTTTATTTTCTTAATAGTGTCTGGTATGATGTATGTTTTTGCTTTGGGAGAAAAACAGTGTTGATAGCACACCAATGTTTTAACTATTGCTGAGCAATGCTGCACAGAGCCAAAGGTATTTCAACTTCTTGTATTGTTCTGACAGTGAAGGGGGCTGAGGGGACACAAGGAGTTGGGAGGGGACAGAACCAAGGACCTGACCTAAACTGGCTGAAGGGATATTCCATACCATATGACACTGTGCAAAAAAACTAGTGGGAAGTGGTGCAGGGAGATAATCATTGTTCAGGGGGTGGTTTGAGCATTAGTTAGAGGGTGGTGAGTGCATTGTTCATCACTTGTTTTGTAAATATAATATCGTCATTTGTATTATTATTTTCTTTTTCTCTTCCTTTTCTGACTTAGTAAGTAGTGTTTTACTACTGTGTTCTAATCTGTTTTTTTTTTCCCCAATTCTCTTCCCTAACCCAGTGGGAGGAAGGTGTAAGCAAATGACTGTGTGGCTTTTAGCTGACTGCTGAATTAAACCACACTTTTTTCCTGCTAAAAATGCTCTTTTTGTTTGTGCATATTTTGAGTATCAAGATATAAATCTTTGCTTATGCATGCAACTAAAAATGAATACCTTGTCTCAGTGAGAAATCACCTATTTAGTAATGTAAATCTATGTGACACAGAAGGCAATATATTCATTGAATTAAATTTGGTGTTTTTTCAGTGTCATGGTATATGGATTGTTAAAATATATATCCTTCATTTTGGTTCTCAGAAATGTGTTTTGTGAGCTGACACAGGTATAAGCTAAATAGGAATGAAATGCATCTGAGAACCATTATCGTATGATCTATTGCATTGTTGTATATGAAATGAAAATAGGCTAGGGAGCCTATTATGACTGTTATACTACTTGAATCCATGATAATGAGAGAACTTACAAAATCCTATATGTCAAATATTAGCCTCTGTCAAGTGATTCTTTTCCCTGTAAAATTTAGTAAAACTGATATAATAATTTGTCATATACTTACAAATCATTGCTCATGATAATTTGGAGGGAAGATTTTCTTTTGTGCTTTAGACTCAGAGTTACTCAGAATTATACATAACCTAATCCAAACAATTGTATTGATGTCATAGTTTGTGAAAGTATAGAATAAAAGTTGCAGATTGTGTGGCAGGAACATTTTTTCTTCACCTTCATATGTCTTTAGAAGTCTTTATTTCACTAATCTGAAGATTAGCTATAACATTCATGACTAGAGTAATTTGCACTCTCATTTTTCATAGCACATTTTCTATCGATTTCTAAGTTTCAGAATACAGGATAAAAAAGGAAAAAAAAATACATAGTAGAAAAAGGGAGCAAAAGGCTCACTGAATGATGCAGAGTGAAAAATTCATAGAAGTATCCATCTAGCTATCAGCTGTTCACTGGTTTTTAATATGTGAAAAGTAGTATTCAAATCTGCAATGTGATTTGAGATTAAATATTCTTCTCTATATATATTTATATAAGTACTTCAAAATTGAATTTTGTATAAAATAAAATATATTTATACTGTTAAAAAAACTGATTTGATATTCAGTTATTCTTTACCTTATCAAGTAGCCAGTTTTAAGTATCTGAATTTTGTCCTTTCCATTGTATAACATATTTTGTACAGGAGTTTTTGTCTTCTAATCTGATGTAGAATCATAGAATCATAGAATATCCTGAGCTGGAAGGGACCCTCAAGCATCATCAAGTCTAACTCCTGGCTCCACAAAGGACCACTCAAAATTAATACCATATTTCTGTGAGCATGGTTCAAACATATTGTGAATTCCAGCAGGCTTGGTACGTAATTCCAGTGTCTGTCCATCCTCTTGGTGAAGAAACTTACCCTATTATCCAGCTTTAAGCTCCCCTGACATAGTTCCATGCCGTTCCCTCTGTCCTATTGCTGTCACCAGAGAGCAGAGATCGGCACTGCCCCTCTGCTCCCTTTGTGAGGAGCTCTAGGCTGCCATGAGGCCTCCCCTCAGCCTCCTCTGCTCTGGGCTGAACAAACCAAATGACGCCAGCTTCTCTTCATATGTCTTCCCCTCTAGGCACTTCATTCTTTTTGTTGCCCTGCTTCGGATGCCTTCTAGTAGTTTTATGTTCTTACTGTAGTGCACAACACAGGATCCACTTCTGGAAGTGAAGCCTCACCAGCACAGAGCAGAATGGACAATTCCTTCCCTTGCTCAGCTGGCAGAGCTTTGCCTGGTGCACCTCAGGGTACCATTGGCCCTTTTGGCTGCCAGGACACACTGCTGACTCATACGCAACTTGCCGTTGACCAGAACCTCCAGATCCCTTTTCATGAGGACCCAGGCGCAGATCTGGCGCTTACTCTTTTAAATTTCATGTGGTTTGTGATTGCTCAGCCTTCTAATTTGTCAAGATCTCTCTGCAAGGCCTCTCCACCCTCAAGGGAGTCCATAGCTTCTCTCAGTTTAGTGTTGTTTTCAAACCTACTGAATGTGCCTTCAAGTCCTGTAATGAAGTCATTTATGAAAACATTAAGAGAACTGGCTCTAAAATTGAGGCCTTGGGGAAGCCACTAGCGCCTAGCCAGAGCATAATGTAACTCTGAACCCAATCTGTCAGTCAGTTGTTCACCCATTGCTTTATGATTTTGTAGATAAAGTAGTTTTGATTTAAGGTTATAAATTACATGTAAATGTGTGTGAATTAGGTTGATATGATTAAATTAGCACTGATGTATTCAGATCAGAAATGCCTCATCTAAACTAATTTGGTCACAAGAACACAATGACTTCCCTCTTTTTGTGGAGACTACTTAGTAAACATAAGCGCTTAGCCTGATAGAAATCAGTGCTAATGCTACTTGGACCAGAACTAAATTACAGCAGCTAACAGCTCTTTTCCCTGACGATTTATTTGTTTGTATTAGTGTTTTTCTACAAAATTAAGGATTGGCCACAGACTGAACCTTTAAGAACTCCAATTACTTTTAGTTTTTGTTATGTAAGTATTAAAGAGTGTATGAGAGTATGAATGCAAATTGCATTTTCGGTGCCTACTTCTAATATAGATAAATAATACATATACAATAATACATATCCCCTGAGCAGCAAGATGAGCCAGTGGGGAAGGAGGCTGGTGTGGATGAACAGGGAGCTTTTCCTGAGGCTCCAAGAGAAAAAGAGAATCTACCTCCTGTGGAAGAAGGGACAGGCAACTCGGAGAAATTACAAAGAGGTTGTTAGGATGTGCAGGGAGAAAATTAGAAAGGCAAAGGCCCAGCTCGAACTAAGCTTGGCTGCTGGGATAAAAGGGAACAAGAAACTCTTCTACAAATATATTAACAGTAAGAGGAGGATCAAGGAGTATCTCCATTCTTTACTGCACGCGGCTGGGAATGTGGCCTCTGAGGACAATCAAAAGGCTGAGGTTCTCAATGCCTTCTTTACATCTGTCTTTAAAAGCCAGACCAGTTGTCCTCAGAGTACTCTACTCTTTGATCTGGAAGACTCGGATGGGAGTTGGGATGTGGGGAATAAACCCCGCACAATTCAGGAGGAAACAGTCAGAGACCTACTACTCCACCTGGACTGCCACAAGTCCATGGGGCTGGATGAGATCCACCCAAGAGTACTGAAGGAGCTGGCAGAAGAGATAGCCAAGCCGCTTTCCATCATCTATCAGCATTTCTGGTCAACTGGAGAGGTCCCAGAAGACTGGAGACTTGCCAGTGTGACTCCCATCTACAAGAAGGGTCGTAAGGAGGATCCAGGGAACTACAGGCCTGTCAGCCTGACCTCAGTGCCCAGGAAGGTGATGGAGCAGATTGTCCTGAGGGAGATCATGTGGCATTTGTAGGACAACCAGGGGATCAGGCCCAGACAGCATGGGTTTGTGAAGGGCAGGTGCTGCTTGACCAACCTGATTTCCTTCTATGATCGAGTGACCATCCTGGTGGATGAGGGAAAGGCTGTTGATGTGGTCTACCTAGACTTCAGCAAAGCCTTCGACACTGTCTCCCACAGTATTCTCCTGGAGAAACTGGCAGCCTGTGACTTGGACAGGTACACTCTTTGCTGGGTAAGGAGCTGGCTGGATGGCCGGGCCCAGAGAGTGGTGGTGAATGGAGTTAAATCCAGCTGGCAACCAGTCATGAGTGGTATTCCCCAGGGGTTGGTGCTGGGGCCTGTCTTTTTCAATATCTTTATTGATGACCTGGATTAGGGCATTGAGAGCACTGTCAGTAAGTTTGCAGACGACACCAAGCTAACAGGAAGTGTCGATCTGCCTGGGGGTAGAGAGGCCCTACAGAGAGATCTGGACAGGCTGGATCTCTGGGCTGAAGCCAATGGGATGAGGTTCAACAAAACCAAGTGCCGGGTCCTGCACTTTGGCCACAACAACCCCAGGCAACGCTACAGGCTTGGGACAGAGTGGCTGGAAGATTGTGTGGAGGAAACAGACCTGAGGGTACTGGTTGATGCTCGGCTGAGCATGAGCCAGCAGTGTGCCCAGGTGGCCAAGAAGGCCAGTGGCATCCTGGCTGGTATCAGAAATAGTGTTGCCAGTAGGAGTAGGGAAGTCATTGTCCCTCTGTACTCAGCCCTGGTGAGGCCCCACCTCGAGTACTGTGTCCAGTTTTGGGCCCCTCACTGCAAGAAAGACATTGAGACCCTGGAGTGTGTTCAGAGGAGGGTGACGAAGCTGGTGAGGGGTGTGGAGCACAGGCCTTATGAGGAGCAGCTGAGGGAGCTGGGATTGTTCAGTCTGTAGAAGAGAAGGCTCAGGAGAGACCTTCTTGCTCTCTATAACTACCTGAAGGAAGATTGTAGTGAGCTGGGGGTCAGCCTCTTCTCTCTTGTAACTAGTGACAGGACAAAGGGGAATGGCCTCGAGTTGCACCAGGGGAGATTTAGGCTAGATGTTAGGAAATACTACTTTTCTGAAAGAGTGGGCCGGTGCTGGAATGGGAGGTGGTTGAATGACCGTCCCTGGAGGTGTTCAAGAAACATTTAGATATAGCGTTGAGAGGCATGGTTTAGTGGGGTTATTGTTGGTAGGTGGATGGTTGGACTGGATGATCTTGTAGGTCTTTTCCAACCTAGTTAATTCTATGATTCCATGATTCTATGATACAGAATATAATACATAAAGGAGTACATAATATATGCAATATAATGCGCATATATATATGTGTGTGTGTATTTAATACTCTTTTTAGGTCTTTGATTATACCAAGCAACATATTATTGATCAGATTTCTGCAGAAGTACGGTCTGTAAGATACAATTCTAAAATAGAATTCTGCTGATAATGCAGAATGCTGCTCCTTCCAATTAAATATCAGTGCACTGTTATAACAAATATCTTAACAATTTTAAGATAAAAAAATATCTGCTGTTTACATTGCAAATTCACACTGTTGTGCTAAAAGGCCACTTTAGGCCAAATTCTATAACTCAGAATTCAGAGGTCAATGGGTGACCTCATGAGCACAGCTCCTTGACACCTTTATCACCCAGAGAAGACAGAATAGTCATACTTACACTTGAAGTAGCTTATTAGTTACAGGCATCAATAATAGTAATCAGTCATCAGTAATCAATAATAAATATCAGCAATATAGAGGTAAAATTGTAAAGAAATTCTTTACTTCGACATAAGTGAAAAAAATATGAAAGCTGTGTGTGAACTATACGTGAAATCAGAAAGAGCGATATGGCAATATGTATTGAATAACTTAGTCACTCATGTGTTTTGTCATCTCTTTTCTACACATATATGATATACCCCAACCTTTGCTTGATGTAGAAGATTTTTTTTGTTTCTCCCCTATGAATGATTCTTAACTCTAGTTTTGAGGTATGGCATTGATATATGATTAATAAAATATGTTCTGTCTTGGCAGTTTCATGAAGTACCTTTTTTAAAAATAATATATATACTTATACATATGTATATACATATATAAATATACATATATACATATATGTGTATATATTAAGTATATATTAAGTATTAAGTACCATAAATGTTCTTTGTTTTTTTTTTACCATATATGATTTATTCCTTTTTCATAGAACATAACTGCTGGTGACACTAAGCAAATGCAGTTGCAGTGCAAAACACGACCTTATTAGCCATCAGATTACCTTTATCACTTGCATATTTATAAACAGGCAAATAGCTTATCCTAAAATATCACTATGAAATACTGTCAATATGTTAGCAAATATTCTAGCTAGATAGAAGTCTCCAAATCTTATTACAAAGCTATTTTATTTTCTTTGCAAAAGCTCATGTGTTTGAGCAATGCAGGGAATATTGAAAATGATCTATTAGTGTATTCTGACTCATCGTCTCTTACTAACTCATCTGGAAAACTATAGTGAACAAACTGTGTTTTACATGGTACTATTATACTGCTACTTGATGTGTTCTGCAAGAGCTCAATTGTGAAATTGAGCAGTCAGTCACTAAAAGAGGTAATCTTTTCTATTTAATTCAAATAGTTCTGCTACTACAATTGGACTGTGAAGCTATTTATTTTTGGCTAATTATAGGCATCCTATCTTGGGTCTCGTGAACCCTCAAATAGTACATTTTATGTTGGAGACCAAGCTGTTTGAAATATTTTAACAATTATTCTTCAAAAAGTTTGATTTTTTTTTTTAATATCCTCCACACCGTTTGGTTCAGAAAAAATAAATATGAAAAGTAATTGTCACATTAGGCTTTCTCCCTTGTTAAGGTCCTGTACTTACCTAAAAGCATGCCAAGAATATACCAAAACCATATGATTTTAAAGGTTTTAAAAACTAAACTGAATTTGAGCTTAACATCTGGTTGAATGATAGTTAGGATATTATTTGTAGAAACTTCTTCTATCATATTTATCATATAATTACAGTAGACCCTGCAGCCACAGCATAGCCCTTTTATACCCACTGAGTAGAAGACTAAGCAAGAAAAATAGACAAAACAAAAAAAAAAACAAAAACTAGAAAATAACCACACACACAAAGAGTATCAAGACAATATGTATAAGCATTTTGCAACACTGTTGCCCTGATAATTACATTCTGTAACAGTGCTGAGCTTAAATCTATTATTAATATGGAACCATGAGGAAGTGAATAGAGGCTTGAGATTTAAGGGTACAAGCGGGGTCCAAGACACATAGAGCCAGTAGAACTGGGATAATTGCTAAGCATAAGTGTGTACTGGGTTTGAGTTAACCTTCTTCTCAGTAACCTGTACTATGCCATACTGTGAATTTGTGGTTAAAACAACACCCTGTTAATTTCCGTGGGCTTGTGTATGTCCAGTTTAATTATATGTTCCCTATCATGAACTTCCTCCACTGAAGTTAAGTCTTCCTTGCTTCTGTCTTTTGTTATTTCAGAGCCTAGAATTCTTGCAGCTGGTCTTACGACTAAGTAATAAGAAAGACATTGTATATCTCATTCTTTTCTGTATTCTTTATCACAAGCTCCTCTACTCCATTTAGCATCATCTCGTCTTTTTTTCTAGGATTGTTGACTTTGTTTCCTACTTTTCCTTTCTTCTTGCCATTCATCTCTCTCTCGCCAGATTCAACACCAGATGGACTTCAGCTGTCCTGATTCTGCTTTTTCATGTTTGGATGGTATCTCTCCTGGGTCACCTGTTTCTTTTTTTCCAAATCTTGTATGCTTTCTTCTTAAGTTTCTCTTTTAGTCAGGAGCCTTCTGTTTATTCAGCACAGGCCTTCTGCTCCATTTGTTTGACTTCCTTATCATCTGAATGGACCATTTTTGAGCTCAAAGGAGGTGATTCTTGAAAATCAAGCAATTCTCCTGAACCTCTCTTCTCTCCGGGAATACATCCCATTATTTCTGTTAGTGAACATGATGAATTCCATTGGCTAAATTAAAGATTTTTAGCTGACTGAGACCGAGATTTGTTAATGACTGTCATTGTGAAAAAAAGCAACAGTATGCACCTCCTTTTTTTGTGCGAACTGCTTTTGAACTGGGTCTGTACTACTTGCTTCTGCCTATGTGTAGTGGTTTAACACAAGTAGGTAACTAAGCACCGACACACAATTTTCTCACTCCCTTTCCTCAGAAGGTTAGGGGGAGAAAATATTATTTCCAAAAAGGTAATGAGTTGAAGTAAGGAAAAGGAGAACACTTATCATTTACCATTATGGGCAAAACAGACTCATCATGAGATTAATGTAATTTATTGTCTGTTGAGAATAGACTAGAATCTAAGAACACCTTAATTCCATCTATCTTCTTCTTCCAAGCAGCAGAGGGGAAGGGGAATGAGGGTGGTGATGAGACCATAATACTTCATTTCTACTGCTTTTTCATCCTTACATTCTTCTCCAGCTCCGGCATGGTTTCCCTCTCAACAGATGCAGTCTTTTCCAAGCTGATCCTACATGGGTTTCCCGCAGACTGAATTTCTGCAAGAACTGCTCCAACAAGTGTCTGTACCATGGAGTTCATCCCTCACAAGTGGACTACTCTATTGTAGGTCACCGTGACAAATGGCAACACCTGCCAGATCTCCTGCTCCGCTGTGGGCTACTCTCTGTGGACTGCAGCCTCTTTTAGGCCATATCCATTGTCCACTAGGTACAGTGTGATTATCTGCCCATGACAGGTGGGGTTAGAACTGTATGATCTTTGAGGTCCCTTCCAACCCAAGCCATTCTATGATTCTGTTTCTATGATTGTATGATTTTATGATTCTGAGCATAAACTGGATGGGGTGTTAAGGGAATCTATACCATGTAAACAAAAGGTGAATATAATTACAGAAACAAAAGCTAGATAATTGTCATTAAGGGTAAATTTACTCAGCAGCAACTCTTAACCTGGGCTTCTACCTTGCTCATTTATTTGTGCCTGTTAAATCCTACACATGGAGCACCATCAATGTTATCTAAGGAATATTTGAGAAAGAAGATGCTAGTGTCATGTTTCTCTGTACCGCTGTGTAACATACGATGCTGTCAGTGAATTTCACTGCATAATTTCAGATGCGAACCTTTCAATTTCTAGGTGAAAATCCTTAGAAATAGGTGTCAGAAATCATGCTCCCAAATATGTCTTGGCTCCAAAAATGCTGAAATATTCCTACAGATCCTCTTAGTATAGTACATTTTATATGCCCTAAAAGACATTTCTGTGCTAAGGCAATTTTATTTCTAATGGGAGAGAGTTGGCAGTTTATTTAACTCTGAAGCATGAGGTCTTTCTGTTTTGTTCATTTGCTTGTGCTTATTCAATTGATTGTTTTGTACATAAGATAACTGTAGATGTTATTATCTATAAAATTTCATTATCTGTATAAAACTCTAATATTTCCTTTGATTTCTGTTTGGATTTTGTCACCTTTAGTATCACAGTAATAAATCAGGTATATTTGTCAAAATAGTGAAACATGAAGAATCAAAAGGCTTATGCCTTTTGTATGCCTTAATGTATTAAAAGTGTCTGTGCACAATGCCAGAAGAATGAGAACAAGCAAAAAGAGCTGAAAAATGTGTTGTTAAATGATGATGGTTGTGATCTTCTGGGCAGAAATGAATCCTGGGGGGAAGATTCCTATAATTGTGATGTCAATAGAAATTAGTGCAATCTATATAAAAGAAAGGTGGAGAGGTATAGTTATAAAGCAAATAAAAACTGTTAACCATCTTAGCAAGCTACAAATTTGAAGCAGTAAGTGGCAGGGTAAATTTCTATGAACTGGGACAAAGAAAGGAGGAAAAAGAAATGACAGTGTGCAATTGATATAGATGATAAGGAAGGGAAGTAAAAGAAAACAAGGTCAATTCAAGCTAACTCTTGCATGCTCAAAAACCCAGGGTATTTTTGATAGTCCAAAACAAATAAATACTTCGTGAACAACAAATATGGAAAGCTAGGAAGATGAAAGAAATCCTAACACTGTATTTTACAAAATAAGATTAAATAAATATTTGACTAGAAAATAAAAAAAATATATTCTAAGTGTATATATTCAGCAGTAAATAAATCAAAGAAAATGCTCATTTATCTAACAAAATATGAAAACAAATGAGCATTAAAAATTACTTCATTTTGGTTAAAACGAAAACAGAAAACAAACAAAAAGAAAGTATTCCCCTAAAATGATAGTAACTATAAAACAAAATATAAAACAAAATTCTATTCAGTTAAAATTTGTAATTTATTGTAATGTTTTCAGTGGTCATCCAGCTTTGGAAATGCAATTCTTCTGTCAAGCATTCTGAACAGTTTCCCACAGAGTGAATGGTAAATTTCCCAAGAATAGTACCAACCTCAATAACTTTGAAGAAAGGAAATCTTGTTTCTTTTACAGCTAGCTTGTACTCCTGAAATGCAGTTAGTTCCTTTTTCTTTTTCTTTTCCTTTTTTTCCTTTTCCTTTTCTTTCTCCTTTTCCTTTTCCTTTCCCTCTTCTCTTTCCATGTATATTTTTATTTATCTTTTTCTTTCTTTTTTTTTTTTTTTCGTTTACAATCTATTGGATTAAATCCAATAGAAGTTTGGTACTTAAGTTTTCAACAGGAAGATGATGCACAGCTGGACTCTCTATAAAAATACTATCTTTTTATGTATAAGAAATACTGTCTTCCTTCAGAAAAAAAATATTTTTGCATTTACTATGTGATTACCTTTATGCAGGCTCATGTCTGTTGTAACATTGTGAACAGCTGTAAATATAGATTATATGGTTATAAATTCTGTATTTTTTGCCAAAGTGATTTAGATAAAGACTGTGAAGAGTGTCCCATATACTTAGATTCTAATTGAAATTGAAGAGAAGCAATAAGAAAATGTTGGAGTACACATAATGACTATTAGTATTGGAAAGAAAAATGCTTATATCCAAAGACATTTTCCAATAAGAATATGATCTAGGTATGCTGACATTGTCAGCAAAAATTTACATGTAAAGACATTCAATCATATTCATGAATGAAATACTGAAAATTATTTCAGGGTTGTCTTGAATATTATGTAAACTATAATATCATTTATGACAATATAGTTGAACTGAGTGTGCTTATTACCTAAGAAACTAAAAATAATCAGGATGGACTAAGAAAAATTAGATCCATTAACTTGTCAATACTTTGAAGAGAAGAACATAAAACATAAAAATTTTGGATTATCCAGACCATTTAGCAGCCAATCTGTCTGCAAGAGCTTTAGAATTTCACCTGATCTTTAAACAAAAGCTTTTTAGGTACCTCTCTGTTTGCGTGATTGACAGGTTAAAACTTGGTCCTGACAGACAATTTTGAGAAGTGCTTCTACTGTCCATTGACTTAACTTTTCAATTTTTATTTATGTTATTGTCTCTCATTCTATCTACTATCCAGTCATAAGCTGAATACAAGAAACAACAAACTCCTTTTTGCTTTCTACCTCATAGGTGATTATATGATAAAAGTGTGCCTTGACTTGTATTTCCTTCACCTTTTTTTCTGCTCAATTTTCCAAATAATATAAATGTACATTCCAAGAAAAACAAAAGGACAAATAATTGATCTAAGGACAAGGATATATAAAGCATTTATACTTCATAATGGTGATTGTAAAAAAAATATATTTATTTTCATTATAAAGACAAGTGACATTTGAACTGAACTCGGAATAAAAAGAGGGAAACCAAGACAATTCACTGTACTTATTTGAAGCTAGTTTTCCAATTGCTAAATGAAGAAATTCAGACTCTCGGAAAATCCAGTGAAATGCTTTTAAAACAACAGAATTTTGTAAATGTGTAATTTAATGATAACAAGAGTTTTTTTTTAACAGGTTTTGCAGCTGTGGGACATGGTCCGCTATGTCCAGCAGTTAAGTTTAACTGATTGCCCTAGCAAAATATCTTTGTAATAGCAATTAAATAATTATTTGTCAATTAAATCTATGTACAGATCTGAAAAAATACTGAATTTTGTTCATTGTATTTACAAATTTTATTTACAAAAATGAGTCCCTCATTATGTTGAATCTCTGTCTATTTGAAAATGTCCATGGCATATCAACAGGCATATCCTCTCGGTCGTGTTTAATTATCAGTTGAGCATGTTCAATAGAGTTAATAGGGTTTCCAATGCACCGGCACCCCCACCACCAGAAAACAAACAAACTAACAAAAAAACCCAACAAAACAAGTCTAGAAAGACTGCTTTCCAATAATGAATTCATGGTATTGGTTTTATTTCTATTAGACTGACAAGGGAAACTTTCTCACCCACTGAATGCTAAAATCATTTCTATGGACATAAAGTATTGTCTGAAGTATACTGCAACCAAAGTCAAACTGCATTTGTCTTCCATCTTATTAATTATTAAGTGCTGTTTCCCTTACTCCAAATGGATGGCAGGCAGCCATTCTGGATGGTAGAAGTCTCTAAAATAAGAGGTTAGAAAAGCCCAAGTGGAGGAAAACAATGTTTCATAAAAATCTGTTTTAAAGGAAATTCTTGACAAAAGTATGAAGAGAATACTTGATGAATTAATAGATAGATATATTGGAAAAAATGGGGCCACGTCATCACAAATATTTAGGAGAGGAGAAACATTTTATGGATTGTGATACATAAAAACCAGAAAAGTTTATAAGCAAGGAACTGATTGCATAGCCTGTATGATCTGTAACTACATAGTGTGCTGCATGGTACTGTTAGCCTACAATAGAATTACCCTAGGTAATGTCAATATTGGCAAGTAATTTGGCTCAGTGAAAGCAGACTAGTGAATACTTGCTTCTAAATCCTTTATACATGCACTATTTGTAGTTTTGTAGTTTTACATTAAATTGTATTTAGTCTGATTCCTAGGACTAAACAACTCCAAAACATTTGGGCCAAAAATACTCAGAAGTCCAGTTGTTGGTTCTAAGATCTTTTTCTCCATCAGAGACAGGAGCACAGTTTGCATTTGGAGAAGAGCACACAATCTCATTTTATCCAGAAGGAATTTAATTCATATATACAAAAACTTTTTCACAAACTGAACACAGTTTTACACGGGGAATATATATCTAATTTTTTAATTACAAATCTCATACAATTAAAAATATTCAGACATATTCCTACACTCATTTTAAAACCAGTGGTGAGATGAATCAAGAAACTACTATCTAAGAATTCTATAGCTTTCCCTGAATGACTCTGTTTTATCCTCCTGATTCCAGAGGGACTGAGTAGAAATACTGTACCAATCCTCTTTTACACTTTTATCTTCTCTCTCCTGTCTCATGTCCTTCACAATGAAATTTTTGCTGTAGATGAGAGTGATTAAATAATCACCTATGCTGTTCTGTTATGTTTTAGGACGTCAGTAGAACTCCTCAGCCGAACTGATTAATTACCTAACATTGCTAACTATTTTTGAGGGCAATTCCTCTGTAAATAAATCAGATTTATTTCAAATGTCACTATGTGATAGATGCTTATGTTGTATTTTATGAGTTTTAATATATGTAATACCATGCTTTCACATTATCCAGGAAATTACATTAGCTCTTATTTCTTTTTTCTTACCAAATAAATTATGATAGTATATTATCACAATATTATCTGCAGCGGGATGTGGAAAGGATCAGAGAGCAAAAGTGAGAAAACCCATGAGTTGAGATAAAGAAAGTTTAATAGGTAAAACAAAAGCTACACACGCTGGCAAAGAAAAATAAGGAATTAATTCAATATTTCCTTTTGGCAGACAGATTTTCAGCCATTTACAGGAAAGGAGGGCTCCATCATATGTAACAGTTTTTTGTTTCTCAAAAAGTTCAATCCACCTTCCTCGCCCTTTACTCTTACTTCAGCTTTTATTGCTGAGCATGATGTCATAGCTACGTAGTTTGAAATATGCCTTTGATCAGTCTGGATTAGCTGTACTTGCTGTTTCCCCTCCAAACCTTTGTGCACGTCCAGTCTACTTGCTGTCCTGGCAGGGTGGGAAGAGAAATAGAGAGACTTTAACAATATGTAAGCACTGCTCAACAGTAGCTAAAACACTGCTTTGGTCATAAATCCAAAACTTAGCACCCTGCACCATGAAGAGAATTAACGCCTTTTCAGCCAGGCTCCATGCACCAGTTGAACCAGCTAGTTCATGGATAGCCTACTGATGAACGAGAGCTATTTTAGATGTCTCAAATGACCCTGAAAAAAGAATAAGAAAGGTTGAAGCCTCATGAAGGTTCCACTGAAGAACTCTGTTGAGAAATACAGCAACAGCTTCCTTTTTTTTTTGTTTGTTTCATTTGAAAGCTACTTTCAAACACAGGATCTCACACAACAAACAGCAAAATCAGCCAGGCTGCAATGATGCTTCAGCCATACCTATGCTTGGCCACGTACCCCATTGATCTAGACCCTAATGCTGACTAAGAAGTTGATTATCATGATCTCGGAACTGTCTCAACATTGAGGAGCTGCCTGGTCATAAAAGAAATGTTCAATAAAGTGACTCAGATACCTAAGTCAAGAAGATCCTGTAGCGCATCCAGGCCAAATACCCAGGTCAGACAAATAGGAGATCAAAATATTGAGTCAGTACTGTAATATAGTCCCAGGGCTTGACATTAGTACATGCATGGATGAGTGAAGATAAGGAGTAGTGTAAGGAGAAAAGAAATTCAAATAATCAATGTAGATAAAAACCCACTGAAACAAGAAAAGAAAAAGCAGGAAATAGACTTATTGTTATTATTACTTATCCTAATCAGGTTTACATTATTATTGGAAAATATCAGGCAGCAAATTTAAATTTTCTAGATAAAGGAATCAAAAAAGGAGAGGGCGATTTTATGCTCTGTGGAGGAATCATTTTTGTTAATTACTTTGTCATTTTGAGTGAAAATAATAAGAATAAATATACAAAGGATTGCTATTAAAATGACATAATGGGAGCATATCTCAGTTTGTTTTCTTCAGTCATATTCAGGAATCAAAATATCTCCTAATAGTTCTGAACCTTCAAATTGAATACCAGCAAATTTGAACAGACTTATTTAACATGCAATTTAACAGTGGCATACAACTGAAAAATGGTTATTTAGAAGTTTTGTATAAGAAGAGAAAAGAGTGATAATGATCAAGTCAGCCAGTGTGGTTACCACCGATGTGCACTAGAAGAAATTTGGTAAATAAAGAAAATAAGTGAAAAGGAGGGCATGATGTAACTTTGAGTGCATTGAAAATTGATCATGCTAAATGAAACCAATACCTTTCATAAGTTTTTTGGGAAATACGGGAAATAGAATAGATATCTTTTATTTAGATTCCAAACTTTAATTCAATGTTACATGGGAAATTTGTTAAGATAGAAGATAAAATGTAACGGAAGCATTTTAAAAAAGCTAAAGAAACTAAAAAAGACTTTCTGATGATTAAAGAATCTAGCATCAGAATTTCCCAAGAAATAACATGGTTTAAATAAGCATGCTCATTGATATTGATATCATGACTATAATCATACCATTATCATTATCATTATTTTCATCAGTCACTCTGTGATTCCATTACTGAGTGTTTCACGGATAGAAAAGTAGGTAAAACATTTTATTTGGGCTTACTTACTGTGGAGAAGCTATTTTCCAATGGCTCAAGTCTTCTAAGACAAAACAGTATTTAGTTCAGTTTTGGAAAGAGAGAGATTTGATGTTAGGGTTTAATTAAAACATAATCTGGTGTGCCTTAATGAAAAGTGGCATGTGAAATAGGTGATCTGTTTGAGTTCTTTATAGAAAGCTAAACAATCAGTTGTTGACCTTAAGGTTTTTTATGCAACCACTTGACAGAAAAGGCAAAAATTTTTCTCATGGGACCCAGAATTCATTATTATTATTTCTATTTCATTCATTTGTTGACACTTTCTATGGTTATCTCTGGATTACGTTTTCAAAATTGACCTTTGATTTTTTTAAAATACAAAGTATACAACCAGACATAGAGCTAGAAAATATTTGTTTACAGGGTTCATGAACTACTGGTCATAGCAAATGACCTTGGAATCTGAAAACATCGTCCAGTCAAGCAAGCAATATTGGATTTGTGTCAGGACGCAAAATATTTAAAGACAAATAATAGAGGATCACAGGCAATTCCACAATAGTGTGTGTGGACATTTTGGCAGCTCTTAGATTTATAGCACCACAGCTCTGTCTGTATGGGCATAAACCAGTCAAGTTGTTCTACAGCAGGTGTCATAATAATTTTACAGGGCATTTAAAAAAGAATATGCAACAAGGACACATTCTCCCTAAGGTAATCCATAAATAAGAACAAAACTTTTTTTTTTCTTTTTCTTTTCTTTTTAAGAGAGAGTATAGGGCATTTAACCTGTCAAAACACATTCCCTTCTTTGTATTTCATTTTCTTCATTGTGCTATATAATGACTGCCTGTTGAGTGATTCCTTTTTTTTTCCTTGAATACCCTTGTCTAATAGGCCATTAGAAACATTTTTTATTCCTTAGAAACACAATTACTTCCCCAAGTCTGTATAATATGAATTTACTTTCACTTCTGTGTATGCTAGTTTATAGTACTATCAGTCAGGTGGATTTTAAATTATTCAATTTCTTTGTGTTGTTTAAATTACAGTCATTAAACTGATGCTTATTTTCATATTCACATTTGCCTAAACGAAGCTGAATGATCAGCTAAAGTGACATATACACAGTATAAATTGTAAGCCTAAACACTGAAAATGAAGGCGCTGCAAAGCTAGGTGTCACACGCTTTGGGCCTAATTCTCCATTGGCCCACTGTATGGTGGATCAATAACTTAAATTATGAAGTGCCCATCTTTCTTAGGGTTACAGACAGTAACATTGACAGTAAAAGAGAGTAAAGCAATGATACTGAGGTCATCACATATCTTGCTGCACTAGGGAAGACAAAGAGACAGGCTGCAATTTAAATCTTTTTTTTTTCCTGTTAAGGATGATTGGGTTGTAATATTTAACATTAAAAAAAAAAAAAAAAAGAAAAAAGGAACTTTGCCATTAGGTTACTTAAAATGACCTAAAATATTCATTCATTTGACAGTAACTTCAGGAGAAGAGTATTAAAAAAAAAGAGTGAAGAGGAGGATGAAAGAGAAGAAAAAAGAAGGCCTTTGTGCTGTTAATTTATTGTGCCTAAATCTTCGCTTTTTTGCGAAGATTTTATTTTTTATATATATTTTATATAAATAAAATATGATTTTATTTAAAATCATATACTTAATCACCTAGTTATGAAGAGGCACGTATTTCAGCTTTTCTGCCAGAATTTCCTCACATTTCTTTCAGAATTCACTCAGTCAGGCACCTTGGGCAGATTACTTAACTCATGCAGGCCTTTCATACCACATCGTACTTTCCTTATGCAAAGGTTTCTGTAACTTGCTGGACTTAATCTCCTTTCATACCTGTGAGTACAAATTTACTACTCTCCTCAGAGAAAAACAGGAGACATTAATCAGCAAATAGATCGTCATGCTGCTTCCTTGTGTTGTTGTTGTTGTTTACCTCCACTCTCTTCAATTCCTTGGACTTAACTCAGATAGGACTTAAATATATAAGCCAACTCTGAAATAAATGTAGAAAGCAGTGCCTAAGTTTCTGCTTATTCATTAGGATACAACTAAATCACTCATAAAGACAGTAATGAATTAATAGTCTTCAGCAGCTTCCTCAGAATCATTAGTCCCAGTTTTGAAGACATTTGCCTTCCAAGTGTTTTTTGGCTGGTCTACTTGACTTTACTGCACTCTTTCTGAATGCAGGTAGTGCACACGTGTAAACAAATCTTGGCTGGGATAGATGTCATGTTCTATGTAGCAATTCTTTCTTTATTCTAACATCACTTATTTTTTCAAATTGCGTGGCTTGAACACATATACAGGTTTTTTTTTGTATGAGGACTTCTTGGTTGGTTTTCTTTTTTCCTTTTGTCCTTCCCGTCCTTTCCCTTCCCTGTTCACTTCTCACTTCTTTCTGAAAACAGGTCTCATTGCTGTACAGAGAATTCAAGAAGTACTGCCACAGAAAAATATCTGAGAATGTGTCAGGCTAGGATACTGCAAAGCATTAATGAAAGGTAAAGTTCTGAGAAAAAAATAGCTTGTACAGTGTCACAGAGGTCTGTCTGAGTATGTATCAGGCAATTTGTCTTACTATTACTCACATCTGATCTACAAATGTGAACACTCTTGATGATTCAGCAGCCCTTAATAGAACTATTGTACATTGTGTCGCTCCAAAGGGATCTGCACAATCAATGGAAAAGAAAAATGGCAAAAGGACAAGGTCATTTGATTGTTAAGGACAAGAAAATTACTTTTTTGCTTTACACAATCAGTATCTTGCTGCCCCAAAACATAATAATCACTGAAAACAAAAGAGTATTAAATACCAGATTAGAATGTACTCTTTCAGTACTGGGTTTTACATACAGATGTCTTGTAACATTTTCTCTTTGCATATCCATTTCAGAAAAGAATTCCAGTTTCATGGAAGCTTATCAAGAAAAAGCAGTATCTCTGGTTCTTCATCCAAACCAAGGCACATGAGTACAAGGTGACAACTAAAACTTTGGCAGTCCCAGCACAAAGTGCTTTGCTTAATAAGTCAAGGTCTTAACACCTGAAAGAAGTAATGAGAGGGTGGTATCATATCTTAATATCAGCCTGAAACATCAGACTTTATGATGGTGAGATAGAAGAAGATCTCGCTTTCCTCTGTTAAAATTGTGGCACAAATCTGTGAAAACAGGCAGTTGGGTTGAATTTCAAATACATAAACACCATGCAAATACATTAATTTGTCCTCTAGATTATCTGTCTAATAAGGACATATATATATCCATTTTCTTAAATATTTTTACAGCATTATTAGAAATCGAATGTATCATGATAAGGAAGCATCTGCTTAATTGCTTACTTTTTTGTCTATTGCCAGTGGATAAATTGATACCACAGGTGCACACTAGTATGGTGGGATACATTTATAAATATTGGAAAATACTGTCTTTCAAAGCCCACATCAGAATCATAGAATCCTAGAATATCCTGTCTTGAAAGATATCCACAGAATCATCTTTTGGCTCCACACAGGACAACCAAAAAATTAAACCTATGTCTGAGAGCACTGTCCAAGCACTTGAACTCTGGCAGGCTTAGTGCCATGGTCATCCTCATGGGGAGCCTGTTCCATGCCCAACCAAACTCCTGGTAAAGAACCTTTTCCTAATATCCAACCTGACCCACCTCTGATGCAGACCCATTCTGTTTCCTTGGGTCCTATCACTGGTCACCAGAGAGCAGAGGATTATCACTGGTCACCAGAGAGTTGTGAGGACACTCCTCAGTCTCCTCTTCTTTGGGCTGAACAAACTGAATGATCTCAGCCTGTACTCCAGCGTAAGGTCCCTGCCACTGGATGCAGTCTATACTGAACTGATCCTCTGTAGGCTGCCTACATACTGAAGTTCTTAAAGAACTGCTCCAACTACAGGGTCCACCCTTCAGGATTGTAATGCTCTCCTTTGGGTAGCATCTCCAGCTAGATTATCTACTCCACTGTGAGCTCTTCTCTGGGCTGCAGCTCCAGATCAGGGCCTGCTCCTGCAGCAGCTCTCTTTGGGCTGCAGCTATCTTCAGGTCACATCCACCTGCTCCACCATGGGCTCCTGCGCATGAAGATCTGCTCCATGCGGTGCATATGGGGTGCAGAGGGACAGCCTGCTCCACTATGGGCCTCTCCACAGGCTTCAGGGAACTTTTGCTCTATGTCTGGAGCATTCCTGCCCTTCTTCTGCACTAATCATGGTGTCTCCAGGGACAGGGCATCCACTACCTCTCTGGGCAACCTGTTTCAGTTTGTCACCACCCTCACTGTAAGAGACTTTTTCCTTATATCTAACCTAAATCTACCCTCTTAAAGCCTGAAACCATTTCCCCTTGTTCTGTCACAACAGACTCTGCTAAAGAGTCTGTCCCATTCTTTCCTGTACTTCCCTAAATAAATATCTAAACATATTGAAAGGCCACTATCAGATCACCTCATAGTCTTCCCTGTTTAAGATCAAGTTATTGTTCAACTGCTAGCTTGTTTCCTCTTACATTCAGTAAGTAACTATATTTATCATATAATACTTTTACTAAGAGGCCAGCTGTATTCTGGATTGCATCGAGAGAAGTGTGACCAGCAGGTCAAAGGAGGTGATTCTGGCCCTCAAATCTGCTCTTGTGAGACCCTACCTGAAGTACTGCATTCAGTTCTGGGGCCCCCACCACAAGAAGGACATCGAGCTGTTGGAACAGATCCAGAGAAGGGCCGTGAAGACTACCAAAGGGCTGCAGCACCTACCCTACAGGGACAGGCTGAGTGAGTTGGGGATGTTCATCCTGGAGAAGAGAGGTCTCCGGGGAGACCTTATTGTGACCTTCCAGTAGCTGAAGGGCGCCTAAAGGAAAGCTGGGGAGGGACTTTTTATAAGGACATGAAGCAATAGCACAAGGAGAAATGGCTTTAAACTAGAAGAAGGTAGATTTAGACCAGATATTAGGAAGAAATTCTTTACAGTAAATGTGGTGAGACACTGGAACAGGTTGTCCAAAGGGGTTGTGGATTTTCCCTCCTTGGACATGTACAAGGCCAGGCTGGATGGGGCTTTGAACAACTTGGTCTAGTGGGAGGTGTCCCTGCCTATAGCAGGGAGGTTGGAACTAGATGATCTTAAAGGTCCCTTAAAAGACCCAGACCATTCTATGATCCTATGATTCTAAGTATTTATATTGTTTATTTGAAAACCTCACAATTTCTTCCTTTCAGTTTCCTGTTCTTATTGTACTTTTTGCCCTGTGCTTATTGCCAAAGACAGTGGTAGATCTTTGCTTTAGTTGGGTCTTATGTTAGTACTTAGTTAAAATACCAGAGGCATTGAATTAAATCAAAATTATCTTCATTCAGTTCTCATCATAACTGTTTAATATTTTTTCCTCATTTTCAGCATTTTAAGTATGTAACTTGTTTTAAAAAGAAGTGCAAGAATCTTCATCGTTGTCATGGTTTTATGATTTTCGGTTATTGGTATTCCACATCATAACATATGTAGTGTATGTACCTGGTTCTCAGAAGAGAAGGACTACTACATTCCCCACAGTATTTTGCTCCCCTGTTACCATTTCCGGCCAGAGGGAAAAGATAAAAACTTGCAGATCACGAGACTTTGTTCTCTCTTTCCGCCCGTCTCTCGTCCTGGCAGCACCTCGCTCTCCAGCCGTCTTATCATCGGCAGTAGAGTAAGGCCTACCTTGATTTTGGGACATTCTCTCTCTCTGTATTGGATTTATCAGCTTAAATTGTAATGATACTGTATTATAGTGTGTTGTTTTGCATTCCGATATCTTATTTAGTAAATTAGTTTGTTTCTCCTCAGATTGTTGCCACTGTCTTTGCTCTCAGGCCCATCTCCCTACCCTTTCTTCCCTTTTTCCCTTTCCGGGGCGTGGGTCTGTGGGTCCTCCATCCCATTTGTCACGGAACTGGGCCGAACGCCCGTAAACCGTTGACAATCGTTTTTCCATTTGCATGAATTTACCAGTTCTTACAGTCATCTAAATCCAACTGTATACTTGTGATGGAGTTAGTCACGGTTTCTACCTTACTCTATGCTTTTGCACCAGTGTTGTTGCAGGTTTCATGCATCAAGGCTGTAGCTCTGCAGGTGAGATTCTTCTTATTGTCACTCTTAGTATTTACACAATAGATGTTTGATATCTTAGCTCTCCTCACTAGATGGAGGAATCTAATCAAAATAGTTACTGGTTTCTAGAGAGCTATCCAAAAGATCAAGTCGATGGAGTAAGTTTTTACTGACTGTGTTGATTAGATCACTAGTGACAATAATGAAAATTCAAACATATAATCTTATGTCCAGACATCTAATTTTATGCAAACAAATAAATTTAAAGGAACTGAATTCCTACCCTGTTTGCCTGCATGTACATTTTTCTGAACTTATTGGTATACTACGCAGCAATACAGTAGTTGCAGCAACAAAAGCACTCACAGTAACATGATAAAGGCCAAGATTTACATAAGCTAAGTTTAAGTTTCTAAAGAAGGCACTCAAGTTCTGCTGTTTAATTCCAAGATTTTGACCAGTAATGTTTTGTGTGCTGTAGGAGATGTGTACTGCAAGTGCCAGGCAGGCATGAGCCAAAAAAAAAGAATAAAAAAGTCCTAAAAAATTCTATCTTCAAATATAAACATGCTCGCATTATCGCACAGATTTTCATGACATCATAGTCTACACACAGACTTTGCTACTGCCACAAGGTACTTAGTCTTCTGAGTACAAACTTAAAATATACTTATTCAGCCATTCTGTTTTGAGCAATGTCTTTGCTCAATTCTCACCACTCACCTCTCCTTCAAAGTGGGGTAAAAACAAAACCTACCAATAGGTTTTCAGACATACGCAGAGACCATAACTCTACATTATGATATCTGGAATATATGGAAAGGCAAAAAAGTACAAAAGATACAAAAAAAAAAAAAAAAAGATCTTTCAGAATAGGAAAAAAAAGATGTCTTCCAAGTATGTTATTATTTAGTGTTATTAGGCATTGGAGATGTAATAGAAGTCAAATCTTTCTTTTGTTCTAATGTTTTGTTTCATTGGTCAGATAGAGTCTGACCAGGATGGAGTTAACTTCACCCACAGTAGGCCATATAGTGCTGTGCTTTGCACATGTAGCTAGAATTGCCTTGATATCGCACCAGTGTTTTGCCTGCTGATGAGCAGTGCTGGTACAGCATCGAGACTGTCTCTTCAATCCCTTCCACCATTCCAAAGGGCAGTAGACTGGGGGGCAAGCAAGAGGAGGGAGGGGGGGACATTGCCAGGACAGCCGACATAAATTGACCAAAGGGATATACCATACCATATGACACCATACTCAGTTATAACAGCTGGGGCAGAAGGAGAAAAGGAAACTCATTACGAAAGTGTTTGCCTTCCCAAGTAAATGCTACACACACACAAGTCCCACATCCCAAGACATGGCTGGACATCATTTGCTGATGGAAACTAGAGAATAATTAGAGAATATTTTTTTCTTCTTCTTTTGGTTCCACACAACATGTTCTTTGTTTTGTTTCATTTCATTTAAATGATCCGAACCTCAACCGACAACCTCTTTTTTTTTGTATTTTCTGGCCCGTCACACTAAGGAGCGTGAGTGAGAGAGTGGTATGGTGGTACTCATTGTTTGTTAAACTAATACAGTTGCACAGAGTAAACGTGAAAGTTATAATTTGAAGTCTTCAGATATTCAGTTCAGTTAGCATTTAGCACATGACTGTGCTCTGGTTACTTTAGTGAACAGTTTCAGTCTTCCAGGCCCGTGGACTCAGACACAATATTCACCACATGACTGGGTTTTCCACAAAATTTTTTTTATTCCTTCCTTGCCAATATTTTGAGAGATTTTACATGATGAATTTGTCAGGATTTCTATTCTCAAAGGCATTTGTTATTAGGACTAGAGATAACTGGAAGTGGAAATGAAACATGTATTGATTTCACATCAAGATAAGCCATTTTTATGTTTAAAAGTAGTGAAGAAAAAGAGTTCCAATTTAAAGAAGTCTCCCATAATAACTTCTACAGTATGAAGACATCTGATCAGTGCCAGAGAACAAAGTGTATTCTGAAAGTGGTGCTTTATTTATTTATTTATTTATTTATTTATTCATCCAAAATGTATCCTCATTGAATTGGGAGACTTCAAAAACTTATTTTACAATGGTTTATGTCACAACAAAATAAAATTGGGTCAAATGTGTGTTGTGAGGCATCAGAAAACCTATTGGACAGAAAAATATTACAAGTGTGAAAAAATGAACTGTAGATGAAGTATTTATAGCTGTTTCTATGAAACCATAGAGGACTATTTATAGCATCAAAAAATAGCCTGTTCTAAGGCTTTGCATTGGCACTTCACCATTCTTTAACACCTTCACTTCCACTGAGGTGATTCTCTCTTGTATACTCCATATCTTTTCCTAACATCCTCACCAAAATCTAAATATTCCTTCTCTTCCTTTATCAAATTCCCACAGAATCTGTACCATGACCTTCACTATCATAATATTCATATTCTTTACAAGTTGTCACGGTCTGAGAGAAGAATAATGAAACTTGCAACAATTAGCAGTAGGCTACACTCCATTCTTTGAATACTTTTATCTTTAGACAATTAAGTAGTCTTCTGGCCTCAGTGAGAAAACAATGTGCTTAGATTTGATAGTATTCAAGGTCACAGGCAATTGAAACACAGATCTTAGAATAATATGCAACATTAATAGTATAAGATAGTTCCAAAACTCTGAACTCATTCTTTGAGGAAAAAAAAACAAAAAACCTTTCCTGTTCAGATTGAAGTTATCATATGGTTGTACAGTATGTTTGTGCCTAGACTGTGCCTGTGAAATCTCTTCAGTTCATATCTCACTCTCAAGTAGTAATTATAACACAGGAGTTATAAAATTTTATATTGCAAATGTAGATAGGCTGCTGAGCAAAGAAGATAAAAACAAAATTCTAATTGACTGAAGTCATTCCAATGGGCAAGACATTCATTATGACTGAAAGGCACTATGAAAGGCTACAAAATATGGAACAGAGGAAGACTAAAATTGTACCCTTGTCAAATTAAAGGTGTAGTGTCTCTATTTGCTGAATAATTAAAATTCAATATAACTTCTATTTATTTCTACTTCTAACGAACCTGATTTCGTTCTATGACAAGGCGACCCACTTAGTGGATGAAGGCAAGGCTGTTGATGTGGTCTACCTGGACTTCAGTAAGGCTTTTGACACTGTCCCACACAGCATCCTTGTGGAGAAGCTGGCTGCCCATGGTTTGGATGGGCATACGCTCTGCTGGGTGAAACACTGGCCAGGTCCAGAGAGTTGTGGTCAATGGAGTTAAATCCAGTTGGCAGCCAGTCACGAGCGGTGTCCCCCAAGGCTCAGTGCTGGGGCTGCTCCTATTCAACATCTTTATCAATGATCTTGATGAGGGGATTGAGTGCACCCTCAGTAAGTTTGCAGACGACACTAAGTTGGGAGGGAGTGTTGATCTGATGGACAGTAGAAAGGCACTACAGAGGGTCCTGGATAGACTGCATCAATGGGCCAAGGTAAACCATATGAATTTCAATAGGGCCAAGCATTGGGTCCTGTACTTTGGTCACAACAACCCCAGGCAATGCTACAGGCTTGGGTAGGAGTAGCTGGAAAGCTGCCTGACGGAAAGAGACCTTGATGTGCTGATGGACAGTCAGCTGAATATGAGCCAGCAGTGTGCCCAGGTGGCCAAGAAGGCCAGCGGCATCCTGGCTTGTCTCAGGAATGGTGTGGAGAGCAGGACTAGGGAAGTAATCCTGCCCCTGTACTCGGCATTGGTGAGGCCTCACCTCGAGTACCGTGTATATATTGTGATATACCAAGAATTAAAAAGAATGTTGAATATTAGAATAGCACCATAATAACCATAAAATTCTGCTTGAGCTAACAAGCAAGAAATTTTACTTCACTAAAAGAAAAGTTTACATGCAAAGAGGTAATGACACAGGATTCATAGTAATCCCTTTTGATATGATTTATGGAATATTTAGTCCCTTAACATCCAAAGAATAGCTTAATCTTTTTCCTAATTATTATCTTTTCTTTGCACTTAAGTTTAAGACAAACACTGTTCATGGCTACGTTACAGTATTAGAAACATATGGAAATGTGCCATTTAGAGGAGTAGCCTATTGAAATACTCCTATCCTAATGATGTTAACTTCAAAAGAATGGTCAGGATGAAGGAGACAACTTTTAAACTCATTACCCTCTATTAATAAGTCTACATAAATTGTAATTTTAAGAGGCTTTAAAAAGCTGAGGGATTAGATTCTATACCAAGGGAAAATTGACAGAGGAATCCATCCAGCTGATGTTTTACACTATTTGTTCCTTTGAACAGTTTAATATAGTAAATTTAGCCATCAAATGAAAAATAAATTGAGAATTCCAAAATGTGAATGGAGAGGCCTTAGGAAGTTTTTTACAAAAAGTATTCAGGGATTTCAAAATAGAAACGGTTTCATATCTCTTCAGTACAGTATTACAAAGGAAGAAATCAGACCAGTATGAGTGGTTTCCTTCATTTTACTTTTAATTTGCAATACAGTATTATACTGAATTTTGACATTTTTTTTTTTCCCAGTGGACATTCAAATCCTCTATACAAAAGCTCTGAGTTGAGGTATTTATGCATTCTATGTTCAACTGTGTTATCTATAGTTGCTTGAATAAGCTATCTAGAGTTATGGACAACTTTGAGAGTTGAGCAAGTTCAAAATAATTGAATATGAGGAAAGGTTTGATTCGAGTAAATTCTATACTGTTTCCATCTCATCTTTAAAGAACCTGTATTTTATCATTACACATGTTTATCAGTTTAGCTTCCCAAGAAAACAGTCACTGCAATGTGGCCTTACTATGGTAATGAAATTTTAGGTATAAATTGTAAAACATTAATATATGTAAAATGTAGTGAAAGACTCTTACTCATTTAAAACCACCATGAATATTCAACCAAAGTGAATAATACTAGGATCATATTCAAGTCTCAACAGCCCTTCTGCTATTTAAGTGCTATTGTTTGACCTATTTATTATGTATTAGAATGGAAGAATGGTTGAATCCAAAAGAAAATGTCTTGACATTTAGGTACTTTGACATTTTCCATCAATATTAATAGGGCTATGAAACAGTCATCCGCGATGCTATTTAACAATAAAGTAATGCTTATTAATTACGAATGTTGTTTAATCTGTTTTAGCCAGTAAAGGTTATGCATTATTTCCTTCTTTACTGTGATTAATTTAAAACCTGGAGAGAAGCAAAACCTTTCAGAGATGAAACTATTTACACAAGATTTTAACTCTCACCGATTTGTAGACCCTTAGGAATACTGTGCCATTCAAAGAAAGAAAAAATACATTCTACGTTTAACAATCTGCATTTTTTTGTTCTGATTTCTATCAAATCTCTTTCAAAACCACATTAAAATCTGTCTCTTAATGCTGGAAGTTAAAATATACAAGGATAGATCTAGCGTACATCCTTTTATAAGGACATGCAGTGACAGGACAAGTAGAAATGGTTTTAAATGGCGAGAGGGCAGATTTAGACCAGATATTAGGAAGAAATTTTTTACTGTGATGGTGGTGAGACACTGGAACAAGTTGGTAAAAGAGGCTGTGGATGCCCCCTCTATCAACAGTTTAGGGGCGTTTGGCCCAGTTCCATGACAAATGGGGTGGGAGACCCATGGACCCACGCCCTGAGAAAGGGAAAAAGGGAATAAAAGGGTAGGGAGATGAGCCTGAGAACAATACAGCGGCAACAATCTGAGGAGAAACAAACTAATTTACTAAATAAGATATCAGAGTGCAAAATAAAACACTATAATACAATATAATTACAATTTAAGCTGATAAATCCTATACAATGAAAGAGAGTGTCCAAAGTTAAGGTAGGCCTTACACTGATATTGAGGGTGAGATGGCTGGGGAGCGAGATGCTGCTGAGACGAGAGATGGGCAGAAAGAGAAAAAAGGTCTTGTGATCTGCGAGTTTTTATCTTTCTCTCTGACTGGAAAACAGTAACAGGGTCGCAAAGTCCTCTGGGGAATGTAGTAGTTCTTCTCTTCTGAGAATCAGGTACATACACAGCATGATGTTATGATGTGGAATACCAGTAACCAAAAATCATAAAACCATGACACCCCTCCTTGGAAGTATTCAAGGCGAGGATGGATGGGGCTGTGAGCAACCTGGTCTAGAGGGATGTGTCCCTGCCTATAGCAGGGGGATTAGAACAAGGTGATCTTAAAGGTCCCTTCCAACCCAAACCATTCTATGATTCTGTAACCAGGACTGAAAGCAAATACGCTATTTTTTAACACTGTTACTTTAATAGATAACTTTACTAATAGAGAGTATTTATACTAGTAATTTCTAACAGAGTGAATTAAAATGAAATATATCTACCTATATTGTTATAGCAAAGTTCTTCAAAATTGAAATGTGTGTTAAACGACAGCATCTAAACATAATGTTTACATAAACAATAATTTCAGCATTGCAATGCTAATAGTAGACAATGCTATACTCCTGAGATTATACTGTTATCTCAGATCTAATTACTAAATTAACACACAATTGCAAAGTTTATGTTTATAAACTGAGTCCATTATCACTCATTTGAAAAACAGAAAACACTCATTGTTTACTGCTGGCCTTATTCCTCACAGCTGGCACTGCTTTTGCAATTGATATGTTCTTACTTATCATCAGTATTAAAAAACTTGTTGCTGTTGCTTGGTACTGCTAAGCATACACAGCTGAAAAATTTGATAGAGCTTTTTGCATGAATCTTTACTTTTATTTTTTAATAACTTGGGGTATGGAAAAAACAGCTTTATGCAGTGTTTGTAGCATCCCATTCTCTCACATCGCACTGAACACATACTACAACTAAATTGTACAATTTAAAAACTAGTTGTGACTAAACTTAGGTGAGTGCTTTTTGTATTAAATAGATCTAGGCAATGTCTCGTTAGGGAACATACTATTCTTTAAAGTTTCTCAATCTCTTATGGTTAAAATAATTAAAATAATAAAAAATCCTTTCTAAATCTTTCTATTCCTATAACAATTGAAGAAGCATAATGAAAATGTGATCAAGTCCAAGAATTGAGCTTTAACTTATTTATATATAACAGAATAAGAGTTTATTTACATTATAGTTTCTGGAACCTGTATGAGGTTCTACTGGCTACATTCAGATATTACAGAACTACAGATTTGTGTTTTTTCTCTAAGTTAGTTTCAGTGTGATAAGCATGATCACTTAATATATTTTTTCTAGGGATCTGCAATATTTTCAGGTAGTTCCCTGAATTTGTCTTATAAATTAACTTTGGGGAGGAAAATCTTTTTAATGGAATTGTGAGGTAACAAAGCATCTGGTAAATTCATTAGCAGAATAATAACATTGAAATTTTATAGGAAATGTAGTAATAGCTTCAGCTGGTGCTTTATACATCTTCTAGATTGTTTACAAAACAGTCTTAATTTCTTTTATCTCTGCATTAGCCTCTGCCAATTCTGTGTTATCTTGACTTCTACCTGCTTAATTTACATCTTATATATATATATATATATAAAAGTGACACTATCTAATCTTTTAAGTGACAACCTAAGTTTAGTTCTTGAAATTAGATGTTGAATGCATAGCATTACTGACTTTAAATTGACCTGTGATTTAGCTCTTGCTGCTCACAAAGCAAAGCAGTTTTAGAAAATGAAATTTTAATAGAAATAAGTGTCCTTTTGCTTACTGCCCTTTTGCAGATCGAAGATTCTACCATTTAACCTTGAAAGAAAATTGTAGGCACTTGACTGGACTAAAACTTGTATCTAATGAGATCTCTCTGAATGTATTTATTTCATGATATCTCTAAGTAAATGTATTTTAGCTTTATATTTGGAGAGGTTAAGAAGAGGACTGTAATCTCTCATTTAACTTACATCAGACTTCAAATACTTTATTTTTTAATGGAATCACGTAACCAAGAGAACACGGTTTTGTGATCTGAACTTTGCATACTATTCCCAGTGATGCAGGCTAAGGGAAAGTTTCAATTATTAATTGATATTTATATTTACTCACAGGATTTAAATTGGCTCTAAGTGTTCATTTCTAAGTGGAAAATAAGGAATGAAAATGAATACTTTCTGAGATGATCTAACTAGAACTGAAATTGTGCACCCAAATTCTTCAGGTGTAGTTGAAAAACAACCTTGTCTTATTTTATAAGAATGGCACCAGATTTTTCTCCTTCCCAGCATTTTTTTTTTAACTGTAAATCATTGCTGATTAACCAACCAATCAGTAAGAATGGAGAGCAGGTAGATTCTGCTCAGTGCATGACCTGGTCTGTTTAAGACAACAGGCTAACTGCTTTTAATAGTCTCCTCAAATAAGACTTTTAGAAAGTTGCTTTTGCGTGACCTGCATATTTTTGTTCATTAAATATTGGAGGAGATATGTGGGAGACTCAGAACTCTGAACTTCAGGCTGTTTAAGGAATTATTGCATGGGATACCCCAGGAAATTATCCTCAGGAACAGGTATAATGACCAGAAGGGAAAGACCAAGGAGAGTATACCCCTCCTGACAAATGAGAAGGGAGTAATGGCTTCAGTGAAGAAGGAAGAGGTACTTTGCTTTGGTCTTCACTGACAGTCAGGCTTCCCATGTCTCACATCTCTGAACCTCCAGGAAGGAATCAGGGGAGTAAAATCCCTCCAACTGTAAAAGAAGTGCAATTCCAAGACTGCTTAATGAGACTGAAACTGTATGAGTCTATGGGGCCGGGTGAAAAAAGTCCCAGGGTTCTGAAGGAACTGGCTGATGTAGTTGCCAAGACACTCTCCATTGTATTGGAAAAGTCACGGCTGTCACATGAAGTCCCCAGTGGTAAGAAAAAAGGAAATATCACTCCCATTTTTAAGAAGGGAGAAAAGAGGACCCAAGGATCTACAAGCTGTTGAGCCTCATGTCTGCCTGGAAAGATCATGGAGCAGATCCTCCTGGAAGCTACATTAAGGCACATATGAGATGAAGAGGTGATCCAAAACTGCCATCATGGCTTCATTGAGGGCAGATCATGCCTGACCAATCTAGCAGCCTTCTATGGTGGAGTGACAGCATCAGTGGACAAAAGGGCAAATGACGTCATCCATCTGGACTTGTGCAAGTTCTTAGACGTGGTCCTGCAGCACACACTTATCTCAAAATTCAGTATGTCCCTAGTTTTTAATTCAAATTTGATTAATATATTTATTTTCTTTTTTTTTTATTCATTTTATTTGAGAACCTTTTATAAGTTTAAAATTTATCTAAATTGGAACCCCTTGAATAATTTCATGTTGCGTACAAATTCTTCTAATTTCTATCCCTTATATACTATTTATGAATGCATTGACCATCCTGCAGACATTCCAGCTATATTTGTATGCAAAAATGAAGAAGACCTGATCTCCAGCTCATGTCTGACTGTCTGGTCCAAAACAAAGTCAAAGAGTGCATTCATAATTAAGTAATGCATGAACAGTCAAGGGTCCAGTGTAATCTTTCTTTCTTTTCCTACATGGAAATGCAAAAGCTTGTGCTACCTGGTTTGTAGCCTTCCTATGTTTTGAAAACTAAACCTCCCTCCCCGCAGTTATTAAACTGTTAATAATCCTGAGAGAATATTCCCTTCTATTCCATTTAGGACTCTTATTTGAAACAGCACTGAAAGTGTTTTAGAATCCAGGTATACTATATGAACTGAATATTTATCCCTAGGCTCACTGATCTTAACATATTTCTGATGTGCAACATTCTTCCATAGGAATTGTGTAATCTCTTTGCAAAATAGTGCTAATAATTAACACACGAATTCTGTCAAAATGGCATCTTCAATGATATGCTAGAAAAATCTCTGAGCTGTTATTAAGTCTTATTTATTTATAAATCAGCATAAAACATGTTGTCCACCTATAAAATCTTTTCTCCTAAAACACTTACACATTTAAATTTGTGAGAACATATAATTGATTCTATAGAATAGCATTTAATAGAATAAATTATTAGCTCTATTTTTTTTTCTGTTTTCAGAGAACATTGCCTGAGATCACCTGAGAATAAGTGTGTAACTAACATTGATAGGCTACTACTATTTTACTTCCAGATTTACAGATGGGAACTGTAAAATAGGTAATTTTACAATTCTCTGGTATTATAAATGTGTGGTAATATTTCAAAATATCAGTTATTGTCTTTTTCACAAAAAAAAAGGTAGTGCTAGTTCTGAGGTTTTTTTTTTTTTTTGTATTATAGTGGGTATATTAGATAACTAGTATTGTGTGATGGGTTTGCAAGTAGAGTGCCAGAATTACTCTCACCAATCTTCTCTGTGCTTCATCTGTACATTTCTACTAAGAATTTATTCTTTAAATATATTCTTTGAGTAGCCCAAGACTTATTTCATCAGTAATGAAGTCTCTTGTTACACCTTCAATGTCATCTGGAGAGAGGGATTTCTGAAGAGCAAACAGAGCAGCTGTTGCCTGGTAGGGAGGTAGATCAATGACTTGACACTTGGCAGCTCTAAATCTGTGTACAGTTTAATAGTTGAAAGGCAGTGTAGAAGAAAACTGAAAGCTGTTCACCTCCTGGGTACAACATACCTAGGTTTTGTAAATTATTGTGGCTTAATAAAAAAAAGTGATACTTCATTTTAATAATAATAAATATAAGAAAGCTTTTTATTTTCTTACATGGACACAAATGCTAATTTTTAACTCTATGAGATTTAACAGAATGCCAGACAATATTTATGACATATACACACTATGTATATATATATATAAATTTATATTCAACTTCAACTTCATTAAGAAACCAAATTTCCTATTTAAATAAATAGAATTTAAACAAGATGCATAAAATAGTGTTTAATCATTGTAAGGAAATAAGCTTTCGTGAAATCATGACATCTACTGTGGTTTTGACAAAGCTCAAGAGATAATTAATTACTAAGATAGAAAATGCTTAAAAACAAAGCCACAGAACATACATTTTTTTTTATATTAAGGATCCTGCTTCTAGGTGTTGATAAATTATATGTTCACAGTTCATTAACATCATCTTTTTTTACCAGGATTGACAAGTAGAACAAAGCTTGAAAGTATTACAAATTTTACACTTTAATTATTATTCTCTTTATATTAAACTGTATACAAATTTGAGCTGCCAGATGTCAAGTCATTATTTTACCTCCCCACCAGGCAACAGCTGCTCTGTTCACTCTTCAGAAATACTCCTTTCCGAATGACATTGCAAGTGTAACACTCAACCCTAACCCTAATTCTTATCCTTGAGAGAAAAATTCAATTGTTCATTATTGTGCTTTTCCCTGATACTAGTAGGTGGTAAATTTTAATAACAGTGTAGAAAATATATTACCTAGAATTTCATAACATTTAGGAAAATTCATGGGATCTTACTGCACTGAAAACAAAATTTCAACAACATTAAGTGGCAGTAAATTTTGAGTTACAGTTTTAAATTTATACTTAAAAGCATAAGTATTTGTGCCTTTGTTACTGTCACATTTTTTCATTTAAGCAGAATGTCACACCTTTTTCACTGAAAAATCAGTGGATTTCCATAGGTTGTGAAATTGATATAGAATCTGAAAAAGGTCCAAAAAATATTGTGTAATATTAAAAACACAACTGCATGTACTTACTTTGATTTTTCTCAAGAGTGAATAGAATAATATCTACCAGTGTTCTAATTCAGTTCAGTAGCCGAGGTATTTTTGCACTGATGGACAGCCAAGTTCTACCATACTTCTTTATCATTTCCCCTTCTCAAAAGAACAAGGAGAAAAATATGATCAAAAAAGGCCCAGGGGTTGAAAAGGAAAGAGAAACCACTCAATAGTAACTGTCTTTCACCAAAGAAATGCTTAACATAGTTAGAATAAAATAATTTATTGCCTACTGATTACAGAATAGAGCAGTGAGAACCAAAAGCAAACCAGAAACATCTTTGTCATATCCACCCTTCTCTACCTCCTGCCCACAAGGGACACAGGGGAATGGGAACGGGGAATGATGTGGTTTAACCTGGAAAGCAGCTAAACCCCACACACCCTTCCACTCACTCCCCCACCTCCCAGTGGGATGGAGAGAGAACTGGGAAAAAGAATGCAGAACTCATAGGTTGAAATAAAAACTATTTATTAAGACAGAAAAGGAAGAGAAAAATAACAGTAAAGATAATTCTATATATATACGTAGAAAACAAGAGATGCACAAAGCAATTGCTCACCACCCACTGACCGATGCCCAGCCAGTCCCTGAGCAGCGGCAGCCCCATCAGCCAGCTCCCCTCAGTTTTAGAGTTTATTCACATGACATCACATGGTATGGAATATCCCTTTGGCCAGTTCAGGTTAGCTCCTTGGTTCTGTCCCATCCCAGCTCCTTGCATTCCCCCAGTCTCTTGCTGGTAGGACAATAGGAGAAGCTGAAAAGCTGAAATGTCCTTGGCTCTGTGCAGCACTGATCAGCAACAACTAAACCATCAGTGTGTTACCAACACTGTTTTTCTCCTGAAGACACAACATCACATCATACCAGACACGATGAAGAAAATCAGCTCTGTCCCATCTGAAAACAGGAAAGGAGACTGCAGTCAGTCTGTAACACCGTGTCTCTGCTTCTCCTTCTTTCCCACTCTCATCTCCTGCTCCAGCTAAGAGGATGCAGCCTGTCCCCTCTTGATTCTGTGTGGGCTTCCCACAAGCTTCAGTTGTTCAAGACTGCTCTAATTTGGGTCCACAAGACAGCCCACGAGTCCATCAAGAATGGACTTCTCCAGCACACATCTCCCATAGGCATAGCTCTCACCAGATCACCTGCTACACCACATGCTCCCCTCCAAATCCTGTTTCAAATAGGAACCTGCTCCTTTGTGGGATCCTCCATGGGCTGCACATGGAGATCTGCTCTATGTGGTACACCTTGGGCTGCAGGGGACAGCCTGCTCTACCATGAGCATCTCCACGGGCTGTAGAGGAACTTCTGTTCCAGTGCCTGGAGTACCTCCTCTGCTTCCATCTTCATTCACTTTGGTGAATGCAGAGTTGTTGCTATCCACATTTGCTCATTCCTTTCTTCCAGCTGCAGTACACAAGCTGCACAACAGCTTTTCTCTTTTCTTAAATTGGAGGCACAACCAGTGTCGGTCACAGCTCAGTTCTGGTCAGCGGCAATGGAACTGTCTCTTATCTGACACGGGGCAGCTGTTGGATTGTTGTCACAGAGCCCACCCCTTCAGCCTCCCCAGCTACAAAAACCTTGCCATATAAGGCTAATACTGTAATTGCAAATGATTATGACTAGCATTAAGTTTTCCTAAGTGTTCTGTCTAAAAATTGACTTATGAAAATTACTGTTAAATTTTTATACTTGTTAGTATTCTTTTGGTATGTTTTTGACTCATTTGTAAAATGAAACAGCAACCATTTATCAATAAGAACAGTTTAACCTACTTATCCACATATCTGTTTTCTTCTGCTATCAGAAGTTATATTGAATAGCCTCAGCTTAGTAAATATTGTGCTAACACTTTTCAGTGAGTTAATCTTGAAGGGGACCCCCAGGAAAACCGAGGAGGGACTTTTTATAAGGACATGTAGTCACAGGAAAAGGGGAAATTGTTTTAAATGGGAAGAGGGTAGATTTAGGCCAGATATTAGGAAAAAATTCTTTACTGTGAGGGTGGTGAGACACTGGAAGAGGTTGTTTAAAGAGGCTGTGGATGCTCCCACCCTGGAGGTGTTCCAGGCCAGGCTGGATGGGGCTTTGAGCAGCCTGGTCTAGAGGGAGGTGTCCCTGCCTATAGCAGGGGGTTGGAACTAGATGATCTTAAAGGTCCCTCAGAGGACCCAAACCATTCTATGATTCTGTGATTCTGTGACCCTACCATCTTAAAGGGAACTGTTTGTGAGAAAGTGCAAAAGAAATTTGTATTATTTATATCATTTGAAATAAACTTGAAATGAACAACCAAAGATTATTATAGAGACTTACTGCAAGTTCTTAATAGTCTACCTAAAGTAGATAAATGATGTGTAATATAAATGAAGGAAATGGAGTCTACATTCATATACTGAAGTATTGACAGCTACGTAAACTACCGAGAGAGATGAAAGATAGAAGGATCATTCTTCTCTGTCACAGTAATCACCTGCTATGCAATAGGCATAATCAAAATAGCAACATCACTCCTACCAAATGCAAATTCTCCTCTGAGTTCTGCATACAATTTAGTATTTGAACATCCTGCTTTGGGAATTTCTTGTCATTCTCATTTCTCATATGCTGAATTTTTAATACATTGTTCTTACTTTCTCCTTCACCGCAAGCTTTTTCACCTTAATGTTTAGATATTTTGAAGGCCAATGTATTGCTATTCTTATACAGCTCATACCAGGCACAGCCTCACCTTCTGAAGAAGTTTCAGTTGCCTATCACTTATAGTTAGATGTGATATTTATATCATATATCTACAAAAATTGTATGTGCAGAAGAATTTGTCATTTTTTCTGATTAAAACTAAGATCCTAGATTTTCTGTAGTTGTATATAAATGTCATATGTTTTTAATTATAGATGAATACATAGAATATATGTTTTTTGTTTTACCTGAAGTTTCAGTTCAGGCAGAAAATGATGATACGAGAGTCACTACTTTCATTTAAAAGGAGAAAAAGATGTAGATTTTAACAATATGAAATCATTTAATCTTAGAAGGATGAGATTTTTCAATCAGATACAGAAGTTTCAGGTAATTAAGGCAAAGTATACTTTGGAGCCTGATAATTGAATATTTGAGGATAATACTATTTCGCCTGCTACTTTTATTCCTCACTGATCACTACTAAGTCTCCTCAGAGGTGTTTGGCAGTGTATTCTGCCTCTACCTTTCTGATAAATTTAAACAGACAAAACCAACAGAGTATACAGCATGTATATTACAGCTGGAAATTAATGAGAGTAACAAAGAAAAGTATTTTCAGTGGTATGTGATAATAATAATAAGTTTTCAGGCTTCTCAGGCATCTCGGAACGGAAGGAGACCAACTTTCTCCTGGACACCAAGCAGGATAAGTTCAGGCAACTTAAGTGTTTGTCTTTAAGGAAGTTAAGTTCACATGCAGACACCTACATCAAAATATCTACAATTGTAATTGTGGCCAAACTTGAAGTCACTGAAAATCTCCTTTCTTCCCAAACTTCAACCAGAAAATAGAGGAGAGAGGATATAGCTCAAAGCCTAATTTTATCCTTTGAGGTATCATTTATTTAATTCTAATACAGCCATTTAATGTGGTGGATAAATCATACCCTAAAAATGCTTGTTTCTCTTCACTACTGCTAACAGAAGCCTAAGGTTATCAGCTAAGGTCTGTGAAACTACATAAAAGATGACTAGTTAGGTGAGAAGAATTTTCCTGCAAAATGGCCATCATCACAGACTGATGGTATGTATAGCATAACTCTGAAATCAATGAGTCAGTCAGTGCATCAGATTCCAGCTGTTTCATATTTAACTCAGATAATTCTGAATAGAAAACCTTTGAAATGTAACATTCATCTTATTTGTTGTATTTCTTCAGCAGAAATAAACCGTTCTATGTATACTGATGTTGAGAGGAAAGGAAAGGAAACAAAGAAGCAAAATACAACAGTTAAATGCAAAAAATGTTGAACATGAAGAATATTGACACTGATATGTAATGAGCTATTTTAATTTAAAAGAAAATCCTCTATCATTTCTAGTATATTCATAGGCAAAATGCTGATGTCATGAGCAAAATAATGAATATAGGAAGAAGCTCATTCTGTGTCATTCAAGTGCTGTTAATGATGACCCACACTTAAATGCACATACTTTAATTTAGAATAGGCATATTTAAGTCAATAATTTAGCACATAATGTAAAAATAGGTTTCCAAGTTTCTATGTTCTCTAGGACAAAATAACAATTTATAGAAAGCCCTTTTTTTTTTTTCAATATGTAATTGTTTCTTTTGCTGTTAAGATTTAATTAAAATCATATGAAATATTTCATAATTAAGGATGAAACTGTCTTTCACAAACTTAAAATGCCCTGTACATTAGGAATAGTATTGTTTATGATGTTCCCATGTATGATAATTTCTACATCAAAAAATGAAATTCTGAAGACTCTAAACTGAATTTTCAAGGATAACTGTTGCTGTCATCTGTTAGGAGTCCAAGAAATGTGTAGCATTAGAAAACATTTGTATACTAGCACTACACTTATTAGACTACACAAAATAGCTTGTGTATCAACAGTTAGTATTTTCTTTTGGTAATGAAGCATATACAATATATTTTTCTATGTTCAAATGGAACAAACAGAATGTAAACCACTGCAAATAAAAATAGAGCTAATATAGCAAAAAAACCTGTCAGAATCCAATATTTTCTGACAAAGTTCTTTTAGTTTTTCAAAACCTAAAAGAGGGTGTACTGTTTAATATCAAATTTACTTATTGGAAGATATTTGATATCGCATGTGTTTTGAATTTAGAGAAAAATGATAGAGCAATGTTTAGAAATCACGAGATATAACCCCACAACATGTAAATTACACAATTTCTCCACAAAATGGGAGCATATCACCTTTGCCCCTTTTCATTGAGCCTTATTCTGTTATAGGTGTTTATTGGTCAGTCAGTCACAATTACTTATCTTAATAAATTACAAGTTTTGTATTCATACGAAGTAATATTTACTGAATTGCACAAATGAGTTTAACTTCAGGATTTGTTATCATCAGGAGAAGGGTTAAATCTAACTGCAAATTGTTGTGTGTGTTTTTTTTTTCTTTTTTTCCTGTAGAATAGCAATTAAACCACTTGAAATCTAAAAGCAAAGAATGTAACTGTCAAGTGTTGACTAAACCAGTTCAGATATACAAGTTAAAGAAAATGTGATAGCAAGAAATAATAACTTCAGGAAACTTAATGTATTTCAACATAAATATAAGAGAATCTTAAAAAACAAAACAACAAAAAAAAACAGGCCAAGTATACAACTTAAAATTCAAGTATATCTAACTTTTGCATTAAATAACAATGTTAACAGTGCTTGTAAAAAATAATTCAGAATATTATTTTTATTGGGATACTTCATGTCTTCATTTCACATTTGGGGTACTTAATGGCACCTGAAAATGTGATTACAAGTAGTTGAGTGCATCTCAAGCACAGCAGTTCCTGTTAGTTCTGGATAAAAAAAATAAATTCTTGTGACTTTAAAAGTTCCATAAAATAGGAAGATAAATACTGATTTATATGTGGAGCAAGATGTTCTTGTCTATGCTGAAGAAACTTTAGGCAATAAAATTATTTTTCAAATCACAAACATTACTTAAGCAAAATGCCAAGGATTTTTTTTTTTACATATTTAATTTTGTTCTCTGTGTTTCCTTGATTCTTTGGATTTCTTCTGATTACTCATTTAAATCTCAAATGGAATAGGTATAATTGCAAAATTGTTTAAATTTCAAATTTAATAATCAAAATGCTTTTTTTCAGTGGTGCCCACTGAAAGGACAAGAGGCAATGGACATAGACTGGAACACAAGGCATTTTGTCTAAACATCAGGAAACACTTACTGTGTGGTTAGTGAAGTACTGGCACAGGTTACCCAGAGAGGCTGTGGAGTCTCCTTTGGAGACCTTCAAAAGCCATCTGGACACAGTCCTGGGGAACCTACATATTAAAGTCTATGGGGGCTGATGAGAGAGACCTGCAGGAACTGGCTAATGTGGTTGCCAAGACACTGTCCATCATATTGGAAAGGTCACAACTGTCAAGTGAAGTCCCCAGTGACTGAAAAAAGAGAAACATCACTTCCACTTTTAAGAAGAGTAGAAAGAAAAACCCAGGGAACTACAGACCAGCGAGCCTCATCTCTGTACCTGCAAAGATCATGGAAGAGATCCTCCTGGAAGCTATGTTAAGGCACACTGCATGATAAGGAGGTGATCCATGGTTCCCCTATGCTCCAACATTGTGAGGCCCAACTGGAGTACTGCATCCAGATTTAGGTCTTTTGACAGAAGAAGGATGTGGAACAGTTGGAACAGGTCCAGGGAGTGTCACAAAGATGATCAGAGGGCTGGAGATCCTGTATTATGAAGAAAGGCTGAAGGCGTTGGGCTTGTTCAGACTGGGTAAAAAAGTGATTTGGTGAGACCTCATTGCAGTCTTTCAGTACCTAAAGGGAGCTTACAAGCAAGATGGAGACTGACTTATTGCATGGTCTGATAGTGATTGGGATGGATGGAACTACATGATCTTTATGCTCTTCCAAACCATTCTGAGATTCTATTATTCTGTGAACCTACTCTAGATAGTATTCTTGATTCCTGATTTAATTGGACCAGAAAACCTCCAAAGGTCCCTTCCAAATTCATAAATTTTGATTCTGTGATTCTGTTAATCTAATCTCACTTGGCTCCAAATTCATGTTGGTTCTTTCAAGATATATAAAATTAAGATTTTAATAAAACTTATTGTTGTAAGTGTTGTATAATAGTTCCATATACTTTCCATATACATATAATAGTACAAAGTCCCATATACTTTCAAAAATATACTAATTGCTATGTAACAATATTTCAGAACGTTATCACTGGTAGTCAGTAACAGAAGTGGCCTCATCACTGTTTCTGAGATTTTACACCTGCGCTACATTTTTCCATTCATTCTTGAGTTATGCTTACTGTGCATGCTCATTGCTATATAATTTTTGTTTTGAGATACAAATTCAATACCTTTTCATTGCAGAATTTATAAATGTGAACAATATGACTGGAATAATTGGAATTATTTCAGTATTCATTTGCACTATTTGCAGTGGTAGGGAATTCACAGATTGAAATAAATGAGACCTAAGTACCTAACTAACAAATCCAAAACTTAGTAGATCTTAATTAGGTTACTGTACTTGTTTTTTTTAATGTTACATGTACATATGCACCAGTCACAAGGTGACCAGTGAAGCAGAGAAGGAAATGTGAAATGAGTCTTCCATAGATCATACAGATTTCCCTTTGTTTTACAGGATCTTTCCCTGTAACCATGTTATAATTGCTCTCCACTACTTTTACTTTGTCAGAGTAAGGCAAATGACACATGTGGGAATCAGTAATGTCATAAAATATAATAACCACGTTTCTGTGGAATTTGTCCTTTCAGGAGAATGTCAAAGAGACAATATAGATTTTGTACGTCTTAGAGAAACATTAGTTTATATTCTGCATTGAAATCTGTTAGAGGAATGAATGAATGTTAAGTTGCTTCAAAATGTACTAGAAATTGTGAAACATAGCCTATCAAATCTTTTTATCTTCATTTAACTTATCTATTAATGCATAGTTCAGTTTACATTTGTACAGTAGCTATAAGCATCATTTTGTTTCAACTCTTTTCCTTTATGTAAAAAAATATTTCTTTTTAGATACCATGTCACTGATTCTCAAAATGCTTTTATCTACATTTGTCTTGAAGCCAGTGAGGACTGTAACAAAAATGGGACTTAGAATAATATATCTTCTCACATATTCATACTGCTAAAACTAAATTAAAAATACAGATTATATATATTTATATACTTTGGTACTAACACTTCATATTAGTCAGAATAGTCTTCTTTGTAATGTTGGCTGATTTGCATTAGTTAATATTCTGATATACATGGGTTTCGAATACTTTGTATTATATAATGGATGCCTTTCTTCTCATTTTTCTAATTAATGAAAACTGGTGTTCATTACATCTAATTTAGTGTTACCTCAGTGAAAGGTAGGTAAATATCTCTGAAACACGAAGCAGTGTGATCTACTTTGCTTTGCATAACTATATAATTTTCTAAGTACTTAATAGAAGGAATCAAGTACTTCTGCAAGTGGAAGTCAGCTTGATATGGATGTTTCCTTTCAGGTAAATGTTAGAAATTATTTGCTGTTCCTTACCATTCTCAAAAGCTAAGTGGTCAGTGAGACAAAGAATCCTCAGGACAACTATCCAAACATAGAAGGCTCTTAGTTTCAGGATCTCTTGAGCCTGATGGGAAAAATTCATCTTTTGGGGAATTAACATACGCTTCCATTATGTTGCTGCATTCCAGAAAATTTTCTTCGACCTTGTAAAGCAGCTTTCAAAACAGTCTATACAAATTTGAGTATTCTGAAGAATGTGTTAAAATGGTGGAGCATTTGCTGTAGCTCCCTGATCTATAAAATCATTAACTGCTTTTGTAATCAGATTTTTTGCTTAATTAGAATGGTTTTGACACAATGAAGTAAAATTTTTCTGCTTTGCCTCCTTAGCGACTATGCCATAATTGTAGATAACTAGTGAATTGATTTAGTTTAATATGCAGTCTAACAAGCATTATAGTTGATTCAGAGAGACATCTTCCCACACAGTAAGACTTGTCTCTTTGTCAATATAAAACCATTATGAATCTGTCTTATTTTATGACTGAATCTTCATTTTACATTTTCTTGTGGGAAATGTTTCCATCCACTGAACTTTGTATTTTCTTTTTCCTACATATTTACGGCATATGTGGCACAAGTACCTAAAACTGGATTGCTGTGGAACTGGCAAAACTTATGAATTAATCTTCTCATAATAGAAGAATTCACGACTATGGCTAGATGCCTGCTAAATCATCCACTGTAAGTCATTATTCACTTAAATCTGATGCACTAATAATTTACAGCCTTGTTTTATTCAGATGTTAATGATGAAGTTCAAATTAAAATAAAATTAAGTACTGTGCATTTCAAATTGTGAAAATAATGTAATGATTAGAATATTAATGGCATTTGTATCAAGCAGTACAAATGTGCAACATTAAACTGCCTGCTTTCTAGAACCCAGCCTTCTTGTCTTCCTTGCCAGCTGTCACAGCCTTCACTTTTTCTGACACCAGGCTGATGACAGGAGAAATTTACTCCTCAACTTGGAACTGTCTGATTAATCCTTACGTACAATTGGTTGCGGAGGCAGCTGCAGATTCTCAGCCCGTTTGTATGACATTCTACAATACAATGTCAATCAGATGATATTATTTTTGAAATAATAAGGAAATATGAATGACTAATCAGATTGCAGTGGGAGAGTATACACACCCACAAAAATACCATGTTTAGCAAATACATCTGGTCTCACCCTGAACTCCAATCTCATGGGCACTTTCAGAATCTTTTCGTCAGCAACAAAATAAAAGAACAAGTTGGGACAAAAAGTTGAGCTTTTGGGAATGAAAGAAAAAGAGTTATGGAACAACTACGTGTATATTCCAGTATTCCTGTTAATCCCCTGTGGTGGTTTCACTATGATGCACACCTGAGCTCCACATTACTTTCTCACTCCTTCTCAAAGGAGGAAGGGAGGAAAATCAAATTAAAAAGGGCTCAAGGGTTAAGATAAGTACAAGGAGATTGCTCACTTATTGCTATAAAGGGCAAAACAGACTCAGCATAGGGAGATTAATATAATTTATTGCCTGTTGATAACAGGCGAGAGCAGTAAGAATGAAAAGAAAACTAAAACCACCTTTCTCCGTGCCACCTTATTCTAATTCCTCCCCAGAAGCGGCAAAAGGGAATAGGAGTTGTGGTCAGTCCATAGCACTTCATCAGCTTCCATTCGTCATCACACTCTTCTACTGCCTGCATAAGGGGCCTCTCACTGGATGCAGCTTTCCTGAAATTGTCCTATTTTGGCTTCTTACAGACTGCAGTTCTTCAAGAATGACTCCAATACAGATCTTTACCATAAGGTGCATCCTATAAGAAAGGACTACTCCAGCACAATTCCCCACAAGAGGCTGCTCCCCCAGCCCTGCTGCTCTCCATGGGCTGCAGTTCCAGCCTGGGGCTGCTTCTGCAGGGGCTCTCCATGGGCTGAATCTCCTTCAGGCTTCATCCGTTGCTGCCCCGTGGGCTCCTCCATGGCTACACATGGAGATCTGTTGTGTGTGGTGGCCAGGGGCTGCAAAGGGACAGCCTGTTCCTCCATGGGCCTCTCCTGGGCTGCAGAGAGCTTCTGCTCTACTCCTGGAGCACCTCCTGCCCTCCTTCTGCACTGGCCTTGGTATCTGCAGGGCTGTTCCTGTCTACATTTTCCTTACATTTCTCTCTCTCAGTTGCTGTTCTGCAGCATTTGTTCCCTCTCTTAAATCTGTTTTCTCAGAGGCACAACCTCCATCTCTCACTGGCTCAGTTCAGGCCAGCAGTGAGTCTCTTTTGGAGCTGGCTGAAACTAGCTTTCATCTAACACGGTGCAGCTTCTGGACTCTTCTCTCAAAGGCCAGCCCTATAGCCCAGCCCCCTAGCTACCAAAACTTAGCCTCATAAACCCAATGCACCTCTCAGTTTTATTTATTTATCTATTTATTTGTTTATTTGTACGCATGGAGAAGTGCTCTGACTGCACATTAATATTCTGAAATGATTTTTAAGTTCCTCTTCCTTTTCTGTTACATAAACCTCCCAATGCAACTTCAGACTGTTTCCTCTCATCCTCTGACTTGTCACCTGAGAAAAGAGACCAGCACCCACCTGGCTACAACCTCCTTTCTGGCAGTTACAGAGAATGTGATCTCTCCTCAGTCTACTTTTCTCATGATCAAGAAACCACAGCTCCTTCAATCATTCACAGCGTGTCTTGGTTTTGCAGTCCCATCACCAGCCTTGTTTATTTTCTGCAGATGCTCAATATTCTTCTTGTGGAGAGGGTCCCAAAACTGAACACAGAGTTTAAGGTGCTGACTCACCAGTGCCAGGTACAGAGAGACAATCAATTCTGAAGTCCTGCTGACCACACTATTTCTGATAAAAGCCAGAATGCCATTGGCCTTCTTGGCCACCTGGGCATGCTGCCAGCTCATGTTCAGCTTTATCCCAGAAAAAAACATGACAACGATGATTCAAATTTTTATGAGCTGTCCAGTAACAGTCACACAAATCAGACAGAAACCTGACTGTATCAGTACTGTTCGTTGATGAAAGGAGACTTCTGGAAGACTGTGTGCTTCGAATTTTTCTTTTCAGTCAAAATAATATGACCAGAAGACTCTGCAATACCAATTCTTCAAGTTCTGCAGACTTCTATAAAGATTGCTCTGTGAATCTGTCAAGCTCCACTAATCATTTGCATGAAATACTCAATGCAGACAAAATTTAAGGCACTTTTTGTAGCTTTTTTAAATATTCACCTTATGCAGGAGTAGCTTTTGTTTCTGTTTAAAGAGGCAACGCACTAATTTATGTGTATTTTCAAGTGTGACAAAAAAATATATATATTTTTATTTTTTCATTCTATGCTTCTTGCAAGGTGCCTGTAGGCTACAAAGATGTTGATTTCTCTGCATGTCCCTGATTTTCTTTTCCCTAGTACGTACTTTTCTAGTGGGACTGAATTATCTGATGAGAACATTAAGAGTTTCTGAAAGAAGTGAATAAAGAACTATGGATGATACTCAAGCCTCCTCCTATCATCCCAAGTCCTGTCTGCACTTCACATGCACTTTTGCTCTAATGAATATAAAATATCTTTAAATCCAGTAATGAGATCTTTATTCCTATAGTTGATTCATTTAGTAATAAATATTATTAATAATAATTTAAATAAAAGGCATAAAATTTTTATTGTTCAAATTCCATAATGATATAAACATAGAATAAATCTACAGTTTTGAGAAGTTTCTGCCAAAAAAAAAAAGAACTTAAAATGTATGAAACTCTCCCAGCTTAATCTGAATATAATCAAAACTAGTTTTACAGAATTTTCTTCAGATTTGGCAAAACTATTATTATGCCTCCAAAACATTCCATATCTTTTGATAGCCACAAGCTTTCTAAGGCTGTCTTTGTATTTTTGAAATTCTTTTAGGCTTGGAAAAGAAACAATAGGTAGCGATTTGTTGAAGAAATAAGTACTGGTGATGTCATAAGCAATCAATAAGGCTTATTGAGTTCCATTTTTTGTTTCACTTTCTTCCAGGAAGAAAATTTATTAAATCGGTACTCAAGGGATATGAAACTATTCAAACTTCAACCACTGGAAAAGGGTTTTGAAACTCTAGGGAGGCAAAAATATCAGTTTTATTTTGTTCTTAAGTAATCTAAACAGGACTCTAAAATGTTTGTAACTCAGAATTAAAAGCACTGTGGAAAAAGTAGCCACTTCCCCTGTGAACTGTTGGAGTGATGAGTATGTAAAATCCATATATACTTTTCTGCCTTCCAGTCATAAAGGTTAGGATATCCTGTTATTATAACCACACCTTATAGGAAGAACTTGCAAGGAAAGAAAGAATCTTACAATTTTAATTATCTGAAAGCTGTGCAATGAAATTGAAAATACAATGAGAGAAACCTCGAGGGGTTCTGGCAGTTCTGGTCAAATCTACTTTCTCTTCTCTGTCTTCTGTTAATGCTTTCATAAAACTTTTTTAAAAGTTACTCAAAAGGAAAGAAAGGTTTTCAGAGGTGTTTGACACATATGATAGATTTTCATGCCAAATAGCACTAGCAACTTGCAGAAGTAATTCCCAGATTGTGAAACACATCTGCTACAAGAATATTGCAGCTTGGTTCCACAGTTTAAAAGAGAACTCCAAGCTGGAAAAAACTGTCTAAAGACATCACCTCTCTTAAGGAACAATCTGATTTGTTTTTTAAAAATTGAACATAAAAATTACATTTTTGCCTAAACTGGAAAATCTAATTTCACACTGAAAACATTTTATACATAGTAAAAAGAAGGAAAAGTAGGAAAAAATATTTTGCAACCTAAAAATCAATCATATATTGATTGATATCCTTGATAGCCTTCAGTACTTTAAGAGGCTAGTTTGGGACTCGGTAGACAGGGGTTTGTTGTCCCTCTGATGGAGTTCACACAAAGTTAAGTTCATCACACAACTCCTTAAATCCATATGGCTTCCAGTTTGAGAGATTTTGTAAACCTCACACAAACATTTCTCAAGAAGCTACTTCTAAGAAACATATCTAGACTACACAAGATAGTAGAGACATTTCTGTGCAATGTTCTTATCAAGTGTTCATTCATCTGTTTTCAGATTAGTCTCATTTACAGTTTTGTTCTTTTGGTCCTACATTTCTTAAGTGTATATCTTCATGTTGAATTACTGTGATCTCAGTAGTTTTAGAATAGCTTGATATCCTTCCAAATCTTGAGACACATCGCCATACTTTTGGAAAAAGCTTTAGATTGTTCAGTTTATATTTGGAGATTAAACTCCTTCAATACAGTTTCTGGTCCAAATCCTCTTTTTTTCAACTCCTTTTGTAAAACAAGGGAGCATCCTGTCAAAAGGTTTACATGAATTTTGAATCTCAAAAATGGCACAATTTCAGCTGACAGTGACTCTGCTCTAGCTGGTCTGGAGGATGAGATCTTAGTGTTTGACTAAGTATTATCAGTCTGTGAAGCATTCAGAATTCATATCCCCTGCATACTGTGTGAATAATTTCAACAATAGATCATTATATAAAAGCTAGCTGCTGGTGACAGTAAAAATAGCCGTACTTTGTAAAATGACTGTGAGTGCTATGTGTGTTTCTGAACTCAGTGCTGTCACTGTACATTAGAAATGATCTGAACACAGAGAAGTAGGTTCCCCTGTAGACCTGGACAATACCTTGTGCTGTCTCTGAATAACTGATATTTAAAGTAGAGCTGAGTTTCTAGTGACTCAGCTTGGAACACATCTGACGTTACACAAATACTCAAGTTCAACTGCCCTGTGACCTGTGCTGTCAAAAATGAAGCTACCTGTTCATTTAGAATTGCTTTGAGGTTAGCCTGAACTTGTAAACAGGTTGTTTAAATCTTTGTTTAGAATTCAAGAAATTTAATATTGTATAAGTCCCATTATGGTTTATCCACTTATACATTAATGATTTGTTCCCCATCTATGGCATGGGAATCATAATCACAGAACAGTTTGGGTTGGAAGGAACCTTAAATATCACCAAGTTCCAGCCTCTCTCCCACGGGCAGGGACACCTTCTCTGGATCACCTCGCTCGAAACCCCATGCAGTCTACCCTTGAACACTTCCAGAGATGGGGCATCCACAGTTTCTGTGGGCAGTACAATTCTTTCTCACAGTTTTCTGAGATTAAATGCCCCATTTTGTCTCAAATGCTTTTGTAGAAATGGAAAGTCCTTGCAAACTCTAGTAGGTAAATGTGACTTGAGATACATCTATGCTAAGAAAATAAGGATCATGATAAATTGAATACATTTGGACTTAAGTCTCCTAAAGCATTCCTGCATGGGTAAGAGGAATTAGAACTGAAAAGTTTAAAGCTCATTCTTAGAAACATAGAATGAACTTTGTTCACAGGTTCTCCAAAGTCTTTTTATCAGGTTTCATGGACTTAGAAGGTCTTGAACCTCATACTCCCCTGTAGTTATTCTTCATTCTCCTAGTTCCTGCCTTTGCCTTCTGCAGCTGGAGCAATGTAGCACTAGCTGGCAAAGACTGAAGCAAAATAGTCATTGAATGCCTCAGCCTTATTCATATTCTAGGTAGTCAGGTTTCTTTTCTCCTTCAGGAGAGGGTCCACATTTTTCCTTGTATTTCTTCTATCACTGACATACGTGATAATGCTTAAACTAACTCACATCATATTATTCAAGAATCTTTCCTAATACTATTTAATAACTTTTGCTGGTATTCAGTTTTTTGAGATATTTATAACCTGATTTTCAATTAAATGTGCCTTGGAAACCCACTGAGATTTATATTTTAGTGGAATGCTCAAGGTCACATCTCGTGGTGGAGAATACAGGTACCAATTTCACAGCCCAATACTCAGATCACCAGACCACACTCTTTCTAATATTTTTGGTAGACAAATAGCAGTAAAGTTTATTAGATGACAACAAGGAACCATTATGTGCTATTTATTTTAGTATAGATTTCCTGTTACAATGACAAGATTATCTGGCAAAGCCACATTTCAGTTAGAGCTAAGTAACTATTAGTGTAACTACAGTGAATAAGTTTTCATTTCGATCAAAATTTTGTATTTGTGGTCATAGAATTTTTTTTCATACCAATAAGACCAGGATTTATAAGATATTCTCATTTATCAGAGTTCTCCTCTAATTCCTGTTGGTTTTGTCCAAATGTGACTTAAGGAGTTTAAGTTCCCTCAGACTATGCCCATTTTTTTTAATTAAATCCAAACACTTTAATACTGACCAATATACACTGCACTTTTTGTAGTTTGACCTCACATTGTACTTTTTTTAAAATAACTTTTTCTCTAAGTTTATGCAGCAAATATTTCAATAAAAACTTTCATGGTTAGAGCTGAATAAATGGGGACAATTCACTATGCTGATTTGTGGTCTGACAACTGCAGATTGAAAGTGACTTCATGGTGTGGTGTTTGAAAATTTCACAGAGGAATTTTATATGTTGAATAGAATTTAATTAAATCAGGAGAGTAAAATAACTGATCTTAAATAAAGAAAAATCAAAACCTTTATATAATGGATTCATATATTTGATATATTTTAGTGCAAACTTGTTTTAGAATGCTCAATAAAATTCTGAAATACATAATTTATAATGATTACTCAACTCTGAATAGCTAGTCTTATGGTTCTCCTTTAATTCCCTTGTTTTTTTTTTATTTAGTTGCTTGTTTTCCATTTGTTTTTTTTTTTTTTTTTCTCTTTAGTAATAATTTTTTGTAGTGATAATCTACTAAGAACTGTTGTAGATCCATGAATATCAGTAAAACCTTCTCAACCTGGAAAGCCAAATGTATCCTGGACTACATCAAAAGAAATGCGGTCAGCAGGTCAAGGGAGGTGACCCTGTCCTTTTACTCTGTGCTGGTGAGACCATACCTGGTGCACTGTATGTGGAGTCCTCAGTATAGAAGAGATGTGGACTTGTTGGAGTGTGTCGAGAGGAGGACCAAAAAAAGATCCTGGGAGATGGAACACCTCTCCTGTGAGGACAGGCCGAGAGAGCTGGGTCTGTTCAGCCTGGAGAAGAGAAGGCTCTGGGGAGACCTGATAGTGGTCCTTCAAAATCTAAAGAGGAGCTATAAGAAAGAAGGGAACACTCTTTAGCAGGGTCTGTAGTGATAGGGCAAGGGAAGATGGTTTCAAACTAAAAGATGAGAGGTTTAGATTTAGAATTTTTATTTTTTTTTACAATAAGGTTGATGAGGCACTAGAACAGGTTGCCCAGAGAGGAAGGATGTCCCATCCTTGAAGACATTCAAGGTCAAACTCGATGAGGCTGAGCAATGTGATTTAGCTCTAGGTGTTCCTGTTCATTGCAGGAGAGTTGGACTGGGTCACCTTCAAGGTTCTATTCTGACTCAAATGATTCTATGATTCCAGAAAACCAGAACAAGCAAAAGCATCATATTGTAAAGGTAAGTTCCCACTCTGCAAGAAAATCCATTTAGGCAGGCCATCTTTCCTGTACTATCTAAGCAACTGTATATTTATTTCATTTTTATCTCTTCATTGAGTATTTGTTACTTCTCACTGATATGAAATATTCTCCTGCATTCATGATGATGGTAATGATATGGCAGTGTGGGTCTGTTCATATGTAGCTGTACTGATTTCACTTTCTGTTTAACATTAGAAGTGAAAAATTATGTTCAGATTACTGAAGAATGTAAGTAAATCATGTTAAGAATAGATAATTCACTGTTTGATCTGTATATGTACTTGTGCCTTACTGTCTCATATTAAGGTATTAAATCTGTAAGTTGGAGATGATGATATATTAAGAAAATATTTAGATAACAGGGAAAGAAATTGTGAGTCGGACGTAGGAATATATTTGGAAGAATGCCTAACCTCCACACCACTCCTGATATTAACAGTATCACTCTTCTAACCTGACATCTCCTCTAATAAGACTCTAATAAGTGTTCCAAAGGTGATCTTTCTACAGAAAAAAATGAAGAAATTATAGAAAACAGCAAGAAATTCTAAGACTGTGGTCTGTTCTGGAGACTGCATATGTTTATTCTAAAAAAGAGAGATGTATATAAAAAGACAGTCTCATATACATATTAAATAATTCCATTTATCTCATTTGGCACTGTTCTGAAGAACAGAATTATAATTTAATGTTCTAATAAAATACTGTCAAGAATGTCTATAAAAATCTAAGAAAATGCATGACCTATACCCCTCTAGAAATTCTTAAAATATAATTCAGTATCCACCTTCTTTCTCTCCTTCCTATTCCGTTCATCTGTTTTTCATGCCGTATTTTGTATTTTGTTTCTTTTAAAAAAAAAAAACTTTAATTTCTGCAGGTAGGATATGATAGCCTGTATAATTTAAATTATCCTATATCATGTGTTGTCTTTGTGATTTCACTGAGACAGATATCTGCATAAACTAGTATTCAATCTGTTTGCTTTTGGTCAATGCATTTTTTAGTTTTTCTTATACAATACACTCATGACGATTGACTTCATCAAGTTCTACTCACATTTCAAGTGAACAGTAAAAAAACCCCACAGATTATCACCATTGACAGTAAAAAAAAAAGAAAACCATTATCACCCTAATAATTTTATTTTTAGCTTAATCTCTAATTGCACAGTGGAAACTTCAATTTTTCATAGGAGAATTTTTCCTACTTTTTCCTTTTTGTCAATATTCATGAAAATTCCTGTTGACTTGTTCATGTATCCATACTGCAGATGACAGAGTCCTGTATTATGAGAGGAAAACACAGAAAGGTTCCCTATAATCCTGAATTCGAAGTAAGTATAGCCTTGCACTAAAAATTGGGCAGAAGGACAAATTGGCTTTTCAGCAATCCCTTGCCATCAAATTTAGGCAACGCAATATTCTCATGAATATCTCAAGTAAAATAGTACCTATGTGTTTCCATGAATTGGCACTTTTTTTTCACTCTAGTTGCATGCATTCTGGTAAGCAAATAGTCTTTTTTGTTTATCACAAAATTTCTGTGTACCGTTAATTTTGTATCTAATAAGGTAATCAAGTTTCTGAATCAACTAAAAATTGTTTTAAGCTAGTTTTTACAGATGAACTAACACAAAAGCATTAAATATTTTCCATATTAGACTTAGATATTAATACTCTTAACAACGTGCAGAGAAGTATAACTTCTACTATTTAAACATATATTGTAAAGATCCATTTGCACTGCCAAGCACTTATAGAATAAATCTTCTAAGATTTTCAAAATTGTTTCTTCACTTAATCTTAAGGTCTCTTGACCTTCAACTAAATTTATATTCATGAGTTAATGAGATATTATAGAGAATTCCCACAAACTGAGTTTTGAGATTTTTCAGACATCTCAACTATGCTAATTTCATTTGCCAGTAATTATTATTCCTCGACAGCGTTCCAAAAATAATTTAAAAAGCAAGATTCTCGCTAGCTCTCTTCAGGAGGTCCCAATACAATGAAAGGATGATTCCCCCTTTGCATATGAACTCTTGTACCTGTGCCTGCTAATTGATCAAAATTACTTGTGTACTTATAAACTGTAGTGCATTCTCAGAAAATTTGCATACTTAGAAACCATTATGATCTTTTCCACAAATGTATTGCTATGCTCAGGTCTTCTTAACAACCCAGAGCAACTAAAGTGATTGGAAATTAATCTTGTTTTAGTGGAATTAGACTCTTTCTTTTAAAAAGGTATAAGTTGGGTAATAAGCTAGCATTCCATCCTCTAAAAAATGAGATAGCATGAATAATATGTTAAATGAAGAAGACCAGAAAAATGAAAATATAATTTAATTTTTATGTCCTGTTTTAATAACTAAACTGAGTATGAAAATCAAAAACATACAATAAAAATGGCTGACGCACAGTAATAATTACAGCTCATGTCCCTAAGACATCCCTCGTTAAAGAAAATGTTGAGATGATGTATTAAAGCTAATCAATATAATAACTGAAAAGAAACCCCTAAATCTGCTGATCTATGCAGTTTAACTGAAGGTGAGAGAGTTTTTTCCTAATTTATTCATTAAATTTCATCTCTCCCTGTTTTTAAATTCTTTGTGGGCAAATTTGAATGCTCTCAGATGTATTAATCATTTCACACTGTCCAGAAAATAATTTATGTGAATATTTTTTTGTCAAGTAAATAATTTAAAAGTAATGTGTAAAGAAGCAAAAAATTAGATTTTGATGCAATTTCATCAGTCTTGTCTGACTAGTTGATATGTGAATCTAAAACCTAACTCAGATTATCAAATGCTTATAAATATTTCTTTGCAACTGTCTGAAATGGTCCAGACTGGGTCTACATGCTTAATTTTGCATAACAAATAGATTTTATAATTTATCATGAATAAGTTTTGGGATAAATTTATATATTAACTCATCTTCATGTTAGGTTTTCTATTTAAAAATAAAATAATAAGTGCAATTAAACGTGTTATTTTTTAACATTGCAAAGAATATGTGGAAGCATTTAACTGCATTGTATTTAGCAAATTAAATACCAAATCTGTCAATCTAAAACTTGTTCACTATAATCTTACTATTTCTTTTTTTAAATCAAACTTAAAAATTCAGTTTACTGTGTTCCAGAAAATATACTCTTGAATACAATTTTCCCACTGGGTATTGATGATTGTTGGAGAAACTATCTATTATATTAGTAACTATTGGATCTGGAACTCATCTCTCTGTTGCCTTTTATTTCCTCTATTTGTCTTCTATCAGTCTACCATTTACCTTCTCCAAGCATGTTTTCATTCAAAATTATTAGGCATTATATGGTGAATTCATCAGTACAAATACTACAATGCATATAGATTTTTGTCACAGTTCTTCCTATTAGAACTGCTAACAATGTCTCTTTGTTAGACTTCCATTTGTTCACATATTTATTGTTTTAATGTCTGTTGCTCCCATTGAGTAAAGTCAAACAATCCTATTTACTGTCTGTGTTGTGCAATGTATCTGCTATTTACAAGACTGTGTAAGAGGGAAAATAGCATTTTTAAAGATGTTCTATTCTGAATTTTTCTGAACTTCTTTTATTATTTTTGGGGAAAATATCATTAGTAATGAAGAATAAAATTGAATCTAGTAATCTAGTAATGAAGAATAAAATCTAAACTTTTTTACTTGTTTAACACATACATATGTTGAAGTTCATCTGCTTATCTAAGAGGTGTTCTTTCCTTTGAGAACTGGTCTTGAAATATCACACACACACAGATAAGCATCAGAAAGAGGTAGTTCCATGTACCTATTTTAACAGGCTTTTAGGTTTTCAGAAAATGTATCCCATGCAGTATCAGGTGCTGCTTGTTTCTAAGGGTGGATCAGATCTCTCATACGTGATTAACAGAACTGATACACCACAAAATTCTAAAAACATACAAACATTAAAACCCCCTAATGTCTGTAAAAATTAAACCATAGAAGCACACACCAAAGAAAATAAAAGGCTATGATCTCCATATATGTATTAAAAGTCATCCAAAAAATTTCATGACAGTTAATACCAGCAAATGGCTTATTCAATTTGATTAGTGTGTGTTTACATATATGTCAAAAATTTTAATACAACTAAAATATAGTCAAATAAAATTAAGGTATAATTAAGTACAATTAAGATATGACTGAAAAAAAAAGACAAATGTTGACTTACTGTATCTGCCATTGACTGTGCATCAAGTTATAAATTGTTTTGAAATACACTCAACTTTTTTGGCATCCATTCCCTGAAATGGAAAAATGATGACACAAACAAAAATGACTTAAACAGTTCTTATCCTCTGACATTGAACTACAACAAGTCCTTATGGAACATTAAACGACTGTGAATTGCAAAGACTGCCAGAACTTTAAATAAATTCATACTTAAATTCACGTTCCCTAAGTGCTATTCCAAAGATCTTCTGATTTTAATTGAATTTATGAAATTACTGCTAGATATGATACAAAGAATGGAGATACAGTACAAAATCAGCACTCTTGTTCTTTCATACCATCCTGTAATTCATCCATAGTAGTAAACAAATTTTTAAGGAATATCATAACTACCTAATGTAAGAAGTTTGCTATTTGTAACATCTTAAGAAGGTCTTATCCTAGTTTTCAGAATGCAGCAATTCTTCAAGTATAATTTTTACTGGGTGTTAAAAAACAATATATCTATGAATCAATTATTCTGGATTCTACTGTAACGCAAATGTATTTTTTTCTTGTAATGTAAATTTTAAGTACTTCCCATAATTGCACGTGAGGAATATGCAAAATCAGCAGATGGAACTGTGAGTGAAGTGGTTAACTGTGATGCTGACACTTTATGTTTTACCCAAACACAGCAAATTTTTTATCTAATTGATTATATCAGTGATGGAATCATAGAATCATCTAGATTGGCAAACACCTTTACGATCACTAAGTATACAACTATTAACCTGACCTAGTGAGTCCCATCACTTAAATGTGTCCCTTGGTGCCATATCCACACATCTCTTGAATACCTCCTGGGGTAGGGATTCCACTGCTCTCCTGGGCAGTGGATTCCAATGTTTGATCACTCTCTCCATGAAGAAACTCTTCCTAACATGTTATCTAAACTTTCTCTTGCACAACTTGAGACCATTTCCTTGCGTCCTATCTCTTGTTACCTGAGACAGGAGACTGACACTCCCGTAGCTACAACCTCCTTCCAGGTAGCTGTAGAGAGAGATGTAGAGAGAGACGAGGTCTCCCCTCAGCCTCTCCTTCTTCAGACTAAACAACCTCAATTCCCTCAGCTGCTCTTCATAACTCTTGTTTCTAGTTCCTTCATCAGCTGCATTGCTCTTCTCTGCGTATGCTTAAGCAACTCTGTATCCATGCTGTCGTGAGGGACCCAAAATTAAACATAATATTCAAGGCATAGTCTCACTGATGCCATGTACAAAGGGACAATCACTTTGTAGTCCTACTGGATGCTATTTCTGATACAGGCCAGGGTGTCATTGGCCTTCTTGGCCACCTGAGTACACTGCTGGCTTGTGTTCAGCCAGATGGTGAACAGCACTCCCAGGTTCTTTTCTGCTGGACACTTTTCCAGGTAATCTGTCATAAGTATCTATCACTGCATCAGATTGCTATGACCCAACTGCAGGACTCCAACTCCTCCCCATCTATTCCAATTTTAGGAAACTTAAGCATGCGCTAATTCAGTCCTTACACACTTCAGTGGTGTTTGGATTGACAATGGAATCTGGTTTTTCTTCTGAAAGTTTTGAGTCAAGTTGGGAAGAAATATTTTGAAACATAATCAAACAGTGTTGCATTATGTTTCAGGTTTTCAGTTTTTAAATATATGTATATTTATATATTTAATATTTAATATATGTACATTTTGCTGTTTATGTTTTTTTCTCTATCTATAAATCTTTTTAAAATTAATTTCAAATATTTTTGAAAGAAAATGAATGAAATTGATGAAAGAAAAAAAGGATGATTATTCCGTTATTTCAAGAAAGTAAGCAAATCTCTCCGTGAAAACAAGCTATGATGAACAGAAAAAAAAATTAAAAAATCTTATTTTAAGCATTCAGAAGTCAATGGAATTAATTCTAAATATAAAGCCATATGGGATGTGGGTTGCAAGATGTTGGTTACACGGTCGGGAGTGTTGCAGAGGCCTGTGGGAGGTGAGGCTAGGGCTGCCCTGTGCTGAACTCAGCACGGCCAGTTCCAGCTAGCTCAAACAGCCCCACTGCAGGGCAAGCTGAGCCCAGCAGCCAAGATGTTGGTGCCCCTGGGAAAACATATTTGAGAAAGGGCTGAGAATACTAGAGCACTGGAAAAGATATTCCCATGCAGCCCACTGAAGAGCCCATAAAGGAGCAGGTTTTTTTTGTTTGTTTTGTTTTTTTTCTAAAGGGCTGCAGTTCTTGGAGAACAACTGAGCAGGAGAAAAGAGGAAGGAGCAGCAGCAAGAAACTGCTATAATATAATTCTACAATTCTAACTTCACAACTTCCACCCCCTGAGCCACATGGGGGCATCAAGAGGCACTGGGAGTGAAGAAATGAAGAAAGGGAGGAAGAAAGTTGTTGTTTTAATACCTTTATTAGTCACTACATTAATCCATTTTAATCAGCAAGAAATTAAATTCTTTGCTCAATTCAAGTCTGTTTTTCCAATGACAGTAAACAACCTCCCTGTCTTTTCACTGATGAGCTTGCTCAGCCTATTTTCTCCCCTGGATCTATTGAGGAAGGAGAGTGAGAAAGCACCTGGGTGGGTATGTGGTTGTTAGCCATATACAAAAGCTGACAATTATTTTCTGTCAATTTCAAACTACACAGTACCTTGCTGAGTGAATATCATTGAATATTATTGCTATTGATGTTGATGTTAACAGGAGAAAATCACCATTATTTGTTGAATTCTGTTTTTAGCCAACATGTTTTTTTTAAGTTAAAACGGTTTTTAAGTTAAAAAAATGAATAAGCTTTGAGAAATTGGAACATTCTGCTGTGTTCCATTGATTTTAGAGTAAAATTCAATCCATAAGCTGTACCTGAGTACATATAGAACTCTGTGGGAACCCTTTACAGTTAATTTGGAGTTTGGAAATTAACTTTTTCTGAGGCCGTACCACAACATTGCCACAGGAAAGTGACACTTTTTTTTTTTTTTGCATAAAAGGATGGCAAACAGAAGGGCCTCACTGTATGGGTCATGTTCAAGCAGAGTACAAAATGAGATTTCTGTGATTTCCATCATAAGCACACTTTGGAAGAATATTTAAATATAACAGATTTAAATCACTATCACACAAATTTTTACACAGAAAAAAAATTAAAAAATGCTGCAATTATCAAAACAATTGTTATGGGGATCTACTACTCTCTCTAAAAACTTATGCCAGCAGTTGATGTGCATGTCAGAAGAAACGCTTAACTTTTGTTGAAATAATAAATGAATTTGTTTTTGTCACAATAGACATGCTCCAAGATAGTGTAAGCGGCACTGATATTTAAAAACTGAAATTAATGATTTGATAGAGAAAAGGCAAAATATTACTACTGTATATTTTTTAATTAAATTGAATGTGATTCCAGCATAACCATTTTTATCTACAATGCTAAAGTGCTTTTGCTCCATGCGGGGGTATTAAGAACTTCTAACTGTATTATTTTCTAATAAGATATTTTAATTTTCCATTACCTTCATGATACATGCTTCTATACTTAATTGTTCTCACTGAAATTTAATCTTTCCTTTTTTTTTTTTTTTTTAAATCTTTAATCTTTTAACCTCTAAAATATTTCAGATTCTTTTGTAAATTACTTCAGTTTAAGCCTGGGGAAATTACAGTAGTTCGAGGAAGGTGATAGTTAAAATTTTACTATGAAATAATATTAAACATCCAGACCTGATTCTGAAATGTTCAGAACACATCATTTTCTCTACACTTTCACTCACAACAGCTAAAGCAAGCCAGAAAATTAATACACACTGGCTGGCATGGGACATAAGGGACCTGCAGCAGTAGAGTCAAGTATGCATCATGAGACCAATAGAGCAGCTAAGACAGTTTGGACCCACATTAAATTAAAGCCACAACTATTCGTGTTTAGCATTGCTGCAGTGTGGAGCACTTATGTTACAGAGTGACACAAGAAAGACAGCTGGGAGATATTTATTTCCAGATGCTTTTTAAGGGATGAGTCTTATGACCTCTTTGAATTAACAAAAATTAAGGTGGCCAGGTTATACCTGAAAACTTCTAAATTTTGTCTTTGGATGAAATGTAAAAGTGTATGTTTAAAATATGCAGTATCTAAAAACAAACACACAAAAAACACACAGTTAGTCTGTTTTGGTTAATGTGTCCCATTCATCTGCAGATGGTCACTTTCTTCAGCTTTTAATGAATAAATGTTCTGTGGTGTGAACTGTTTGGTTTCCAAGGCTGAAGCAGCTTACAGAACCAGCTGGCTCAATGTGAACCCTGTAAATCCTAGTGACATATGAATGTTTTGAAGTTGTGGCTTAGAAAGAATTTGATCTTTCTGGAAGAAAAGTAAGAAGTGCATTTATTAAAAGTGCAGTTTAAAGATTAGACAATGCATACGCTGTTGCATACTGTAATATGCTGTCAGTGGTACAATCCAGAATAGCTAACCATGTACAGAGATTTTGATTCTACGTTTTTTTTCTCTTTCAGTTCTGAATAACCATGTTAATGTCAGCCACCAGTACAGTAAGTCCTCTCAGATGATAAAAATTTGTATACAAGTCAGGGAATATAAAATAGAAGGTGGTCAGATTATGTTCTTTCCATTTAAGGAATAAATAAAACTGCGCAGTTCTAGTGTTTTTGCTTTACATGTTCACAATCATGAAATGATTTGCAATATTTTGGTATGTAGGAAACCTCACTGAGAGACAGATGTGGCTTGATCCCTGTAATTTATCTAGGAATGACATATTTATGGCACTTAGGAATTTGTAGGAAGAGTATATTTCCACTAACACTGTTTCTGTAGTCATAATGAGATCCGAAGTTAGAAGCTACAGATAGATGAATGCAGAAAGAACATAAAAGACGAGGGTAATTAACTAATGGACTAATTAACTTGGAAATGAAGTGGCTTCATTATTGTTTCAGGGACTATATATCTTCCACAAATAAGTGTGGTGTAGCTCTGCCAGACCTTACATATTTCACTGAAGAACCACTGAGATCACTCTTCATTTCTGTCTTCTCCATTTCTATTTTGGCTCATTACACCTTGATTTACTATTTACAATTCCTGAAAAATACATCTTAAAAAAGAGAAATGAAGAATTTCCCTGGCTTTTAATGAGACTTCAGGATAGCCAAAATATTAAAAGAACATTTTCAAGTAATGTTGTAGGTTCCAGTTTCCTGAGGCAGAGAAAAAAAGTGTAGGAGTTTCTCTCATTCTTCTTTAGTGCACTAACAGATACTGCACAGACAATACTATAATTAAATGTTGCTCCGCACCATTTTGTAACAAGTCAAGTCTGTAATACATTCTGCATAAGTATACAGTGGATCAGTCCATTCAGGATGTCATGTGGAATGTTTTCTTTCACATTTGCAATTAATTTCATTAGGAGTCAGACTGCACAGCCTCTTGAAGACTAAAGCATTTCCATTCAGACCCAGAAGCAGAAGTTGGAGCTTCTTTAAAACTTTCAGGGGAAAAACACGCAGTGTTTCTATAGGAAGCTTAGAGTCAACTGGGTAAGATAACCTAGGACATTCAATTTTAGATTTGAGTACCTAAATACCACTTTTTTAAATTTTATTTTGTTTTGTTTTTACAGATGTGACTTTAATGATTAGTGATCTTTAGAGACTGCTAAAACGCAAAAATTTATCTAGATTGAGAACACGGTAAAGAATCTGAAAACGTATACAAATATAAATGCCAAGGGAAGTCATAAAATGCCTTCTTCATTAGAATATGCTTTAGAACAGTGAGAAACAGTGAGAAAAAACCTCATGTCGAGAGATTCCCAGGATAATTAAAACTGAAAAATACTTCAGGAGGTCGCTTAGTGCAAACTCCTCCTCAGTCCAGGTTCAACTTGGAAACTAATAATGTTTAAAAGCATGTAGAAAGCATGCTTGATTTACAAGCTTAAGAATTTTGTTATGTAGCATTTATATTAAACTAAGCTGAAAAGCTGTTTTTGAAGTTGCACCATTTTCTGATCATAGTTGCTGGCAGTGCATTTCAATTCAAAAATGATTTGAGCAATGACAATTTTTATGTAGAAAGTACTTTTTATGAAGTTACACTTCAAGCAAGTGCCGTTAAAAAGTGATTTGGGGAGGTAGAGGACTATTTAGAAAATAGAATATGAAATGTTTTGTGTAATATATAAAGATAATATGCAATTTCAAGCTGCATTAAATCTTAGTTTAATATCACTGACCTATAAATATACATCTCTGTGCAGCAATAAAGAACACAGGTTCTAACTGTGTGTATTGAAGGTTTTCATGAGAAAATGCTTTCTGAAACACTTGTAAGAGTATGCATCATTTATTTCTTTTATTTTCCCACCCTTTGAAATGCAGCTGGAATTGAGAAAGTCTGTTTTCCACAAGAAAACAAACAAACTGAAAAACATCGACAGGCTGTTTCTTAAAATAGAATCAATATTTTTAATACCTCTGTGAGGACAGATAGACATCTTTTCCTGTATGTTCCATGTGCTCAAAATATAAATTGTTTAGAGCGGATCCCTAATCAGGCAAGATAAAATAGAAGACAGCAAACTCATTGATGTCCCATTGACAAAAAAGAATTCACTGCATTTCAACAGAGGCCAAAATTCTACAATGTGGTTTTGTGTTTGCTTGGTTTTGTTTGTATATTTGTTCTTTAAAAGCATAACACTACTTGTTAATCCATTAATAATGCAGCAAAGGACCTGGGTGTCCTGGTGGACAACAGGTTGACCATGAGCCAGCAGTGTGCTCTTGTGGCCAATAAGGTCAGCGGTATCTTGGGGTGCCTTGGGGGGAGGTGATGCTCTCCCTCTACTCTGCCCTGGTGAGGTTATGTCTGGAGTACTGTGTCCAGTTCTTGTCTCCTCAAAGACAGAGATCTCCTAGAGAGAGTCCAGCAGGGAACAACAAAGATGACTAGGAGCCTAGAGCATCTTTTGTATGAGGAAAGACTGAGAAACCTGTGACTTTTCAGCCTGGAGAAGACTTAGAAGGCATCTTATAAACAGTTATAAATATCTGAAGAGAGGGTGGCAAGTAGATGGGGCCAGCTTCTTTTCAGTGGTGCACAGTGACAGGACAAGGGGCAATGGGCAGAAACTGGAACACAGGCAGTTCTGTATGAATCGGAGGAAAACCTTATGTGCTTTGAGGGTGGCAGAGCACTGGAACAGGCTGCCCAGAGAGGCTATGGAGTCTCCTTCTCTGGAGATATTCAAAACCTACCCAGGCTCTTTACTGTGTAATCTCCTGTAGGGAACATGCTTTAGCAGGGAGGTTGAACTAGATTATCTCCAGATATCCCTTCAAATCCCTGTAATGCTGTGGTTTATTTGAATATGACTTTTCTTCATATATATTTTCAATCCTCTTCAATCTAGCAAACACAACACAGGCCTCAAACTTCAGGTTTTCTCACTTGGCTCAGTTCTACCCATTCATTTACTTACCTCTAGGAATAAACTACTTTTGCTGTAGTTTTAAGGAACAATACACGTATGCCAAATAAATGCTGTGAAATTACATTAAAAGACATTTATAATACATTTTAGAGTTCTCAGATGAAAATTATGGTGAATATTTTTGGAATCTGAAAAGTGAGTCAGAGGGTATACTCTGTGACAAATGTGTACATTTTGCTAACTTTTGATTTTTATGGCTTGTGGGCTTACCTTTAAATAGTTCTTCTATGGTTTCCAGCCCATGTAGGTGAAGAAACTGCTTGCTGACTATCCTAAGGAAAAATCATACTCAGATAGAAAACAGAAAAGATCAGCTCTGAAGCTTTCAACTGGGATATACAAGAGTGTTCTTCCAGAAGCCCATTCCCTACTTTACAGTTCCAGAACAACTAATTTCATCGATGAAGTTCTGAGTGCTATATATAGTTCACAAACAAACATCTAAATTTATGACTAATCTCTCTTTGTATTCTATAGGCCTCTAGCTAGTTCAGTCAGTGGAGACTAGTGAGCTATCCAGCCATGAAGGTTTCAGCTGTTTATGCTATGTTCCTGAATTTAGGAACATAGCAAATTTTGAAGTGCCTAGGCTCTCCAGGAGCCCCTTCTAGTTCCTGAATCCTATGTATATATTTCTGTACACACACCCACGCAAAAGCATAAGAACACAGACTTACAAAAAAGATAAAATTAGGGCTAGCTGGTGTTCCCTCCAATAAAATGTTTTTATTTTTCTTGTTTTGTTTTTTTTCTTTTTCCTTTAGAAATGGTGAATCATAAAAACAGAAATATGTGTATCTGACATTTTTTTCTTAGATTTCCATATCTGAAAATTAGAGATCACACTGCAGTCTTGATCTCCCAAGTTTTTCAGCTTTCACTTTTAACATATCTAGTATTTGCCATTACTAGTTTCTAGGACATCCTTTTTGCACCGGAGAAGCCTCCAAGGGTGTTTGATTTAGGTTAAGATCTCAGTGTAGCAGAAGATCAGTTTCACAACTGAAAATTATATCTCGGCAGCTTAAGACATGAAAGTAAGAGAAAGAAGGGATTGTGTTCTCTTATAAGAAATTGAAAAATGCTTCTTTTATAAAAGGTGCTGGGCTTATATGGTGTTGTTTTGTTTTTCTCAGATAAACAGAACTTATTTAATCATATTTGATTCAGCCTCATAAAATCAATAATATAACAATCTAGCTTTTAAAATTATAACTATGGGAAAATTGGTAGTTATAGAGCATACAGTATGGGTAACTCTACTGTTTATGTGTATAAAAATGCAAACTCTTTATGCCTAAGACTCAAATTAAACTGAGTGTTATTTAAATAAAGAAAATAAACTGAGAAAATAACTGAAAGTGTGATATATGGCATTAATCTGAACTTTATAAGAAATATGTTAGGAGAACAAGAATGTCTAGCCTTAAAAGTAGATATCACCAGCTTGAATAGCATCACGGCACTGAAAAATATGGTAAGAAGGATCAGAGAAGAAGAAAGGGCAGGAAGTACAAAATATCTCATTTATAGAAAAATAGTTTGAGTAAAGGTCACATTGCAATGCATTGCAGAGATCAAACTTTTTACTTCTTTTTTTAAATATCTGACACCACACTCTGATCTACTTGAGAAAGGGGAACTATGCAAGACTGAAGATGCTTTCTACAAAGCTAATGGACACCCAAATGAATTCGATCCTTATGGGGAACACGTGTATTACTGAAAAATAGCAATAGAAAACAGAGATCCAGGTAAGATTACCTGCTATCAGAAGACTACTGAACAAAAGGAAATGGAAAGCTCAAACAGTAATACAATGGAGGCTATTAAAAGCATTCTTCAGAAAGCAGAAGTCATATCCTTATGTTCATAAAGAAAATATAAAGGATTATCAGGTGTGAAAGCATAAAATGGTAAGGAAAAAATCATAAAAGAAAAAATGATTGTGATTTCTTTTTTCATACATCAGGATCAAGTTGTCTGTACAGCTTGTTGATGATCAGAACATAAAAGGAATACTGAAAACAAACAAGCAGAAAAGATCATTGTTGGGATGTTGCAGTGGTAATAATTGCAGAAGAAAAAGAAGAGAGGAGAGTCCCTAATGGGACCCACTCTCTGTGGGAGACTTATCAAGAATCTGTTTGAAAGTGCATGATTGTAGAAGAGTTTATGGGAAAAAAAATGACAAATGAACAATAATGAATTTCCAGGACCAGGTGTTATTCACACATGAGATCTGGAGGAACTCAAGGATGAAATATCTGAATTACTAACTTTCACATAGCTTTTCACTTCAAAGAGCATTAGATCCTGAGTATCGTGAGGTTGAAAATTTGACTTCAATTTTGTTAACAGGTTCCAAAAGAGGAGGGAGAAATTATTTAGATTTCAAAAAGCCTTTGGACAGTCTCTCTCACAAAGCTTTTAAGTAAATTATGTAGCATGAGCAAAGCCACTTGTTGCATGTATAAACTGGTTAAGAGAAAGAAAACACATGCAAGAGTAAATTGACAGTTTCTGAAGTGGAGAAAGGTCATCAATGCTGATAAGCAGAGATCTGTACTGTAAGACATATTATCATTGGCTTGGAAAGCAGGAGATTGGTGAAAACAAACAAAAAAAAGACTGCTGACAATACTATATTTTTCAGGATATTAAGAATGAAAGCTGACTGTGAGGATTTGAAAAAAGTCTGCGTCATACTGAAAGGGCAGTACAGTGACAAATGAAATTCAGTGTAAATAAATGTTAAGTGATGTACAGTGATGAAGAAAAACAATCTTAATATATCATATAAAATATAGGCTCTAAACTAACCATTATCTCCCAAGAGTAATATCTTAGCATTAAAAAAAAAAAAACAAAAAAACAGTTCTTTGAAATACCAGTTTAATAATAACAGTGGTTAGACAAAATAAAAAATAATAAAATGTTAGGGCACATTAGAAAAAGAGGGAACAAAATACAAGCCACTATAATACTGTCAGCTGACTATCTCACACCTTAAATAAAATAATTAGTTCTTATTCTAACAAAGCATGCAACAGACTTGGGGAAAAAACATCAATGTGAGGACACCCTAGATGAGCTCCTCTTTCACAGCACTTGGGATGTCAGACAGGAGGAATTCTCCTCCTCAGCTGACAGCCTTAGCATCTCTGAAATGGAAGGCCTTCTACTTAGCAGGACTGAATAGATCATGCTACTTGCATAGTTCAAAGGACATCCTACTGAGAACAACCTACATATTTTCTCCCAGAGGTTGTGGGTCACACTGAATCCTGCATCTTCCTACTCACCTAGGTAACTTAGGAGAATGGGTATCCCCACCTACTTCCTTATCTTTGAAGTATCTCTGCCCTATATCTTTCCTACATCTCCCCATGAAACACTTCTGTTTGCAGGAAAAAGATACCACATTAGTCCTGCCTACCACATGTGGCTGACTTGGCCCAAATAACTGCTGAAATGTCAGGTCAGAGGAATTTGCTGACAATCAAACCAGAGCTCCAAAGTCCAACTGACTAGAGCCAAAGTGGCTACAGAACTACTAACCTAGCAGATAGGGCCTCTGGCTGGTGGGATGGGCATTACTAGCAGCACCAACAAGGTTACTTCCCACATGGCCCTCTGAACTCTGTCCACTACCATCAGAAGAGTTAGACAGAGGGCTTTATGGTGATGGAGTAAAGCAGGCCTTAGAAGAGACCATCCTAGACCAAAGGCAGCTGTACTAGTACAGTCCCAGCTGGGGTTGATCCAGAACTCTGCAGCAGAGCAAAAATAGCTGTTGCTGTCAGAAATCTGGAAGCCTGTTGGAAGCTTTTAAACTCCTTTTTTCACCATTACCAAAATGAAGCATAGTGGGTATAACATTTAGACTCACCTTCGTGTCACCTTTGCAGCAAAACACTGGGAGAGATGGAGTCTGAGCAATTTCTAATCTTAAAAAAAATAAAGAAAAGCTTCAATTTTTCTGAGAAATTTCTCAGTTCCAGGCAGCTCTTCACCCTGAGTCTAAGGGATGGATGTCAAATAGCATTTCAAGTTATACAACACTTGCAGAGATCCAGAGAAGTACTACTCTATTTTCATATATTTCTGGAGAATATTAACGTAATATTCCTATTTTACTTTGTGATGCTCTATAAAACAGGAGGATACACAGATTTATTAGCAAAAATGAACATTTCTATGCCATGCAGGGATAGAGAACACAGTTTTGCATGGTCTTTTTAAAACTGATGCTAGAAATGAAGGAAACTTTGAGTCCTCCAAACCTTGAACAACCTGACACAGAATAAACAAAATGGTAGGAAACTTCATTAGTTGATTCATATTGCCAGAGGAAATATGAATGCCAGGGCATTCATGGTTCACATTTTCCTCTTCTGGTCATTTGTCCTCTTTAATATTAAACAGTCAGATGTTGTGAAAAAGTTTTTAGCAGTTAAAATATCTTAAGATTTCATTGTTGTCTTTGTTTCTTTTAGTGGATTAGATACATATATTTGAAGAATCGGCCATAAATATGCATTTATATATATGTGTGTATACATGTATACATATACATATTAATCTAACTGTTTAAGCTGAAGTTTTAATTTTAGTAGTCTTTGATGGAATTGCTCAGCTGAGACTGGTTCTGTACCCATGCTCTGTTGTGAGGGTACACTCCTTGTCCCCTGCCTACCTGGGCCGGTCGTTGTACTCTAGGCCTAGTGCATACAATGAAGTGCAAAAGACATAGTCTTTGAGACTCATAACAATCAAGGTTTCACTGGAGACAGTTAACAACTATCATATTGTCTCAAACTGGGTGCTCAGAGAACTGATAACAGACACCTGGATCAATAGAACCAGTCCTAAGTTATGTGAAGGTGAGGCAATAATTTTACCCCATAAATAGCAAGCAACTTAAGAACCCTTTGAGATTTCTTCTTGCAAGCTGCTGGTTGTATACCAGAATCTCCTCTTGGGTATGGATATCTCTTGAGATTACTTAACACCTGTGCAGAAACTCAAACAGGATGTGGTGATGCCTTGCTGACAGATGCTTATTGAGTCACTTACTCTTTTTTAAAATATGCTAGCTTTACCGAGATTTAATTTTAGATTTATTAGATACCACCCATCTGCTGTGTAGCAAATAGTCAAGGATATCTAGCCATTTTGAATCTTGTTAAGTTGCTGTCCCATTGTTCAAACTATCATATTATATCTATTTTATATCAAAAAATGTATTTCTGCCTTCGTCTTAAGAGTGAAGTGTGCAGAGCTTTAGTCTCCAACTGTGACACCTGTCTTGCAGTGCAAATAGCTGCTTGTCAAAAGCAAATGGCCTGCCAATTAATCTAAGCAATGTTGAACACAGGGAATTTGCTAACTCTCAGGCAGCTGAGGTATAGACTATTTGTTGTGACATCTGGTACCTGTTATTTAAACAAAAAGATTTTTGTGAATTTCTGAAGTGCTCAGAGAGAACATATGGAATAACTGTTTAATGACTGGAAACTGAAAAGTGAGGTTTCCCCTTCTAGTCAGCAGGAACTTCATGGGACTGTGACAACATCACAAATACGATGGAGAGTGGCATAGCAACTTCTTCTGCCAATTTCTTCCATCCCTTCGGACACATCTCATCAGGTCCTGTGGACTTGTGAACATTCAGGTTGCTTAGATGATCTTGAACCTCATCCTCTCCTACAGCCAATGGTTCTTCATTATCCTAGTCCCTGCCTTTCACCCTTCTGAGACTTGCATGGTGTAGTTAGAGGACTTTCTGGTGAAGACTCAGGCAAAATAGTTATTGAGTACCTCAGAATTCTCCATATCATGGACAAACAGGTCTCCTGTTTTCTTCAGTGAATGGCCCACATTTTCCTACTCTTCTTTTTATCGCAGGTGTACTTAAAAAGCCCTTCTTGTTGGCCTTGATGTTACTGGACAGATTCAAATCTATTTGGTTCCTGACTGCTCAGGAAATATCTCTGTATTCCTCTCAACTGACCTGTCTTTTTCAGCTCTCAATAGGCTTCTTTTTTGTGTTTGAGTTTCGCCAGGAGATACTTGTTCCTCCATATAGGCTTCCATATTTTTGTCTGGCTTCATATTTGTTAGGATGCATCACTCTTGAGCTTGAATATTAACCAGCTTTCTTTGTCCCCTCTTCTCTTCAGGGCTCTATCCTGCAGTACTCTACCAAGCAGAACCCTGAAGAGGCCAAAGCCAGCTCTCCTGAAATCCAAGGTTATGAGCTTGCTGTGTGCTCTCTTCAGTATCCTGTGGATCCTGAACTCCACCATTCCATTCTCAATGATTCTCAAGGCTGCCCTTGAGCTTTACTTTCCCCACAAGCCCTTCTAGTGTCCAGCATGATGTCCAGAATGATGTTCAGCAAAGCAACACTCCTCTTTGTCTCCTCTATCACTTGGAGAAAGAATTTCTCATCAATGCACTCCAGGAACCTCCTAGACTGCTTATGCCTGGCTGTTTTGTCCCTCCAACAGATATTGGGATGGTTGGAGACCCCCATGAGGAGCAGGACTTGTAAACATGAGGTTGCTCCTATCTGACTATAGAGGGTCTCATCTGCTCTCAGGTGGCCTCTACAGCCTCCCACTATAATGTCACTTGTCCCTTCCCTCCCTCTAACCCTGACCCATAAGCTCTCAATCAGCTGCTCATCCATCCCTAGATGAAGTTCCATGCCATTCAGCTGGTCAGTGATATAGAGGGCAATGCCCTTCCTCATTTTCCCTGCCTATCTTTCCTACCCTTCCAATACTCTAGTCATGGGAATCATCCCACCACACCTCGGTTACGTCAATAAAGTATAGCCCTGCAGGCTATGACTGGTTTATTTCCCATGCTATGTTCATTTGCATAGAGACATTTAAGGTGAAACCCTGATTAAACTGCTTTTTACTGCCTGAGCTGGTTGGAATTCCTTCATGCTGCTCATCAGATACTCTCTCATTGACATCCCTTGATCCCTTTCCTGTCTGTAGACATCTGTTGCTGGTGCTGGCATTGAGCTGGTAAGAGTTAGGTTGATTGAGGTTTCCCTCCTGTGGCTATTTTAGTTTAAAGCTCTCTTCATCCATCTTGAATAAAACATAGAATTTACAGGTTGGTAGTATGCATTAAACAAGGAAGGACTTGGAAACAGCCTGTCTTTCTCATCTGTTCTGTTTACCAAATAGGGAAGAAATGCACAGGAAGAAAATTGAATGCAGTTAATAACATGCACATCCTACACATCTTGAACTTTTAAAGGAAACCTTTTGTTTCCTAGCTTTTGCATACTTGAATTTGCATTCTCATTGTTCAGCATTGCATTTTTTTTTTCAGATACAAGATTATACTTGTAACAGTTTTGAAGCTATCTATAGTATTTATGAAATCTGAAACATATTTTTTTAATTATTTCTGTTTTCATTCTTAAGAAGTGCAAGAGACAGTGACTGGAGTGACAATCACTGTTGTGCCTATGTGGATTCTGGACACAGACAAGTACAGCATCTACATTCTCTTAAGAAACATTCACTTTATGGTATCAATCTGTGGACGACTGTTGTCATTACTTAAAAATTTGCAGCAAAGTTAATAGTATTTTCTACAAAACATCCTCTGCAGTGGGACAGATGAGCGAACTCCCAGCTGTATTTAGCTGTGGAAAAAATGAGATTTCCTACCTCTGACTAGAACTATGAAAAGCAGTGTTTCTCTCCTACAAATGGAAATGAACCTTTTAACTTAACTGGTGAGTAGTTCCTTATATACAATATAACATGGACTGCTCATCAGTGTTGAGAATCCATACATTTTGTGGTAAATAAAAAAGGAGTAAACAGCATGTATGCATGCATCCATTATACAGCTCAAGTTTGCACTGATTGTATTTGAACTGTATGTACACTTCGTTATTTCTGACTGTCCTATAGCTGATAGCAGGCTTCCCTGCTAACATGTGCTTTCAAAATACAGACTGGACAGTCTGTGAGATTATTTCTATGGCTTCACAAAGGCATTTAAGTGCTGCTTAAATTTCTTAAATTTTTTATCATGTGCTCAAATGAGAATGTTGTCAGCAAGGACTTGTAGTTGTATAACCACAGTAAGCAGCTAAGCATCACACAGCTGCTTGGTCACTTACTCCAAATGGGGAGAAAATAATGCAAAGGTGAGAAAATTAATAGGTTGGGATAAAGACAGTTTACTAGGTAAAGCAAAAGTAGTGCATGCAAGCAAAACAAAACAAGGAACTCATTCATGTTATTAATCAGTAAGCAGATGTTTATCCATTTCCAGTAAGGCAGGGGTCATCATGCCTAATGGTTACTTGCAGTGATGAGCCCCATAATTTCAGATGTTCCCTCCTCGCTCTTTCTTTCTTCCAACTTTCATTGTTGCATATGATATCATACGGTACAGAACATCTCTTAGGCACATTTGGGTCAGCCATCCTGGTTGTGTTCCCTTTAAACTTCTTGTGCAACTCTAGCCTCCTTGCTGGCAGGGAAGTATGAGAAGCTGAAAAGTCCTTGATTCTGTGTGAGCACTGCTCAGCAATAACTTTAAATAAAGTCCATTCCAGCCCAAACCATTCCATGATTCCATGAACTAAACATTGGTGTTTTGTTAATTCTCTTTTCATAACAAATCCAAAACATGGTACCACACATACAATGAAGAAAGTTAACTCTATGCCAGCTAAAAGCATGACAGGGTTTTCTGCTACAACGATATGAATTCTCATTGTAACTTACACTCTTCCTTCATTTCAGTGAAATTATCTTGAATTCAAAATATTAAAATCAGCTTAGTACCTAACTAGGTTTCACTCAGAAATACTTTTGCATACCTCTAGATACTAGACAAAAATGAAAATCATGGAAATACTTTTCAGGAGATATGAAGCAGTCACTAAATAATAATAAAAAAAAAACACTAAAACCATATATCAACCAAGTCATAATATTGTGCCTAGTTAAAGAAAAAACTAAATTGATTAAATTTTGAACATTGTACTTTGTCTAAAAATGTGTTTTCTAGATCTCCTGAAATAAACTGTAGGCGTTAGGGCGTGTCTGTAACCATTTGATGTGCAGTGCCACTGTAGTCAAGCAGATTGTCACGCGTGAGAAGATTAGAGGATTGATCCCTATGCTTTTTTACTTAATGCACAATTTAAATTGTACTTGAACTCACTAAAAATAAACTGTCAGTTTGACTTATTCTAATTTCGAGGAAAATAGAATAGTTCCTATACGGATTTACTCTGCATAAAAATCATACTAAACACCAGATTGTATCTCATGAACATTCAAGACTTGCATTTGTATGCTTCCCTGTGAGATTTTGGGAAAGGATGAACTATTGCAGTCAACATTCAGGCCTCACTAAAACATACTTCCAGTTTACCATATACTTCTTCTCTACTTCAGGCAACCATGGCAAACAATATAACATACATATTATTGGCATTTATATTGTGACAGAAGGTTTAAAATTACATTGGCTTGTTCTCAACATGAAATTCTTACGTCTTCTTTCCTTCTGAGACACTTCTTTTGTTTCATACATTTAAAGAATGTTTTTATTATGTATTAAAATATATCTTTTTAAAAAAGAAATAACATGCATCTGAAGTGATTCTGTTTGGTTTTGCATCTTAATTATTTACCTTAGTTTTAGAAATGTAAAGAATTTTTCCTTTGTGAAAGTTAAAATTTGCTACAATTTTTGCAATACAATTCTCTTGAAGATGTTACAGGAACATTTTTGTCATTATTTTGCTATAGATTCTGGTGGACAAATAAATGTTAAAGATCTTATTTCAGTCTCTAGATATTTTATCTATATGTGCCAGATTCCCAGAAGAGGGTAGTACAAGTAATCATTATACTCTTTGTATTTTTACAGATAGTAGTTTTTTTCTTCAATTTTTAACTTTACATATAATTATAAAGTATGTGACACTTCAAAGTGTTTGACAGACATGCATTTCTGGATTTGTTCTATAATCATTGAATTTCTGCTGATTTTTTTTCAGGATGAGATGCAGCGAAAACCTATATATTGCCTTGATGTGTATGGCTATACTAAACCTTACTCAAGCTTCTGGTGCCATCTCCTGGTTGGATAAAGAATAGTCTGCTGCATGAAAATAACAAATTTAGAATGACAGCGGTGCATTTTCATACTTTTATTTCCTTATTAAATCCTTTCTTAACTGTCTTGTTGTGTAATCTCAGTATCCTATGTGTTGTAAGTGGCTCAGTGCTATGAAAGCTTGGTGCCAGCTCAAGTTAAGACCTCTGTGTGTGTGAATGAAAATTGGTTCCAGCTGCTGGATCCAGACTGGCTGTGGGTGTCTTAGCCTGTGGTGTCAGTTACTGCAGCCAGTGGGGTCTCAGCACCTGGAGCGGGTGGGGGTCTTCAGCCCCCAGCCCCTGGGGCAGAAGCAGTGTGTGAATCCACAAACCAGCTGCTGGGAGATGCGGTGAGTGCGGTGAGTGCGGTGAGTGAAGGCTCTGCATCAGCAGCTGGAGTGGGGCTGCTAGCCATGGTCAGTGTGCATGCTGCTGGCTTCTGGGATTCCTACCCAAAACCAGGTGTGTGTGGGGTGTGCACATACATTCACTGGCAAACCCCATGCTTGAGCAGCCAGTGGGTAGGAATCTGTGGGGTGTGTTAGAGGGACCAAGCAGGGTGCCATGCAAAAAATTGTTGTGACTGTGCCTTCACTAGTGGCCTTCCATCTCTGCCAGCCCAAGAGAAAGAAGGGACTCAGCTGTCTGTTCTTGTGTTCTGTTTGAACCCTGAGGCAAGTTGAGGTCTGCTCTGTAGCAGCCTATGACTGGCCTGGTCTACCTCTGGGACAGGCACTCAGATTTGCTACAGGTTGAACCAGCAAAGGAGAAAGAATTCCTTCATCTCCCAGCCTGGTCAGAGATCCTATGTCCCTGGGCAGCAGACTGGGCTCCAGTGGCCAGGCAGAAGGGTCACAGCTGCAGAAGGTGGCCATGCTTTTAACACCACGTAATAAAATTCTGCAGTGTTTATATGCTGTTTACAGTATCATGCCTTGTTTTGGCAGAAGCTAGAAATTAAGCACTCTTAGTAAGAGCGAATGGCAAAAAAATATCTTTATTCACCGTGTCTTGGTTTGACATTCTTTTGCTGTGAATTTGCCATATTTGGAGATCAAATATTTAGTTAAATTTGAAGTAGAATTCACATACGTGTTAAGAGTTATTATATTTCATTTTAATACCCATGACCCTCACGGATATATCTCTGTGGATAAATTACACACTACCAGGTTATATTCTCAGGCTCTGGAACTCAGATATTTAGATTATTAACAGGTTGGGGTGTTGCTTGGCATGTCTTCAACTAGTACAAATACTTTTTTCTCATGTAATTTGTCTCTGCAAATAATAAAGATCAGGGGCCAGGCTTAATAGGTCATATGGGGCAGCTACACTCTTACAGTGTAAAAATACTTGAACAAGATGGACAGAGAATGCTCTAGACCAGTATGCTACGGTGCTTTAGCTGGCCAAAGGAACTACTATATACTCCATTTTAAAAAAAAAAAAAAGGAACAATACAACCAAATGTATTTGATTAGGCATACCAAAACTTGGGTTCAGATTCTGTAACTACATGGAGTGGAAAGTCACGCATTCAGCCCAGGTTGATGGTAACAAAATCTGAACATACTGAAAATGAGGCTCTTTGGAGGAGTTAGGTCCAACAGTGGATTTGAGTAAACAGCAGAATAAACACATAGCCACAGTATCACAGCTATCACAAACAAACAAACAAAAACTAGGAATCTTATACAGCTAGGAATTTGCTTGATCCTTCTCAGTTAGGTGGTGAGTTTTTTACTAACTCTCCTGAGTTTACAATCTTCATTTTGCCCAGGTTCCAACAATAAAACTTTGAATACTACACTACATGCCTGAGAAGGGTATCACAAAAAGGTAGGTACAAAAGTTACTGGATATATGCAGACAGACAAAACTATTAAATCACAACAGACAGCAGCTGATCAGCCAAAAATCAGACAGAAATAGTTATTATGTCAGATGAAGTTACCCTTAAAATTACTTTACTGGATTATGAGTAATAGTAGAATATTCTAATGTATATCAGATTAGTTCTTCTGGGACCTTAATATGTAATAGGCTAATCATGTTGACTAAAAATAATGTTTTTTTCCATCCCCACTGGAGTTAGTTCCTTGTGTCTATGTAGATTCAGGCAAAATACAATAACAAAGGGTCAGCGAGAATGCATAAATCAAGGCTATGAGGTGATTGATTTTATTTGATTTCTCATGTTTTTGTGGTTTTGATGGTAAGCTGACTTTGTGCTTTTTAATCTGTTTAATCATTTTCTTATTACTGATTGCTATATCAGAACATTTAATATTCCTGCCATTGTCTTACAACACTAATTATTTCAATTTATATGTGGATTTCATTTAATAATTAGATGGTGACAAAGTAACACAAATAAATGTATCTTTCACTCCATTATTTCTGGTCTTGTTCAACATCTTCATCAACGACTTTGATGAGGGGATAGTGTCCACCCTCAGCAAGTTTGCTGATGATATGAAGCTGGGAGGAATGACTGACATGCTAGAAGGCTGTGCTACCATTCAGAGAGACCTGGACAGACTGGAAAGTTGGGCAGGGAGGAACCTGGGGGGTCCTGGTGGATGACAGGTTGGCCATGAGCCAGCAGGGTGCCCTGGTAGCCAAGAAGGCCAATGGCATCCTGGGGTGCATTAAAAAGAGCTTGGCCAGCAGTTCGAGGGAGGTGATCCTCCCCCTCTTCTCTGCCCTAGTCAGGCCTCACCTGGAGTATTGTGTCCAATTCTGGGCTCCCTGGTACAAAAAAGACAGGGATCTCCTGGAGAGAGTCCAGTGGAGGGCCATGAAGATGATAAAGGGCCTGGAGCACCTCTCTTATGAGGAACGGCTGAGTGACCTGGGTCTGTTCAGCCTTGAGAAAAGAAGACTCAGTGGGGATCTGATCAATGTCTATAAATAAGGTGTGGAAGGCAAAAGGACGAGGCCAGATTCTTTTCAGCAGTGAATGGCAAAAGGACAAGGGGAAATGGCCACAAACTGAAGCATAGGAAGTTCCACACAAATGTGCGTGAGAACTTCTTTACAGTAAGGGTGATGGAGCACTGGAACAGGCTGCCCAGAGAGGTTGTGAAGTCTCCTTCTCTGAAGACGTTCAAGACCCACCTGGATGCCTACCTATGCAACCTGGTCTAGGAAGCCTGCTTTGGCAGAAGGGTTGGACTTGATGATCTCTAGAGGTCCCTTCCAGCCCCTAGAATTCTCCTCTACAACCACATCACTTTTGACAATGTGGGCCAGCATAATTAAATAGGAGGCATTACTTTTGGGAAGCCTCAGTATGTCTGACTCATTGACCATGACTTATAGAGGGAAATGTCTTTGTGTAAGATTTTGAGAACTGTACCTTAAAATGGAGTGTGATAATGAAGCAGATTAGGAGATCTGTTTTTAGTTCTCCTTTCCAAAAGTAAAAAGATTTTAATTTGAAATTTTCAGGTGCATTTTGTGAGAAATGACTAACACTGCTAAGTGCCTTTTGCTGAGAGAATTCATGACTAAGTAATTACTGTCAACCTATTCTTAGGCAGTACCCTGCTCAGCCTGCTGATTCGTGTGCGTCATATTCCTAATGAAAAAATCTCACCATGAAATATGAACCAAGATGGAAATCTAACCTGGGCCTTTGGTTTGCACTTGTGTTCTTGCACACTCAACAGAAAGAAATGGCATTTTACAAAATCAGTCCGTAAGTTTACGAAAACAGTGGTCATGTTTCACTTTCTCGTTTATAACTTTAATATGAATAGGAAGAATTATTGATCTAATGGATCTGACTCAAGTGCCATTTTCAGAGTACAGAGCAGGATCTTCTTAGGATTATATTAGCAAGTACTATTGGTGACAGCGAATACATGCGCCTTAGCAAATTTGTTTCATCTCAGAACATGATGCAGAATGACTGGGTGAGGCTCTAATGTTTTAGGAAAGAATCTTGTGGACTTAAGACATATTTATTATTTTTACTGTGGTTTGGTTTGATTTGTTGTTTCCTTTTTTTTCCAGATGAAAGTATCCATGAAGCTCTGAAGAACTATCTGAAGTATCGAAAGAACCTGCAAAGCTTGTCACATCTACCACCAAGATCTTTTAAAGTGTATATGTTGCATATCTTGTGGATCTAAAAATGCAACAGTAGTGCTGGAAATGTACAGTGAAGAGAGCCAAATTGGAAGCACTCTTATTCATACCATCCTTTGAGAGCAACCTCTGAAGTGAGCTATTAGTAAATCTCCACCAGTGTTTTCCTTCTGTAGGAAGAAGTTTCTTCCCTTGAAAATGAAGTAAAATAGTGAATTAATGTCTGTATTTTTTGGGTAATGACATAATGTTTATTTAATTGAGTAAAGTCTATGCAAATTAACCAGGAATTTAAGTCATTTGACCATGTTCAGTCCAAATCCTGGCTCTGCACTGGACTAACTAAAAATTAAATCATATGTCAGTATTGTCTAAGTGTTTCTTGAGTTCTGTCAGGATCTGCTTCTCTGGGTAGTCTATTCCAATGCTGGATCACCAAATATGTATATCAAGGAATCTGGAAACAGAGTACCCAAAGAGTACCCAAAGAGATCACTACTGTTGTATTAATATAAAGGAACTAAAGAGTCACTCAAGAAACTGAGAGTATGCAGTTTCTTAAGGTACAATTAAATATTAACACCTTGATTTGCACCCAGAAGAAAATATATTGCTAATGCATTCTTAGAAGCCCTCCAGTAATGTGCTTGTTTTGACTACAACTTCTAAGCAAAAGAACAGCTGCTTTATCAGCTGCAGCTGCTCCATCTTTTCCAAAGTAGCAAAATTTGTGTATTTATGCAGTATGAAAGCCAGAAAAATATCAGTGCTTGTGTACATCTTTACATAATGACTACTTATTATAATTTGTGTCAGATCCACATAAATACAAATCTAAATAGAATCATCAAGCAGACAGAAGAATCCTAATGCTGCAAATTTCTCTCACAAAAGAAAAAATTTATCATACAAACATTGTCAGTAAAGTATGATCAAGGTACTATTTTTTTTTTTTTTCTTCAATATACTAGTATCATTGTAACTGTGTGCTACAGGGAGTTGAGATTAAACAATCACAAGGTTTTCAGCTAAACAATAATTTTCTTTCTTACATTCTTTTTTCTGACTTAAAAGATGCAAAACTAGTAGGACTTTAAAAAAGTTAAATGTAAAACACTGTCTGGAATAGCTGACAGTTTGGAAATCTAACAAGAGGAATGGAAATACGATATTAACACTACTCAAACAAGTTACAACTGTATAGCCTGTATATATAACAGTAAAACTTCAATATATTTGACAGAAAATAAATTAAAAATACATAACATCAACATAAAATTACTCTGTGTTCAAGGAAAGAAGAATTTAGCCTTTTGTTGTTTCCTTTTATATCAACAGTAACTCAGAGATCTAAATGCCTCAGCAAAAAGCAATTATGAAAGTAATATATCTGGAACAGATCTGGAAAAAATATATAGCAGACAATTGCATATGTAAAACTGGGTTATTACCAAAGGGACTGCTAAATTTGCAAACATGAGTCCGTACAGTGAGGAGAGAAATACTGAATCAGGGGGATGAAGTTTCATTAACTGCCACTGCTCGAATACTTTTTTAAACTTACTTTTTTAATAAATTACATTTACACTAAATGATAATGTGGAAAATCCTGACCATGTTCTTTTTATTTTTCACTAAGCTCGAACTAAAAGGTGCTACCACTAGAGATCATTGTTGCTCTTTGCAGAAGTGGCCAGCATTAAGTGGATTTTTTTTGTTGTGGTACATATCAATAGGTGCAGTTCCGTTCTTCACAGAATGAACCTTGTAAGATCAAAACAGAAGCACAAGCAGAAAAATCTTCCAGCTCCGATATTTATTCTGTAAAATTTAATAGTTCAGTAATAGCAAATAGATGTTTTTGTGCCAACACCATTATATCACTCGTGACTTGATGTAACTGCTTGGACTATGTCAGTCTCAATTTTCACACCAAAGACTGGCTATTGTCTTCCAAGAAACTGTTTCAGCACTACCTACTTATAACCACAGTGAAACAACAAAATTTGGAAACATTTTCCTTTAAACTTGCTATTTTCTTTTTTCTTTTTGTAAACAAATCTTTCACTTGCTAGAGTCTCATTATCATAGTCCAAATCCACATTTTTTTTCTTTAAGCACTATCAGTTATGCTGCAGATTTTTGTTGTTCTGAATACATCAGTGAAATGTTAGTCTTTATTATTTATAAAGACAGTGAAGCTCTGTGCAGAACCTCTCCTAGAAACTTTTCTAGGTGCTTTCAATATGATATGCTGCGTTTTAGTGACATCACAATTAAAGAAAAAACATATGAGGTGGCAATAAAATAAAATAAAAAATAGCTCATGAAAAAGAAATATTTTATTTAGACAGTATCTGCAAAGGAAGCATTGAGATTAAATCCCTAATCTACTGATCAACACTACCTTTGAGCTTAGTAAAGTTAGGACTGAATGACATTTATATCTCCATTTATTGGTACTCAAATACCTAGAATATAATAATGGATCAAGCTTTCATTCTCTTGTATCCTGGCTGCTTAAAGTGTAACTCACAACAAAACTCTGTTAAACATCTTCTAGTAAATGAACATACTGTTTATTTTGTCACCATCATTTCACAACAGTCAAATATGATAAACCGGCTTTTCTCCTTCCCCCCACCAAATAAAATAAAATAAAATAAAATAAAATAAAATAAAATAAAATAAAATAAAATAAAATAACATCTTTTTTTTAGAAGAGCTAAGATTTTTTTTGTGTGTAGTAAGTAATTATCCCTGCATTAAAAAAAAAAAAAAAAAAAAAAGGAACTGAATATAAATCACAGGAAACATTATCTGCAAAATAAAAAAGGGGAAATTCCAAATGATAACTGATCAAAGGGGTAACTATGCATATCAACCAAACAGCTGAATCCTATAGTACATTAAAATAGTCCCAAGTGTACAATTGGCAGCACTGACTATACTGACTTCTGAAGTATGAAGGATTTTTAATTTAGGGTTCCCTATGGTGATATATTGTTTGTTTTAATGATTGTAGATTTGTTTCAACTATGTTTTTCCAAATATATTCCTAATCTTTTGTGATTTCCTTTTCCTCACAGGATGAATTTCCGATTCTTTTTAACATGACACATGTACCACTTAAGGTTTGATTTTTGAGATTTTCATATACATATGATTCTTCTGAGTGTTTTTAAAGTGGTTTGGATCTGTTTTCAAAAATGAAAACTATTTTCTTCTGGAAAAACATGGAAATAAACTAATCAGTTCATAAGATTGTATAGAAGCTAGTTGTACCATGCTTAGTCTTGTACCAAACTGAGTGATCTAGTTTGGTTTGTGTAATAACTGAGCAGGACAATAAGTCATTATAAGTTTTCATATTTCATATTTGTGACTGTTTACATAAAGCAGTGAAGTTCAAACCACGAAACCACATTTTCTTCTTGTTTTACACTTGCTGGCTGAAATACTTCGGTGAACTTCAAGATCTGAGCCAAGTAAGGCTTTTGATTTTTTCTGGGGAGGCTGAGAAGACCCATCAGCTATACAGATCACAGGTAAAAAGACAACATTCTTTCATTAAGACAAGAAATAATGTATTTGGCCATCAAGGGGAAAAAAACACCAATATCATTATTTGTTCCTGGTCTCTCTATTTCTGTACTGATTTATAAGGTTAGAAAATATATTTGAAACTGACATTTTACTTTAATTTGAACTACTTTTGATGTACAGGCAAATCCTTCCTAACGTTAAAGTACCAGAAATGCTAGGCCCCAAATGTAACTAACACGGAGATACATGAAGTCACATTGCTGTATTATCCAGGTCAAGAGACTGTGCCAACGCTAAAGATTTTCTCTAAGACTGAATTCCTATTTACCTCATTCAGCATTCTCTCTTCCTCCATTCAAGACAATATTTCCTACTGTGCAGGGAGATTTCAGTTGAAAAGTTAGAATGTTTCCAGTTTATATTATCCATCCAGAAAGAGATAGTAACTTAAAAGAACTTCATGATCCTCAGAGAAAATAAAAAAAACAAACATGTGGAAAACAGAAAGTAGTATGAAAATAGAGTAGGTTTTGTTTTCTTACCTTGTCATTTATTAGCATGTTCCAGAGTTAGCAATAAATATGAGCAGAATGATCAAATCAACAATGAAATAAAAGAGACTTAGAGCTTTAAAGGAAGAAAATGATTAGTCTAATAGTCTTAACGTATTATCAATATATTCATGCCTTCAGTGTGGTTTTAAAAAGACACTGGTTACTGGATGCCAAAATGGCAACTGCCATATGGACATCTTTGGCATTCTTTGATCATCTTTCATCTCATGCATCTTTTACATAGAGTAAGGATGCAAGTGTTAGATCTAGTAGAATTTAAGATCTTTCTTCATCTTCACAGTAACAAGCAGGGGTTTCATTTCTTATGAATCAAAATCAAAATTGACTGAGGTTTGCATAATATATTTCATGATAATGATGCTATTCATAATAGATGGATAAGGTCCAAATGCTTCCTTTATTAGTCTTTGAGTTGTCCATAAAAATAGTTAAAACCTACTTCTATACCTAAATTAACATTTCTGCACTTAGAATGTTAACTAAAACCAAAAATATACTAGAACACATTTTTTTCTGCCATATAAGCCTGCTGTATATCTTCTGAATTGTTGAGACACCTATTTTGAGGGCAATAAATACAAAGGAAATAAAGTACAGTATATCTTCTGATATAGATTCTTGATGTGAGTGATTATCATTTTAACAGATGCTACATTGTTTGATGAAACATTTTAAAGTCTGAATGAAGAGTCCTTGAAGACCAAGAATGAAAATAATGTCTTACATGTGCAAAATAAATCTGACTTCTCAAGTACAATAGCCTTTTACTGCTATCCAGAGTGCTATGCAATGCAGTCATCTCAGAGTTCATCAACAGACAGTAGGCGATAATTCTTCTTCTTTCTGAAAGAATTATCTTCTCATACTGTATAGATATTGGGACAAATCCTTCAGTTCTTACTTGTTCCTGGATTGATTTCTCAGACTTTATTCATGGTAGCTAGGAGTACTTCAGTCTGTGCCAATGAAACACTATTAACTCCTTCATTAAGATGAACGAAGATACTAGTTCTCTGGCAAAGGCGATAACTGAGGAGTGTGTAATAAATGAGCACTTTGGTAAAAAACAAAATCTTTAATACATGTCTAAACTATTTACTTAAAAGAGAAAATAAATATATATATATTATATTTCACCTGATCTTTGAAGCACTTCTTTCAGAGTCTGTAAGAATTTGTGTGAATAATCTGAAAAGAAAAATGGAATAGACATTGATTACAGTATATTTATTGGCTATGAAAATAACATTGTTTTCATTGTTTGCATCAAAGTGAGAAGTTTGGACCTTCCCTGTAAACATTATTCATTCTCATTAGAAATTCATTTAACTTAAAAATGACTGTGTTGAGTTATGTAGTGTATATGTTTATGAAAGTATGAAGGATTTAGACCTAAACATTTATCTAAACCTTTTATAAGTATTAGAGAGAATAAAAGGGAAGTTGTATTTTTTCTTGAATTTTACTTCTAGAAATAAATGAAGCAGGAAAAATGTTATTTGAAATACTGAAGTAATGTTAGACAAGCTTCACATTCATGTGTAAATTTCACCAAAAAACTTGTATTCCAGCTGTATCTACAATTGAGCCCTTCTTGAGCAAAATGCATGCTAAAACCTGTAATATATGAAATACCTCTTGTGATAAATTGCAGTGATTGGTGGAAGGCAAGAGGAATGTCCCAGTAGCTGATAAACGTAGTTATGCAAATATGTTACTGAGAGAAAGCATTGCACAGGGGTAAAAACTGCTAAGCAGAAGGTCAGTCGGAAATTGCATGGGTCTTTCTGGCCCTGAAAACTGTAAAGGTGAGGAGGTGAGCAAATAAGAGAAAGAAGTTGAAAGCAGATGTTTGGTTTGTTTTTAATTTTGGTCTATTTGGTGAATAAAATCTTTTGGTTTAGCAGGAAATTTATCTCACCAACAATTACATTTCATCAGAAAATAACAAACAAACACATTTATCACAATATTTCTAAATTAGCTGTATTTCAGGTCTCTTTCATATCAATTCATATTTCAAGTGCAGGCACCTACATGATCCTATGAGGTTCTTCAGCTCTCCAATCCAACACCACAATGATTAGATTGATTTCATTTGTGGAGATTGTTTCAAATATCCTGCATATACTAAATATGTTTGTTCTTTATTGTTTGAAAAAAAGAAAAAGTGTTTTAAAGATTACAGAGAGAAGAACAAATCATTGCTCTGGTCTTCTAGGCTAGTATGGACTTTACCAGGGATTTTGTGAACTTGTGCGTTGCTCCTGGGCAGCAGATTACAGGCAGGTCTAGCAAGCTTGTCATACTACTGATGCCAGGCAGAGTAAGCGATGACAACAACAATGGATAAGGATTCTGCGGTTTCTTTAAGAACCAACAAAGTTAGATTTTCACTCCACTCATTTCAGACAGTCACTGGCTCCATTTAATGCTGTACATTGCGTCTCAGCTTCCCTTCCTCACAGAGAAATTTCTGCTTGTCTGAGAAGATCAGGAAGGAGGAATTCCTGTTGGTTCAAGCTGTGCTACTGCTGGACAGAGAGTTACCAGTCTTGGGAGGTCACAAGTCAAAGTTGCAAGGGATTCCACAACCACACTATTCTCCATGCATCTCTCTTAACATGCTTCTTACAACTTTCGTCTGGCAGATTTTCACTTCCTCTTCCAGGCCCTCTCTTTGTCTCTGAGATGACTTCTTGACAACTCCTTTTTAGTTTTGTGTCCTTTTCTCTCCAGAAACTAACGCCTCTGTTTTTCTCAATCTTAACTGTCTATGCGGAAGTACAATGTTTCCTCAGTGTCCTTGCTGTTCATTCTGGCTCATGCCTCTTTATTTATTGAAAGACTCAGGATGTGATGCTTCTGTTTAGCCCAGGCGTTATCAAAATTTACAACTGGGCTGTATCAGTTACAGCTAGCATGTAGCAAGCTTCTACTTGAGAATTCAGAAGTTCAGTTTTTGTCACCTCTGCCCACACACTCACACACAATCAGATACTGTCTGTCAGCATTTTTCTAAGCCTTTTTTTTTTTTTTTTTTGCCTAGGCAAAAGTTTACCCCAAGATATACTGCAGCTATTTCACAACAGTGTGCCACAGTCTGAACGACTATCAGGAGCTTGCTTCTGGCACTTGGACACATAACACCCCACAGATAGAACTGATAACGAATAAGCATTTTGATCTCAAGCCTAAAGTAGATGGTGGATAACCATGTTTGAGTAAATGGCAACATTCTGTGTTCTTCATTTATAAACCTTTATTAACACTAGATAGTACACTGCAATGTACAGTTTCATAACAGAGATTCCTTTCATAGTACACAGATGTTCAGTAGACTGAGCAAAAGTTGATATTCCTTCTGACCCACATCTCACAGTATCTACTGTGGGATTTACAGCTCCAAGAGGCCAGTGCATTAATCCTTAACCCTGGCAGAATTTTGTCTTTACTGTGTGCTACAAATGAAAGAAAACTACTGCTCTGAACTTTCCTTTTGAGATACATCAAGAGAACAGTGAGCATGAAGGATACATGGAAGGGTATTTCACCATTTTCATAGAATCATAAAATCATAGAATTAGCTAGGTTGGAAAAGACCTACAAGATCATCCAGTCCAACCATCCACCTACCACCAATAACCCCACCAAACCATGTCTCTCCACACAACATCTAAACGTTTCTCAAACACCTCCAGGGATGGTGACTCAACCACGTCCCTGGGCAGCCCATTCCAGGGCCTGACCACTCTCTTGGAGAAGCAGTATTTCCTAATGCCCAACCTGAATCTCCCCTGGTGCAATTTGAGGCCATTCCCCCTCATCCTGTCACTAGTTTCAAGAGAGAAGAGGCCGACCCCCAGCTCACCACAACCTCCCTTCAAGTAGTTACAGAGAGCGATAAGGTCTCCCCTGAGCCTCCTCTTCTCCAGACTGAACAATCCCAGCTCCCTCAGCTGCTCCTCATAAGGCCTGTGCTCCAGCTTTTTCCCTCTCCTCTGGACATGCTCCAGGGCCTCAACGTCTTTCTTGCAGTGAGGGGCCCAAAACTGAACACAGTACTCGAGGCAGGGCCTCACCAGGGCTGAGTACAGACGGACAGTGACTTCCCTACTCCTGCTGGCAACACTATTTCTGATACAAGCCAGGATGCCATTGGCCTTCTTGGCCACCTGGGCACACCGCTGGCTCATGCTCAGCCTAGCATCGACCAATACCCCCAGGTCCATTTCCTCTACACAGTCTTCCAGCCACTCTATCCCAAGCCTGTAGCATTGCCTGGGGTTGTTGTGGCCAAAGTGCAGGACCTGGCACTTCGTCTTGTTGAACCTCATCCCATTGGCTTCAGCCCAGAGATCCAGCCTGTCCAGGTTTCTCTGCAGGGCCTCTCTACCCCCAGGCAGATCAACACTTCCTGCCAGCTTGGTGTCATCTGCAAACTTACTGAGGGTGCTCTCAATGCCCTCATCCAGGTCATCAATAAGGATATTGAAGAGGACAGGCCCCAGCACCAGCCCCTGGGGGACACCACTCGTGACTGGTTGCTGGCTGGATGTAACTCCATTCACCACCACTTTCTGGGCCTGGCCCTCCAGCCAGCTCCTTACCCAGCAAAGAGCATACCTGTCCAAGCCATGGGCTGACAGCTTCTCCAGGAGAATACCATGGGAGACAGTGTCGAAGGCTTTGCTGAAGTCTAGATAGACCACATCAACAGCTTTTCCCTCATCCACCAGGCTGGTTACTTGATCATAGAAGGAGATCAAGTTAGTCAAGCAGGACCTGCCCTTCACAAACCCATGCTGTCTGGGCCTGATCCCCTGTCCTGCAAATGCTGCATGATCTCCCTCAGGACAATCTGCTCCGTAACCTTCCATGGCACTAAGGTCAGGCTGACAGGCCTGTAGTTCCCCAGGTTTTGGAGTGAGATGCAGGAAATCCCAATCACTAAGTGCTGCATTGAACCCGAGGCACTAAAACGAGTAGATCAAACACAAACTAGTGCTGGCAGACCCTTCCTATAAGAAGATACCCTTTTCATGAATACGTCCATCTTACACAGTAAATAATGATAACGATTTTGTCCACTTTTAAAATTTATCTTATAGCCTAAGTGATTTTTTCCTTGAGATACCTTATGGCATAAATGATGCCAATACATAAAACTGGATAAACGTCTCTGAAACTACATTAGTGAGGCATGCCTCTGCCTTTTGTGTTATGTAACAGGCACACTATTCAGCAGTAATTTATCTTGTCTATAGATGGCAGTAAGAGACTAAATCTTGTGAATAAGTACCTGGAACACTGCTTAAAGAAAGTTAACTGTAAAATAAGGATGCATATTCTCTTAATAATACATGAACAATAGTTAACGGGAACTATTGGGTCAATAGAATATGAACAATAACTCCCCTTCCCCTTCTCTAAATAAATAAATAAATAAATAAATAAATAAATAAATAAAAGCATCCAGACTAGTCCTTTCCTTCAGTGGTGTGAAAAGCTCATTCAATTTGCTCAGCGTGGGAGTCTTTGTCATTTTAACTGAACGGCACAATAGATATTGGTAAAAATAAAAGTCTTTTAACATAATAGCAATGCCAGACAATACCAACAGAGTGTCTTGTCTGTCAGCAATGGCCATTAGAAATGTTCTAAAACATGCATTCTGTTCTTTCATTTCATAATAATAATAATAAGATTGGTAAGTGCTTACATGCAGAACCTTCTCATAAGGGAAGAAAGCAAGAGACACAGGGAGCTCAAGAAGGAGGCCAACAGATCCAGACACAGAAAAAAAAAAAAGCAAAGCAAACGGAAAGGGCACACAGGACAAAAAAAAATAAAAAAAAAGAAAGAAAAAAAACTCTCAATGACTAGATTAAGACAGAAAGAAAAAGAAATCTAAACAATGTAATAGGCTTTATGTATGTTTGACTAAAATATCATTTGATATCTGTCTGTAACAAAATCTCAGTTACTTTTTACTCCACTCTGAATGTTTGTTTCTTCCTAGAATTAAGAAATGTTCCTTACTAGGAAGAATTATCAGTACTTCAGGCAAAAGATGTATTTGTGCAAAGTTATAAATCTTTTAAGTGCACAGTAGCAAACAAAGGTGGAAAAAAATTCCTCCATGGAAGTGTTGTCGTCTTTTCACTTACTGACCCTGCTAAACAATTTTGTACATAAGTGAATATACATACCAGATTCTCTAGTAAACAAAAAGGATAGCTTTCATTGTGGGAGAATGGTGGGGAGAGAAGATGAAAGGATTCAGTGCAATCCATGGTAAGATTTTCTGATGAAACAGCTAGTGAGGAAGGAACTGTTGTTTTACAGTGCCTCACAAGGTTCAAAGCATACATATTAAAACAACTTGCAGATGTAGGTTGTGCAAAATATTAGGGACAGTTCTTGCTAAACTCAGTTTGCTCAGCTATTTCTTTTCTTTCAAAAATTCAAAAGTCTTGTAAATCATCAGAGCCCACTGTCTAATTATACTGGGCATCTTGTATACCTTCTCATTAAAAACTAACCTCCTATTTTAATGACTTTGTTGAAATCCTTTGAAGATCAGACTGTTAGTGACTGTACTCTGTTGTGTTGTATTCTGAATACCCCATCATCCTGCCCTCCTCCATTTATTGCTTTCTAAGCTTTGGTTATCTTCCTCTCCTCTCCTCTCCTCTCCTCTCCTCTCCTCTCCTCTCCT
>NC_034409.1:155265794-155361133 GCF_002078875.1 Numida meleagris | reverse complement strand
TCCTCCTTCTTTCTCTTTCTCTCTCTCTCTTCTTTTCTCTTTTTTCTTTTCTTTTTTCTCTTTTTTCCCTTTTTTTCTTTTTTTTTCTCTTCTTTTCTACTTTTTTATTTCCTTTCTGTAAAACAATTTTAGATTTTGTACCTGACTCCAAGTGAAAAATACCATGGTGTTTCATATGAAGTCCACTTTTCCACCCAGATGATCAGTCTGAGTTAAGTGTTTAGATTGTTTTGAGCTAATGGCAAAGAGTCTCTTATCTATTTAGCTGAGGCAGTTGCTGAACAGATGCATCTCTGACACAGTGCAGTATTTAAAGTATAATATCTTTAACAAATTGGGCTATATTCATTCCTGGGATAATTCCAACTGACTTCATTCAAATTACATGAATGATTAATTTGTGCTCTGAGTTTCAGATGATAAACTCTCTTCCAGTTACATATTTAGAGTGTATATTTTCTTTATGATCAGATTCTGGTTAGGATCACTATGGTTTGGACAATTATATAATTCACCATTTTAGTCTTTGGCTTATGTCCAAAGATCTTGGACAATCTCAGATTTTGTAAGGTCTTTAGAATTCAGGAAATAGATATACTTTTTTTTCTTTAATTTGCTTCTTTCAAAACACTACTTTTTCATGTCCTTTAAAAACACTTTTAATGTCTTTCTGTATATTTTCAACAGGCAGTTTTGTTATTCACTTTAATTACTAGCACCCTTACTATTTATTTATTTATTTCTAATATCAAGAGAATGAAGAGTACATCCTTCAATCCTCATGAACACCTCTGCTGTTTCTGCTAGACTTGTAAGCAATTATTATTTCATTCACATAATGTATATGCTGTAATTTCTATTATATTGAGTAGATCTCTTCTACCTTGCTGTAGAAAAATTCAGATGGGCCTATACTGTGATACTTTGACTGGCAACGAAATTGTGCTTTACTCCATAAGCTTTCTCATTTATTCCAGTCAATTTCAAAGTGACATGTTTTATATGCAAAGAAAAACATACATGAATCTTACTCATTTCTACATTGAAATGATGAAAACACAAGTTACTAAAAAAAAACCTTGAAGTTTACATTTCATTACAAATTATCCTGGAAATTATATTTTGTTTATTTTGACAGATGCAGAGAAATATTCATAAAACATTTCATTTTCATATTGAGCATAATGGGAAATAGAGACATTATTTTGATACATGGTTTTACTAACAAGTTTCAAGATGAAATATTGCCTATCATAGAAAATACACCTATTCACAAGCAAAAAATAATAACTCAAAAATTGTTGAGTTTAATAAAAGCCAGGATTTACTGATTAAATAACATTTTATATTCAAGAGATTCTCTAACATAAAGGCCCTTATTGAAAAGGTCTAATAGGCTGAGTAAGAAGTTTTATTTATTTTATAGGTGCTTTTCTTAAGTACAATTTCCTCATGCCAAGAATAAACCTTAAGTTAGGAAAGCATGAGTGGAGCTCTTATTGAAACAACCCGGCATCAAAGCACAAATAACTTTCTATTAGCCATGTCACTAGGTTAAAGAATAGGTAGGTGGAATCCAAGCAATTATCAGGGAAACACTGGAACATTCTTCAGAACAACCCTGACCTTAATAACTTGTTTAAAAATCTTCTCCAGATGGCTTATGGAAGAAGCCCAACTTAAAAGACAAAAGTGTACTCTTAAAGTGCATTGTTCATCACTGTGGACCCTCAGTGGCACAGCTACCCAATGGTAATCACTTTTGTGGTGTCTGTGACTGTGTAATTCAACCCCCAAATATAAGTGTTTTATTTTATCACCCCATTAAATGAAAAAAATATATCCTTTCCCATTTAATGAATAATAGCATGCACTACAAAGAATGTTTCAGGAGTATATCCAACCAAATGTCCTTGCACTCCAGTTAGTGTGGATCAGACCACAAAAATTATGACAGAACAAATGTGTAAAGAGTCTGCTATTCGTCAGTGGAAATGATGAAGCCTCTCAGAAAGATGAATACGCTAACACCGGGAGAGAATCTAATCTGTGGTACTCAGCATACAAAGCTTTTTACTTCAGCAGCAAATGTGTTTATGATCTTCTGAAGCCACGTCTTCAGTGCCTCTAAGGTGCAAGGCCTCATTCTTCTAAAATGAAGAAGTTTGTAAAGGAACAAAAGAGGATATTTAATCACAGTTTCCACTTTCCACAGGACAGGCAAAAGCAAATACAACAATAAAATTTTAGCATATAGATTAAATTGATAATTTGAGATATTTCATTATATATCACTAATAATGTTCAAATTCTTTCTTGTCCAGATTACAGTAGTGCAATACAGTAAAAGAGTGCTGCAGTGTTACACGTGATAATCAGCTGTGGAAATAAACAGCCAAGGAAGAAATATTTTAAACAGTCACAGATCATTCCTTTTGCACAATAACTTTTACTAATACTTGGCTGGAAGATTTATAAATATTGTTTGCATTGTCTGACAGAGTGCAGTTACTCTTTCTTCCATTCTTTTATATTTTTCTTCTTATTTTAACTCTACCTTCAGAAAACTCATTCTTATTTTCAGTCTCTCAAAGGAGTTAGAACAAGAGAAAAAAATTAGCCTTTGTATTAGGTATCTCCTAATCACAGCACAGGAGTAATGTTTGTTTTCCTCTGGACTGCTGTCAGATCCTAGCCTTTTTGACTCATTCATTGTTGTTGTATTGACTGTACTGCACCTAAATTTTAATGTTGAGTGCAGTTATAGAAGAGAACATTCATGTGAGAGGTTCCAAAGTGTTTTGACTTCAGCAATGAAGACATGCTGTTTAGTTCTGAATGTTTCTCTCCAAATCTTCTGCTGTCTCTATAGCCACAAAGATATAATTTACACATTAGACCCACATATTAAACAAGAGCATTTTAGCAATGTAGTGATCAATATGTTTACCTCACAATACATAGGTGGAAAAATAGCTCAAAAATCTGCTAGGAAGGTAAAACTTTTCATTTATTTATTTACTTATAATGTTGCTTGTGGAAATAGTCATTTGAACTTAAAGTTCAAACGAAATTACTCTAATCTTTCATTGTTCAAACTGCTAAAATTTGTCCTGTATTTTAAACTGAATTTACCTTGCTTAAGCTTTTAAACTCTGAACTTTGTGTAACTAATGGGTTAATGAAATATTCATTATACTTTTCTTGTCAGATAGATGTCTACAAAGAATACATATTTAATTTGTTGTGGATATGCTGACTAAATACAACTACTTACTAAGGCATATTTCCAGTTCCTCATCACAGAATCACAAAACAGGTAAGGTTGAAGGCACCTCATAGAATCATATAATTCAAGCCCTCTGCTCAAGAATATCAGCTACAATAAGTTGTCCAGGACCATGCTCCTAGTTTGCCTTTGAGAATCTTCATAGATGGAAACTTCATAACCTCTCTGTGAAACCTGTTATATTCACCGTCACACTTAAAAAAAAAAAAAAAAAAAAAAAAAAAAAAGTTACATTGTGCTTGGTTGGAATTTCATGTGTTTTAACTTTTGTCCCCTCCATCTTGTCCTTTGTCTTGCTCTAATTTTAGGAGGGAGAGAAGGTTCTTTAATATATGCCTACCGCATGGTGAGATTAAGACACAACAGGTCAAATGTTAGCCCAAACAATTTATTACAAATCCTAGTTGCTGAGGGAGGTGGGAAGGGAACACAGGTGATAGAAAAGAGATAGATAGGAAATAAAAGCAAGGAGTCTTTGTAGAAAGCAAGAGAGAGATAGTCACCACCATGGTCCCAGGGTCCCAGCATTGTTCATAGTATCAGACATAGATCTTCAGTAGTGATGGGTTGTCAGAGGTTGTGTTGCTTAGTTGATGACAACTTTTTTCAGTGACAGTACATACTTATTTATATAAGTCCAAAGTGGTTGAGTCAGCTCTCTTTGGAGTGACAACTTCTGGTTTTTGGACCTCAGCCAGTACTCCTTTGTTCCTGTCTTCCAGGCCTTGCAAACTTAAGTCAGCAGATAAGAGGTATCAGGGAGGGGCCCACCTGTATCCTGTTTTCACAGGATACAAGTGTATCATCCCCAACTCTCCCGTACCAAGCTGGAGTTATTTGCTCACAAGCCAGATCTTCCACCAATAAACACTCCTGGTCTTTCAAATGTAAAATTGTCCACAAAGTGATGCTGATTGCCACATGGCGATACCCACCACTTACCACATAGATAAGTTAGTCTTATAGCAAAAAATGTCTCAGAAAGCAAGCTTTGAGCCAAGAAAAAAGAAGGGTTCAGACATCAGACTTGCAGACATTGGATCAGGAAAGCCAAAGCACAGGCAGAACTGAACTTGGTGAGGGATGTTAAAAACAGTAAGAAGACATTCTACAGGTACATTGGCCAGAAGAGACAGGCCAAAGTGAGTGTACCTCCTTTGGTAAATGTAAAAGGAGAGCTGGCTTCAATAGATGTGGAGAAGGCTGATGTACTGAATGAGTTCTTTGCCTTGGTCTTCACTGGCAGCCCGGATTCTAATATTTCTCATGTCCCTGAACCCTGCATCTCTAAACTTCTAGGTGGTGATTGGAGGAGTAAATCCCCCTCCACTGTAAGGGCAGAGCAAGTCCGAGACCACCTCATGAGACTGAATGCGTACAAGTATATAGGGCTGGATGACATGCATCCCAGGGTTCTGAAGGAAATGGCTGAGGTGGTTGACAAGCCACTCTCCATCATATTTGAAAAGTCGTGGATGTCAGGTGAGAACCTGGGTGACTGGAAAAAGGGTCACATCACTCCCATTTATAAGAATGAGAGCAAAGAGGACACAGGGAACTACAGGACGGTGAGTGTCACCTCTGTGCCTGGGAAGATCATGGAACAGATCTTCCTGGATGACATGCTAGATCACATGAGGAATGAGTGCATGATCTGAGACAGCCAGCATGGCTTCACCAGGGGAAGGTCATGCCTAACGAATCTGGTGGCCTTCTATTATGGAGTGATGGGACTGGTGGACAAAGGGAAGGCAACCAATGTCATTTAACTGGACTTGTGCTAGGCCTTTGACATGGTCCCCCACCACATCCTTATCTCCAAGCTGGAGAGATGTAGATTTGACAGGTGGATCACCTGGTGGATAAGGAATTGGTTGAAAGGCCTCAGACAAAGGGTGGTGATCAATGGTTCTACGTCCAGGTGGAGGCCGGTAATGTGCAGTGTCCCCCAAGGGTCTGTCTTGGGACTGGTGCTCTTCAACATCTTTATCAATGACATCAGTGATGGAATTGAGTGCACACTCAGCAAGTCTGCTGATGACACCAAGCTGAGTGGTGTGGTCGACACAATGCAAGGAAGGGATGCCATTCAGAGGGACCTCAACAGACTCGAAAGGTGGCCTCAGGTGAATCTAATGAGGTTCAACACAGCAAAGTGCAAGGTTTTGCACTTGGGCCAGAGGAATCCCAAGCATATATACAGACTGGGAAGAGCAATTCTTGAGAGTATCCCTGCAGAGAAGGACCTGGGGGTTCCGGTGGATGAAAACCTGAGCATGAGCCAGCAGTGTGTTCTCGCAGCTCGGAAAGCAAATGGTATCCTGGGCTCCATCAGAAGAGGAGTGGCCAGCAGGGAGAGGGAGGTGATTGTCCCTCTCTACTCTGCACTAATGAGGCCCCAGCTGGAGAACTGTGTCCCAATACAGAAAAGTTGTGGAGCTGTTAGAAGGGTTCCCGAGGAGGGCCACAAACGTGATCAGAGGTCTGGAGCACCTACCCTATGAAGACAGGCTGAGGGAGCTGGGCTTGTTCAGCCAGTAGAAAAGAAGGCTGCAGGGTGATCTCACTGCAGCCTTCCAGTACTTGAAGGGAACCTACAAACAGGAGGAGATTCAAGTCTTTACAAGAGTAGATAATGACAGGACAAGGGGAAATGGTTTTAAGTTGAAGGAGGGAAGATTTAGATTGGATATTAGGGGGAAGTTCTTTACCAGGAGAGTGGTGAGGTGCTGGAACAGGCTACACAGAGAGGTTGTGGATGCCTCCTCCCTGGAGGTGTTCAAGGCCAGGTTGGATGAAGTCCTGGGCAACCTGGTCTAGTATTAGATGTGGAGGTTGGTGGCCCTGCCTGCAGCAGGGGGGTTGGAGTTTGATGATTCTTGAGATCCCTTCCAATCCAAGCCATTCTATGATTCTATGATCCTGTCACTGGGCACTACTGAGAAAAGCCTTGTTCCTTCTTCTTCATCTGCTTTCATCAGACTAATGCACATTGATAAGAATCCCCTTGTACCTTCTCTGCTTCAGGATCAAGAGTTTCAACTCTTCCAGTCTTTTCTCGTGTGAGAGATGCTCCAGTTCCTTCAGTATCTTCACAGCCCTTCATCAGACCCTTGTACTGTGGAGTCCAGAACTGAAAACAGCACTCCAGCATGGCCTCACCAGTGCTGAGTAGCAGGGAAAGATTACTTCCTTCAACTTGCTGACAATGTTATTTTTAAGGCCAAGATACTAATGGCCTTTCTCACTGCAAGGGTGCACTGCTGGCTCATGATCAGCTGGTTTTTCTCAATCTGCTTCTCTGTAAAGCTGCTTATCAGCTTGTTGATCCCTTGCATTATTGGTTCATGAGATTCTTTCATCTGAAATGTAGGATTTTACATTTCCCTTTGTTGAACTGCATTAGATTCCCGTTAGCCCAGTTCTCCTATGAAGGAGGATTCAACCTGTCAAGGTCTCTCTGAATGGCAGTACTATCAGTTGTCCTTCAGGCACTCATCCCAGTTTTGTATGATCTGTAAATTTGCTAAGAATAAATGTGCACTTTATCCCTTCATCCAGGTCATTAATGAAGATGTTGCACTGTGTTGGCCTCAGCATTGGCCCCTGGATTATTTCAGTAGTGACTGGCTTCCAGCTGGATTTTACATCACTGATCTCAGTTTTTAATCTTTCCACTTTTCTAACCTGTACTTTCTCAGTCTGTCTACGAGGAAATTACATAAGACAGAACTACAGGTTTTAGTGAAGTTGAGGTAAATAACATCAACTGCTATCCTTTCATCCACTCATCTAATCAGTCAGTTGCAGAAGGTTGGTCAAGCATGATTTCCCTTACTTAAATCTATACTAACTAATTCTTGTCCTTTTTGTACTTGGAAATGTTTTCCAGAAGGAGTTTTTTCATCATCTTCCTCGAGTGAGGCTGACCAACCTGTATTTCCCTTGATCTTTCCTTTTGTCCTTCTTGCACTCTTCCAGTTGTCACAAACTTCTCCCAATTCCTATGACTATTCAGAAATAATTGAGATAGGACTCAAAATCACATCATCTAGCTCCCCTCGGACTCACAGACACGTGTATGGTCAGGCTTGATTAAGTGCTCCCTAATTGATTAGGGAGGGCAAATCTACCATTCTTCCTTGTTACAAACTTTCCCTCTAAGGAACGGAACGTTCTGCATGTCCAACATACTTCAGTGATCCCTACTCTTTCCTGTGTGTTTATTTTTTAATCTTTCTAATCTTTCTAAATATGATTAAAAGTAAACAATTTTTAAAAACCTCAGTAGAAATCTTCAGGTTTTTTTGGTAGTGTTTTTATGAATACCACATACAGGTGTAAAAATTTATAATATCCCATCTTTGTTTCACTTTCTCAGTGAATCAAGATGATGGTGCTCTCTTGGCTACAACTTTGCATGAGGATCTCGTATGGCTGTTGACAGTGTTTGTCTGCAGTGATTTCAAAATCCTCCTCACTCTTCACAAACTCAGAATGAATGTTGTATGTGACTGTATTTTTCCTGTGGTTTTTATGGTCTGTTAAACCATACTCAAATGCACATGATTCACATGATCCTTCTTGTCAAGTAATCCAGATATTGTTTGTACAACTGACTAGTTCTTGCTATTGTTTAGTATTTGTAAATATTTAAACTCATGGAAAATCTGGATTTTTCTACAAGTAACTATTGTATTTATTTGTTATCTTTCTGGACAATGGGGAAAGTCTCTGAATATACTCCACCAAGAACAGATCTCTATGGCATTCCAGAAGGAACATCACTCAAAAATGATTTCTCGTTTCTTTTTTTGCGTGGCTGCATGCAATGAGATAATGAATTTGCATCATGCTTATTCTTTAGCAACTTGACAAATGGAATTAAGCAAAATGACAGTGCAGAGTAGCAACAGCAACTTTTATCAAATAAAAGTCTAATTTCATAAAAAATTACTAACTTTGAAAGCAAAGTCATATGACAATGAATCACTTCTTTGTAATTATTTGCATGAAAATATAAAAAATTGCATTTGCTCTGAACATAGCTTTTGTAATAATTGTGTTGTTATATATATTACACTGATTCTCATACCATATTTATTCTATTTGGCAAGCAGCATGTGTTTTGACCTTAGTACGTAGAAATAAAGATGCTTAACTTCTCATATAATCATTGTCATCAATTTTGAAGCAGAATTTTGAGGCAGAAATTTAGCATCTCTGTCTTACCTGCTTCAGGTCTGTGATGCTTAAAAGAGTAAAGAGGAGTAAGGAATGAGCTTATTCTATGATACATAGCAATATGTATCTAAATATGCAGACAGAGCTTTTACTCCTGAATCTATAGACTTTCTTGTATGTGTCTACTAATCTTAGCTGCAGTTTTGAAGAAATGTGAATGTAGCTCTCAGTTTTAGAGCAAACTAATTATTTTCTGAGTTTGACCAAGAATTCAAGCACTAACATACTTTTTGATTATGTCTTACAGGAAACCAGGTGTAGATTTCACATACTCATCATGGTCCTTGAGGTATTTATTTTCAAGAAGAATGAACACTTAATTAAATCAAAAAGACAACAACAAAATACTTTTCCACTTTTGCTGGTTAGGTTACATTAAATACAAGATTTTGGGGATATCTGTCTTGCTTCTTTATTGAGTTACCTAACAAAAGAAATATAAGATTTAGAAACAGTTTGAGATTGCTTTTATGTACAATTTTAGAACCTCCTTTCAGTGTAGTGATTGTGTAGCTCTCCGTGTCTATAATTCATACAAGAACCCAACAAATACAGAGATATATAAAAAGGGAAGAAGGTTTATTCCTGTACTTGTTTAAGATCATATTTTCCCCCCTTTTATGGGTATAATCTACCTATATTACAGAGAAATTGCTTTTTTCCTTACATTTTAGAATTAAATAGGATACTCTAGTTCATGCTTCTTTGTTTTGTTTCATGAAAGCAACAAAAATACTATTTTTATTCTTTTTAATTATATTTTCACCCTTTTTTATAATAATTGCTTTTCCCTTTTCCCTTTCCCATCTACTCCAGAAAAAAAAAAAAAAACAACCCAGAAACAAAAAAAAGAGTAGAAACAAAACACCAAATAGAATAAGAGAATCTTAATTTCTTCATTTCTCTCTAATGCTAAAAGAAGGGAAATCAGAAAATGTCCTCTTGGTTACACTATACCACTACATAAAAGATGTCCTCAAAGTAAGCTTGAACACTAAAACTCCTTATTGTTCACCCCATTGAATTGTCAGCTCTGAATTGCTTCAGCTAGCTGTCTCCAAGATAAATCTGCAACAGAGGTGCTATCTTTAATCAGGAAGAATGTGAAGCATCAATGCCAGTAGGCCTAAGGGGCAGGGATTGGTCTCTTTTTCCTTTTATTAGCTGTATAGTCATAACCTTTGAATTGAAGCAGTCATTTCTTTTCAAACCATTTTTTTTCCAAAGCTTGAAACATTTCAAACAATAGCAAAAGCTTTACAGAAATGTTTCATTAGTTCAAAAAATAAAATAAAAAAAGAAATAAATTAAACCCTGTTGCAAATTTTGGTTAACTTTGACTAACTCACTGTACAAAATGTTTCAGTCCAAAAGATCATTTTGTTACTCACCCTCTTTCCTCACATGCCTGCGTAACTTGAAAACGTGATTTCAGAAACTACTTTCTTTACAGTGTTCTTTGAAACTGAAGTAGAAGCACTCACATCTTCACCTCACGAGGAATCACTTTCTCCCTTTGTCCTGAGGCTGCTGGTACCAGTGAACCAGTATATCCCCCTTACACCCCCAGCTCTCCCTTGACCTCATCTGACCATGCTCCTGTTCTTGCTGTCAGTGCTCACAGCTCTGTACAAACTGGCAAAGGGACAGTGATAATGGATGTTACCATCACTGAGGCAGTGCTTTCTATGAGAGCAGGACAAAAAAGGAAAAAACCTGCTCATGATTTTTCCCTGGACTCTCAGTCCATACCCAGGCTTGGAATAACCTAAGGATACAAGATGTTAATAATAAAAGTGGTTGAAGTCTCTATTTCTTAGAAGTGGAGTTTAAAAAAAAAAACAAAAAAACACTATTAAAAAAATAAGATTCAAACAGTATGTGTGATAAAGTGATATTTGCATCTTTCTAAATAAATAAATGAAAACAATCTCTCCCTCTGGCCAAGGAAACTTAGAAACTTCACCATTGCTTCTTTTACAGAAACCAGATGGTTTGTTAACTGATATGAGTCAGTCCCTCCCTTAAGGCATGGACATGCTGAATCCACTGGATTTCTAATAAAATAAAATAATAATAATAATAGAAGGCACATAATTTCTTTCCCTTCTTTCAAGTCACTTTCTAATTAAGTGCTTTGGAAAAGTAATGACTTTAAAAAAAAATAAGAAAAAAACCTCCCATCTAGGCAATAACTGCTTCTTGAAGAAGAGCATGAGGATTATGATCATGTTCTGATGTAGACCGAACTATTTCTTACTCCAGCGTTATAAAACAAATACTTGAAATATGGGGAGCTACTTATAAAAGATATCACACAAAGTTTTTGGGATTAATTTTTAAGTATTTTTTTATTATATATGTGAGTTTGAATGAAAACACAGAAGGTAGATTTCACCTCCATATCTTAAGTGGTGTGATTCAGCAGCCAAAATGTATATGTTAAGAACTGTACAAGATGAAAAAAGGCAGATGAGATGTCTGTCCACAGCTGGTAAATTCCACATAGGATCTATAGGAAATCCATAGGACTGTGGGTGAGGAGCAGCAGGTCAGGTTAGATACCCTCAGCTATCTCACACATCACTGTTTACTTAACTTAAATAACTGACTGCAGTGCTAAATTTAAGAAATATTATTCTTAACCCAATTGACTTCGTGGGGTCAGGATGTTACTATCAGTTTGTGAGAGGTTCTTATTATTTATAACTAAACTGGAAGAACATTTACTAAGTATCATCATTTAAGCAACAACTAAAAAATAAATGGTAAAATCAAAAATCAAGAAATGAAACTCCATTCTGCATCCAGCCTCTAGTGCAAAGTAGCCTGACCAAATACAGATGCCATTTTGGAGCAGCTGACTGGAACACAGTCTTTATAAAATTGCCTAAAATACGTATCTAGTGCCACTGGAAACATGCTAGAATGCCTGAGACACACTTGACTGAAAATAAGACAAAAGAGTTATGTGAACAGCAAGGGACCACACAGGATGCTTTCTGGAGTTTTCAAATGAGAATGCATGCTGGCATATGAGCAATTTTATCAAGCCCTAAACACTGATGCCTGTGCTGTCAATGAAAGAAAAAAAAAAAGCCATTTCAAAAGGATATTTATCTCACCTAGCTCAAAAATATTTTATAAGAGGGTGAACTGTCCTTAGGAGTACTCTGTACCGGAGTACCCTTCCAGACCTCCGCAAGAATTTCTGGCTTGAGTAATTTTTGAGACAAGTGCTTCACAAAGCAAATTGTAACAAATAATATGGTTTAATTAGAGAGTTAAGAAAATATAGAAATGTTGAAATAGTACAATACGTTCAAGACCAAAGAATGATGACATTCTGAGAGGTTAATTGAGAAATAAATAGGGATCTAAAATAACTATGACAACAGAAACAGTAGGTCAGATTAAATCTTTAAAATTACCACAAAATATAGCTGGATTGTCAATACAGAATTAATGTGAAGTTGGCATTAAATAGTCATGTTAAAAATATTTGGTAAAATTCATTACTTTCTATTTCTATGCAGTATTGTAAGACTAGTAAAAAAAATATACTGGTTATCAGTTTCCCTATAGTCAGGTGAATTTGGCAACATTCCGTGAAAAAAATAATTTCTCCAGAGGAAAATCAAACAAATAAATACTGTGATGATTGCCAAGGCACACAGCTAAACTTTTATTTGCATTTATGGCAATACAGAATTCTAGTTTGAAATTTTAAAAGCCCTTCAACTAGAAATAAAATAAATCTGAGTGTTAAACTCAAGAATAAAATTAAAAGCATTAAAGACTCAAGAATAAAATATATAGAAATTGATCCAAAGTAATTTTTCTAGTTCCTGTTTTGTAAAACTGATTATTAAAAACATTCTCACCTGATTTCATCTGAAGTAATATTTTTCCTTCTATGAATTTCCACTAAGGAAATAAATAATCTTGGTATATAAGGAACTGACAAGCTTACAATTTGTAATTGCGTGAAGTTACTATGAATGAATGAATAAATTAGCCCATTGCTAGATTAAAATTTATTTTATTTCATCTCCCAGACCCCCCCAAAAAAGGAAGAATGCAGTGACTGAACATACTGGGAATTAAGTGTTTTTGAACTAAGAACCAAAACTTTGAATTAAGTTGTTTGTTGAATTTGAAGCAGTACTATATGAAAAAGAACTGTAAGTATCTAGTTTCTCCCACAATTCACTTAGAATTAATTATTTGTGTGTGTAAAGTACATGGTAGATAAGCTAATAACTGCCAAGAAATTGAGGTAAAGTACTTACTGTACTGTGCAAACAAGTGGATTGCAATTTGTATGAATGTTTCTGTGTAGCTAAGCATGTGAGGATGAATGGTGTATGATTATATAAAGTGAAACATAGAGATAATTTAGTATTAAGCATAGATATTTAGTGTAATATGGAGCACCACATCACACATGTAAGCTACTGGTAGATAATATTTCTCAAAAGTGAGACAGATTGCTGCTCAACTTGTAGGATTTAAAACCAATTGACAGTGTTAGACAATGTCCTACCTACCAGCACACAGAGCAGGAATTACAGAGGAAGAGATGTGTAGCACGGTGACCACTTTGCTTCTGATGGATCTGCAGTCAAAACAAAAGTTTCATAAAAGTTAAAGCATGACTTAGTTTGTGTAGACTCCTAGGACAAGTATGTACGGGTTTTACTCTTTTCTTCTGGATTGTTTATACATTTTACAATAATCTGTGACAGCAAAACACAAATATTCCTCTTTTAATTAAAAAATATTCAGTGGACATCAAAAAGTTTGGAAAAGTCTATTTTACAAGATGTATAATTAACACTTTGCCACATCTAAAAGCATATTCTGGCAAATAATGTGTACAAGGCTAGACAATTTGTATGTTCCTATTTATTCTGTTGCACCAGATTTTGTCTTAATATCTATTGAGTCCTAAACTACAGAATAATCCTCTGAATCACCATCGACCAATCTTTTCAACTTTCAGCCTCTTTATTTTAGTAATGGGTTCCTTTCTGAGCTCTGCCTTTCCTCCTTATGCAGATGATTAAACATGAACCTAATGACTAATTTCTTTCAGGAAGTGGTTCACAACATTTAGAAAGTGGGTAGGACTCGCTTCCACCGACAGTCAGGCTCAATATACAGGGAACCTCTTTCCTATATCCTTTATGAAGAACAGTGCTTTGGATTTATGTGCTCAGGAGAACATATTCTGAGATCCCACAATCATAAAAAATTAGGTTTAGCAATTAGGTTTAGAAGGCCAAGTCTGTAAATGTGTAGATTTGTGTGTATGTGCCTTCCCCATGTTCAGAACACATGAATGAATTATTAGAACCAAAATGTATTTTTATAACACTTCCACAATACCTTGTACATTTAAGAGAATTGGTAACCTCTTCCTTTAAAGATATACTATAAGTAAAGCGTAAACATAGAAAATAATCAGATTTGTAAGCTACTTAATAAAATAAATAAAGCATAAATTACAGCAGAACCAGTAGGTGTTAGATGGCAAACCACTCAACTGAAACAAATCTTTGATAGCTGTCACATACCAGTAGCAATATTAGTTACTGAATTCTATTCATTTTCATAGCAATGAAGCCTAGAATATCCCAAGTTGAAAGGGATATGTGAGGACTATCAAGTCCAAATAAATAAATAAATAAAAGAGAATAAATAAAACTATGACATATTACGCAGCCAAGTTTCCCATGTTTGGGGATGTAAAAGAAATCAGCATACCTGGAGTGCAGGAGATGAGCCTTGCCTTGGAAGAACTACCTGCCTGATCACAGAATCACAGAATCATGGCAGTTGGAAGGGATATCTGAAGATCATCTAGAACTATCTCCTGCCCTCCAACTAAAGTAGGTTCTCTAGAATGGGTTGCACAGAGAAGCATATCTTCAGAATATCTGAATATTCAGAATATCTTCTGAATATCTTCAGAAAAGGAGACTTCACAATCTCTCTGGGCAGCTTGTTCCAGCTCTACATCACACTCAAAGTAAAGAATCTTCTCATTTTCTGATGGAGCTTCCTGTAGATCAGTTTCTGCTCATTGCCCCTTGTTCTGTCACTGGGCACCACTGAAAAAAGCCTGGCTCCATCCTCTTGATACCCACTCTTTAGATATTTATAAGCACTGATAAGCTCCCCACTCAGGGTTCTCCAGGCTGAATAGTCGCAGGTCTCTCAGCCTTTCCTCATACAGGAGATGTTCCAGGCCCTTTAGCATCTTTGTGGCCCTCCACTGGACTCTTTCTAGAAGTTGCCTGTCTTTCTTGAACTTCAGAGCCCAGAACTGGACACAGTACTCCAGATGTGGCCTCACCAGGGCAGAGTAGAGAGGGAGGACCACCTCCCTTGATCTACTGGCCACACTTTTTAATGTACTCCAGGATGCCACTGGCCTTCTTGGCCATAAGAGCACACTGCTGGCTCATTGTCAGCCTGCTGTCCACCAGGACACCCAGGTCCTTCTCCACAAAGCCTTTCTCCAGCAGGCCAGCCCCTAACCTGTACAGATGCATGTGATTATCCCTCTGCAGGTGCAGTACCTTACTCTTGCACTTGTTGAACCTCATCAGATTCCTCTCCGCCCAGCTCTCCAGAATCTCTAGCTATTACTGAATGGCAGCACAGCCTTCTTGTGTGTCAGCCACTCCTCTAGCTTTGGACAACCAGCAAACTTGCTGAGGGTGCATTCTATCCCTTCATCCAGATCATTGATGAAGATGTTGAACGAGGTCAGTCCCAGTATTGACACCGGGGGAGCACTGCTGGCTACAGGCCTCCACCTAGACTACGTGCCATTTATCACAACTCGTCCGTTCATAGTGTCCTCCCTTCTAGGTAAGTAAATTTCAATTGCTTTGGAACAGCAGTCACTGTAATACGGAGAGCCCAGCCATCAAACGTTAGTGGTCACTAGCACATAATCTTCAGAGATGTATCTGAGTAATGTTTGTGAGAATGCTAGCTGCCATGGCTTAATACTATGCTCACAGTTATAAAGTGATGACAACTAACTAATAAAAAACAGTCTTGCACTTGTATCCATGTTCTGGCATTCTTTTATTTAGAGTAATTGTAGCCCTCATGTCTTTTGTGTAAATATTTTCATTACATTTCAGTTGATGTCATATTTTGCATGCCATCATATTAAGGATTAGTTACATTGCATTGCTAACAGTAAAATATGCTCCTATCCACAATAAAATAATTACATTAAGCCACTAAGAGAGTAAATTGGCCTCTTTTCCTTCTATTCTGGAAAATGTACAGTAATTTTTTGTATATAATCATCCTGAAAACTCACAAAGAGAGAGATAAGTCTAAGCTCATTGGTTTCCCTCTCTGAGTTTCCATTTCATCTACATTTGTCATCTTCTGAGACTGCAAAGTCATCATACCTACCCAGTAGCATTAGACTTGATTTCCATTAGTTAGCAGCATTCTGAGAAGATTTGCTCTGCTCCTTTGATCATTGCAGTAAAGAAACATTCAGATGTTACAGAATACCCGTACCAACTAAGCTACCTCAAAAACATTTAGGAATGTGGTCCACATCTTGATAGTTAACCACTGATGTATCCAACCATTTCTAAGACAAAGAATGACTGCAGAATGAACACAAGACAGTCTAAACCTAGACAACATTACAGCTGGAGAAAGCACCTAAGAACTGTAGTAAAAGTAATAAGAAGTAAAAGTAGTTAAGAAAAACTTTGTTTAGGAGAACAATATGCATATATAGTTTCATGAACTGAAAATAAATAAATAAATAAAATAACTTTTGAAGGGGTTAATACTACAACAATTCTGCTTGTTTTCTTAGTAAAATGAAAATACTTTGAGTGTTGTACTATTATTACTATTATGATTAATTTAGTAGCTGAAGACAATGTCTTGCTCAAACTGAAACACATTTATCATCTCAGCTTTCCATGTTTTCTTTTTTTCTAGCCTCTTACAAGGTTTTCTTTTTTTCTCCTGTCCTGTTCAGGATGTATGTGTAGCTGTCTGAAAGCCTGTCATAGTCAAAATACCACAGTGTAAAAACATGTCTTCATTGAAAAATGGTGTTCAAAACGATATTTTTCCAGAAACAAGTTAAAAACAACAACAACAGCAATTGAAAAAAATACTGACAACTTCTGAAGATGTTAAACTGGTCACTAAGAAAAAATATTTTTGGAAAGGCCTGGGTATGTGCTGAAAGCAACAGTTACTCCACTGACTCAACAAGTGAAGCAGAAGGTGATTACAATTCTATCAAACAATTGACAGTAGGAATACAGAATGGAATTCATCTTACTTAGCTCTAGCCATACAAGTGTGAGATACTTGGCCACTCTTCCTCTATATCAAAGGATAGATGTTTCCAGAAGGTGACACAGATCATTCTGGAATTATTTTCTAACAGAAGGGAAGATCTGACAGAGGGTCTTGTCTGATTTGTCTGGGAAATAAGAAATAATTCTGTGGCATTCTACAGTACAACCTCAAATAGATTTTTTTTACTTTATGATGTATTTTTCATTTTCCTTCTGATAAGTAGACACCAACTCTTTAAATTCCTAAATTTAGTTGTTGAAAGGTGATCCTTCAGAAAGGAAAAAGAAAGAAAAATATATTACTCTTAAACTTCACTCATTCTTCTCCTAAATGTTCCAGAGGAAAGTGTAATAGTTAGTGTGTTTAAAAACAATACAGTGAATACTGATGCATTTATACAGAGTAGACTTGCTCACAATTTCTTGTAATAATCAGATACGAAGCTTGATTGAACTATCTGAGGTTTAAAGACAAAATCTAAACACATACAAATTTATCATATAAAGATGACAAGAAACAACCCACAGATTTATCTTAAAACAATGTAATATACTCCTATGTCCAAGACAGCTATCTTTATGAGATGGAAAATTCAGTATGTGTCACATAATCCGAGCTGAAAACACGTTATGTTTTCTTAGGGCAAAACTGTCTGCAAATTGTTGTGGAAGCTAGGCACTGAGTTGGGAGTCAGGGGCCTTGAGTTGGGTCTTCACTGCCAGACATTGTTTAGTTTAGCTCTCCATTATCAGATTGTTGCAAGTCAGCAAGAGAAGAACAAACAGGAAAACAATGAAAGGGGGAACGAATATGATCAGAAACTACAAAGGCATGCAAGATAGGAGAGCCTCCCCAAACTGGGACAAAGGTCAAGATGAAGACTCCTGGCTTCATCCAAGAGCGACCACCGAGTGAGGAGGAAGACATCAAGCCTTCATCCAACGACCACCAGAAGAAGCTACAACGCATGTGCAAAGGGGAGGGACAACAAGCAAATGAATTCCCGGAAAAGTAATGAATATGTAACAGGGCTCAATGACTGTGTGTAAGTTTGGCTTTTAAATGTCTAACACTTTTGTCTAGGGGTATGCGAGTTTGGTAGGGCGGTGACCCCCTCGCATCCAGTGTGGGTGCAGCACCGTAATAAACATACCTGCTTTATAACCTAATCTCGGGTTATGGAGTTTGATTCCGCAAGTCAGTACTTAGCAGTGAAAAACTTCTTACAAAGTATTCATCAGAGAATCACAATTGTATTGCAAAAATGAAGAGACAAAAATAAGAAATCGACCTAAGTCTGCAGTAAATTTCCATTATTGCTTCTGATTGCTACAGAACACATATTCTTACTAAATGATACATAGACGTGTAAGAGACAGTCTGCACCTTTTTCTCAAAGCTTGCTGTTGGACAACTTCAACAGATAGACAAGATCAAGAAATCTTTTGTCTGAAGACTTGCAGGTCAGGGGCAACGAGAGATAAGCAGCTGTCAGAAATAAGCAGCTGCTAAATGGCCGATGAGCAGCCTTTTGTGGGCGCATCTCGAGGGAGATAACCATCAAGAGAACCTGAATGCCCACAGGTGCTGCACAGGACTGTAACCTACGTGCTGTGGAATGCCGCGCTGGCAGAAGATAAAAAAGGCACCTACAAACAAGAGGGGTGTGCCCGATATCGGACGCCTCTTGGTATGAAACTTGCCCGATGCGTGATTCTCCTAAGCCTGCTACCTGAGATCTGCCTGTTTCTCCTGGACCCGCAGTCGGTTACCTGCTTGCTGCCTAAGACTGACCATTCTGCTGCATCGTCCTTGGACTGTCAGAATGGTTCACAATGTACACCTCTGGATCCTTGGTGGTGACTATCCCCACTTTACATAATTCATGCTCTTTTCCTATCTTTCCTATTGCCCACCTTCCCTTCTCCATCATCTTAATTTGTAATAATCGCCAGTCTTTCCCTTTCCCATCACTTTAATTAATAATAAACTGGTGAGATGACATTTGACCTCACTTCTGTCTCAGTCTCACACCATGTATATCAGAGAATCTCCCCTCTTGCTTTGATAACTGGAGCAAGACAGGATGATAACAAACTGCAGAGGAAAGGGAGCAAAACAGCTTTGGGGATTAGAATTCAAAAAATTTTAGCAAATTATATAAAATGACTCAAGGAAGAAGCATGCAATCCAATAATTACAAATGCAAAGTACTTTCCTTAGACAGAAATTACTACATAAATACAAGATAAGGGAAAGTACTCCTGGATGTAGCATGAATAAAAATCTAAATGAGTCAGCACAGGATTCCATGAACAAGTGATACCCAGGTCTGCCTGTGGATAAAACAACCACACATTCACATTGCCTGTCAGCATATGTTCCTTGTTACATTTTGGGGGCATTTCTGCTTGTCTCTTAGATCTATAGTCCTTCCAGCATCCATTTACTTGTGCTACAGGCTGGACTTAGTTTATGTCTTCAGCTACTTCATTTGTGCTTGTGGTAAACAATAGAATCTGGAAGAAGAGTCAAGTTGATGTCACTCTGCAGAGACTCTATCTTCACAGAAGTCTCAAAGATAATCTGCCACAGGGAAGATGAGATGTGTAAACAGCTCAAATTTGGTTAGTGTATTGGGCCAGAACTGTGCACTGCAAGCAGCAGTGCACTTTCTCTGGTGCACTCTCTCAGATACAGTGAAAATGCAGAAAGTTAGACCGATTTTATGATCCTGACAGGAATTTATCTTTGTAGTTCATTTTATGACCAACAGCATTTTAACATATGTGACTACTGTATCAAAAATAATATATTTCAGAAATTCTCAATGATGAGTTTGGTTTCATTCTGGAAACACAAAATAAATAAAAATAAAATACTAAAGTAATGCAGGAGTAGATACAACTCTAAATCCATTGGCTTCTAGTTTTATAGTTTTCTGGGACTTTTTCACTTTTGAACAGTCAGGTTATTCAAACTTTTTTCATATTTAATTTTAGTGTAGTTGAGCAGCTGTCACCCTGTACAGTTATTTATAACCAGCATTTGCTGTCTATATCTATGTATGTTTAGCTAGTAAATACCTGTTATGTTTCAACTTCAGTTTTCTTCTTTCAGTATAAGGGACATTTTCATTATCAGAGAAATACAAAACAACACAGAGTCTTGTTATCTATATATACATCAGGCATGTGTAATTTTCCATAACCATAAATAAGAGCTTGAATAACCTTGATCTTCTATTCTGTCATATTGTTTTTAAGTTGATGTAACACCATTGACATCAATGGACTTACCCCAGTATGAAATTGGTGTAATGGAGTGGAAAATCATTGCCGAAATCTCTAAGGGGATATTCAAAGTTCCCTTTACTGTAAGCTATGTATTAGACTGGAATATCCATAGTTTGTATTTCCATATTTTGATGTGTAAATCAAATGATGAATAACTGTAAAACACTCCAAATGGGAAGCTATTCGTAAGATTTTTTAAATTAAGCATGAAATATTTCATTTTAAAATTGTCATTTTTACTGTATGTTTAAGTATCTACTCAATGTCACAATTAATTTTGACTTTGGAGTAAAATATGGTGTGAAGCAATTTAATTTGATACTATACTGTACCAGAGTCAACATAATTTGTTGAAATTTCAATGAAATGGTTTTTCTTCTTCAACTGAATAATATATGGAAAAGGAACTCGATCTGTGACCATCTTTTATAAAGCTACTTAGCAAAAGAGATGAAGTTTTCATAACCCTGAGTGTTTATTAGTCATACTTAACGCCTAAATTAGCAACTGTATGCAGTTCTTTGCATTTTTCAAGTCACTTTCCTGAGAGAAGTCAGATTAAACTGTTTTACTGATTTTCCTTCCCTAATTCAGAGATCAACATGTGAATATCAATTTGAAAATAAGGATAATAAGTATATATTCAGCTTCATACTCTATTTGCCATGAAATTCTCACACAAGATGATGAAGATATGGTCCACAAACCACATTTATTTTACTTTTTTTAAAACAAAGAGGGACACACATGGCTTTATTTTCCTTTCATCTCTGCAAAAAGAATCTAGTTTTCAAAGCAAAAATGATAATTGACCAGAATTGTTCGGTAGGAAGTGTTGATAACAATGTGGTTTTTTGCCACTTTGTGAAATTTCATTACAGTTAGGAAGAACTTTGTCAAATCAGTTGTATATCATATATTTTTTTCTTCCATTGCTTCATACTGAAAAAAAGCAAGATCCTGTTTTTTTGGCTATCAGTGAATAAAACATTTCCTGAAAACTGTAACTTCCTTAAGGCAATCTTTTGTACCTTTCTATCTGTTTGTTTTTTTCCTGTCAGCAATCATTCTCACACAGACTGTTCTTTTGATCACTTTTATTTAAAAAATATTTCTGTAAAAGAAAAAAAAGGAAAATCTTTATATCTTTATTCTGTTGCTTTTACACAGCATTTTTTGAACTATTAGTGGGAAAATTCCCTGCTAAGAAAAAAGCAAGTTGTAGTTAAAATAAATAACATGAAATCGAAAATCCTATATGATTTCCTTTTGTAAAATGCCATAATAGAAAAACAAATCTGAAACTGTTCCACAGACAACAATAGTTGTTTTATGGACATTTTTCACTTGACATGGGATACTTTGCATGTTCGAAATTTGGAAGGTGTAATCCCCAGTTCCCTATGCTTTGTCATTTTCCCCCAGGAAATATGCTGTTACATCAGAATTATCCATTCATTTGTAGTAATACCTCTACATTTTTTGTGGAGGAGAGTGAGGATGTAATGGGCAAGGCAGCAGAAATTTGCTTTCTCAGCATCACAAAGCACTCAGGAAAAGTTTCTGGTGAAGCTTCACAGAGAATTATAGAAAAATGTTATTTCTTTGCCAACCATTTACATGGATGTACTTTTATTGAATTTGGTTTTAGATAATATTTATGGAAAATATTCAAACTGGGTACTTTTCATTCTTCTAGCTTACTTCCAGAACAAGCCGAAGTCAGATTTCAATAGAGAATCTACTCCTCTGTATGAATTGTATTGATCTGGGATCATCCTATTCCTAATCTATGCATCTAAAAACCTTTGTAATTTCAGCTGGCGTTTTGGCTACCTAGAGATTCAGGCCTGGGCCCTAATTAATTAGGTTTTGTATTTCATTTTGATTAAGGAAATATCTAAAAGGAAGAATTGTTTTCTCCAGATATATTCTTTATTTTATCTTATATTCTTTACATTTTAATCATTTCCTCATTAATCTTTATTTAATGATCATTTTATTTTGTCAGTGGCTACAAAACAGCTTTTTAAAATTAAAATGATGTTTGTAGCAGTTTCTCACTTCTCACTTTTTGTAACTTTCATAAAATGTATCTATTCATAAGTCCTCATGTAAAATTACTTTTAAAACTACGTTCTGCTCTGTCTGCATAAAGTAATGGTAATCAGTGTCAACTATTTCTTGAACAAATCAGAGATAAGAAGATTTTGAAGTGATGTCTGAATATTTCCTAAAACAACGCGTGTCTAGCACTCCCTTGGAATATTAATGTACATTTACTCTGCTAGCTGGATTCTTTATTTGTTGATTTCTATTTCTTTTAATGAATCTAATAAAAGTATTTCAAGGAATTCCCTGTTGCTTGGCTAGGACAAACTCTGAATTGTTCTGAATTTTTCAATTGATAAAGGATAGTGAAAGAATATATCTGATTTTCTTCCAGTGAATTTTAGACCATATGCTAGCCTAACCCCCTATATATCTGAGACTTAAATAAACAATGTCTTCTTATTTTGGCCATGCTGGGGAGAATATTTTTATGACTCAGTTGTCTCTCAATACCCACTAGCTGGCAGTCATTCTGCAGCTTTACAGTCACAGACGTTCACTTGAGTATCCTCTAGTTCAGCAAATACTAACCCAGTTGTATTCATGCAAATTTCTTAATTAAACAGCTCAAGCTACCCTGCAGCAGACTAGAGAGTTCTCTCATGCTAGCCAAAGTGCATGTGGAACTACCCCCAGCAACAGACTGGTAACATGCACATAGGGATGCAATATATTTTCCATGATTCTATCCTGTTTTACACCATCCAGACCTTTCTTTAATGTTACTAATCTTTCTGACACAGCTTAATCTTAATTCTAGAATTACTAATCAGTATTGTACCACATAAAAACTAAGTGATTTCAGATGTACAGCTTGAAAATACAGACATATATTTATGCAGCTGAGTAAAAGCTGACATAATTGAGCTTTAACAGATGTCATGAATTTCAAGATGCTGGGCATAATTTTTGCCTTGCACTGGAATGTTACTGAAATAAAAGGCAGTAAAACTAGAAATAGATCTGGCCTTATCATCTTAGAATATTTAGCAAAATGTCCTCTTTTTACATTGTTATGATTCTGATCATGGAATTTCTTTAAGAAAATGTTATTGGGAACTTATTTTCCATGTCTGTGAGATGTAAGTAAAAAAAAAAATCAATAACTTTTGAAGCTATCATTAGCTGATCATAAATGAATACACTTCTAAAGCAGCTGATTCAGTCATATTTTTAGAGGATTTTGTGATATTAAAAATGTATCATAATGGAGAAAAAACCATAATAACTGACAGAGGTCACAGTTACATAAAAAGGATTTGAAAAATGGAAGAATATGAGAAAGAAAGAGCCACATGCAATCATGGAGGAGACAGATACATCAGTGCAAAGTTGTCACAGTTCAGCTTGGGATCAAGCTGGCTGCAGGAATCATCATAAATATCTGACATGTTGAGGTTAAAGAAAGAATGTGAGCATTTCAGTGACTTGGTATTAGAACAAGGTTTGAGTACATAGATTTGATGAATACTCCTGGGCTTTTTCACTTAACTGCTAATTATTAACAGTTTTTGTTCTTGTTGTTGCTTGTTTTGTTTTCCAGTTTACACTGGAGAAGGATGAAATTATTTCATCCTAAATTTTTGTTAGTGGAATTTGGAAGGGATGGATCATTTTAAGGAGGACTTCAATTCAATATTGTTGCTTAATATTATAATACATATGTCACTCCAGATGCAACGCCTCCTATTTATTTGCATGGAAACTACAACTGACAGGAAGTACACAATAACACTATTTGATAGAGAAAATTCTCAGCTACAAAGCTCTATTTTTTAATATAATTGCCACCATTAGCTATGCTTTTTTGCAAGCAATGAACAAGGGCCTGCACGCCACACTTGTAAAAATCTGCATGGCCATCCAGAACCTGGCTTGTCTTTCACATCGCTGTCACCACTGCTGGACTGCACCACCCACTGCCTCACTGTGCTCCCATCTACTGTTCGGTCTCCGTAAACATTCAGCAAGCGTTGATGAGTACTAATTTTTACTCATGGTGAATTTCAGTGACACACCTTTGCTTCATACACACTTCCACGTCAGACACCATTTTGTCAGACTGCCCCTCTGCTGACATCTGTCTCATGGCAACAAAATGGAATGGAATATTGGTAGGAAGTTTCAACTTCTACTGCCATACCATCAACATCCGCCTCTGACATCATGGGCCAATATCATAAAACAGGAGGCATTACTTTTGGAGCAGCTGTTGTATCTCATCTAATATTTAGCAATTAGAATTATCTTGGAAGATCTCAAATTAATACATTTTGCTTGTGAACATTTTTAATCTAGAAATCTGTGAATATTTTTGTAGTATGATGATAATACGAACATACATAAAAAATGAATAAAGCAATTGCAAATATTTCCTCTGCAAATGTATGATAGTGTAATGTCAGCAAAGATACTATGTACATTACAGCTCTGTAAATCTTGATTTCTCTGAAATTTGAAATTCTAAGAATGGAAAGAAATGTCTTAACATACGTTAAGAAGGATTTTCTTATTGTTTCTGCCCATTCGTAAACTACAGAAATTGTTTAAGGTTATAAACATCTTTATTGAAATTATTATTTCAGCCTAATTTATTTTAACAAGAATTGTAATGTATTCTGCCCTTTGATCTCTTAGCTTGAAACACTGCCTGTTGTTCCATTATTCCACCATCCATTTGCAGATAACAATACATCAGAACCTTTTTCTTGCTGCAGAAACAATGCCCTTTATTTGAGAAAGGACATTGTTTTGACAGATAAAGTAGGCATTTGATAAATTGGCACAGGTTCTGAATTATTTTGAGGGGAATGTGTGCTACATCTGTCTGCTGATTTTCCACTGAAGCAGTGCTTAACTTTCTTGTCTGTTTGTGATTTATTGAGCTGTAGAAAAGGTTAGGAAAATTTCATGGCTCTTCTCTTATAATTTGTAAGGGAATCAAAAAGCATTTGTTACTGTTTATGACACTCAAAAGACAAAATTACCCCAAAACATTTATCTACAACAAAGACTGTAGTGACAACAACAACAAAGTAAACAAAATAATGATGTTCTAAATTATTAATAATACAAATGCAACACAGCATTTCAACTGTTGAAATGCATGGAATGTTAGTAAAGATTTTTGTGTCCATTTAAAAAATTTTTCAAGAGTGAATTAATTTTAGAATGGCCACTATTAATAAAATTATTATAAGGAATCTTATCATATATATGTTTCCAAAATGATTTTAGAGGTTAGCAATATTTGTCAATAATTTATTACAAACTATTGCAAAATTCTGGCTGCAAAGAAGTCTGCTGTGCAGAGATTTATGTTACTCAGCTTTCAGGTCTGAATTTAGTTGCTGAAACAGCAAATGACACATTCTAGGGTATCCCATCTGACTTGTAACTGCTGGAAACATGCACATTTCCAATATATTCTGTGCCATTATATAGGGGTATCTCCAGTAACCCATGACAAGAGATACATATAGGTAACAATGTTAAACTGCTGGAATCCAGCTTCTGACTGTTGATCCTCAAGTTTATCATAGAACAGCTTTGTTTAGACTGTTCAGTTCCAACACCCCTGCCATGGGCAGGGTTGCAAAACACTAAATCAGGCATTTGATCAAGTTGCCCTGGTCCCCATCCAAACTTACCTTGAACACCTGCAGTGATGGGGCATCTACAACTTCTCTGGGAAGCCTGTGCTAATGGCTCATGCTCCGAGTAAATAATTTCCCACTAGAGTCTAATCTAAATCTCCTCTCTTTAAGTTTAAAACCATTCCTCCTTGTACCATCACTATCAGTCTGTGTAAGAAGTCGGTCTCCCTCCTGTCTGTTAGCCCCTTTTAAGCATTGGGATGCCACAAGGAGGTCTCCCTGGAGCCTTCTCTTCTCGAGGCTGAACAAGCCCAGCTCCCTTAGCCTGTCTTCGTAGGAGAAGTGCTCCAGCCCTCCAGCATCTTTGTGGCCCTCCTCTGGACCCATTCCAGCAGCTCATTGTCTTTTCTTTTGCTGGGGGCTCTAGACCTGGATGTAGTGTTGCAGATGGAGTCTCACAAGGGCAGAGTAGAGGGGAGCAGTCATCTCCCTTCCCCCGCTGGCCACCCTTTTTATGATGCAGCCCAGGATACAGTTGCCCTTCTGGGCTGCAAGTGCACGCTGCTCAATCTTGTCCAGTTTCTCATCCACTAAAACCCTCAAGTCTCCTCTGCAGGGCTGCTCTCAAGGAGTTCTTCTCTCAGTCTGTACACATCTGGGATTGCTATGGTTCAGGAGCAACACTCTACTTGGTCTTGTTGAACCTCATTACGTTTCCATGGGCCCACTTTCCAAGCTTGTCCAGGTGCCTCTGCATGAATCATAGAATCATCACAGAATCATAGAATGGTCTGGGTTGAAAAGGACCTCAAAGATCATCTAGTCTCAACCCCCCTGCTGAGTGTAGGGTCGCCAACCACTAGACCAGGCTGCCCAGAGCCTGGCCTTGAATACCTCCAGGGACGGGGCATCCAAAACCCCCCTAGGCAACCTGTTCCAGTGTGTCACCACCCTCTGAGAGAAAAACTTCCTCCTAATATATAACCTAAACCTCCCCTGTCTCAGTTTAAAACCATTCCCCCTTGTCCTATCACTATCCACCGTCGTGAACAATCGTTCCCCCTCCTGTTTATACGCTCCCTTCAAGTATTGGAAGGCCACAATGAGGTCTCCCCAGAGCCTTCTCTTCTCCAAACTAAACAAGCCCAGTTCCCTCAACCTTTCCTCATAGGAGAGGTGCTCCAGCTCTCTGATCATCTTGGTGCTCCTCCTTTGAACTTGTTCCAAGAGCTCCACAAGTCTTTCTTGTGCTGAGGGACCCAGACCCGGAGGCAGTACTCCAGATGGGGCCTCACAAGAGCTGCGATCCTGACTGTCCTTGTTCAGACATGCTTGATTTCTTATACTGGGGACAGAGCTGTTTTTTTCTCTCAGAAAGGCTTACTTAAAGAGCTGCCATCCCTGTTCTGCTCCTTTATCCCTAATTATGGCCTCCCAGAGGACCTCATTCAATAATTCCTTGAACAGCCAAAACTTCCGTCTCTCAAAGTTCAGGCTCCTTACAGTGCTTTTTGCCATGCCCATATTCCTCAAGATCACGAACTCAACCAGGGCATGGACACTACAACACAAACTGTCTCTTATCTTAACATTTTCAATGAGTTCTTTTGCATTGGTGAGTACCAAGTCTAGTAACGCTTCTCCTCTGGTTAGTTTATCTACTACCTGGACCGGAAAGTTATCCTTGACATACTCCAGGAGTCTCCTTGATTACTTCCAGCCCACTGTGTTGCCTTCTCAGCAGATATTTGGGTTGTTGAAATCCCCATCAGAATGAGAGCCTGCAAGTACAATGCTTCTTGCACTTGAAGTAAGAATTTCTCATTTGCAGGATCCCCTTGATCACGCAGCCTGTGGTAACCCTGACTACCATATGTCTTTTGTTGGTCTGGCCTCTGCTTTTTACCCACAAGTTCTTGACCTGATCATGGTTGTTTCTTAGAGGCAGCTCTTCACAGTCTATCCAATTCTTAACATAGAAGGCAACTCCCTCACCCCTCCTGCCCTGCTTATATCTTCTATAAAATTTGTAGCCCTTGATTGTTGTGTCCTAGTTATTCAATTAATTCCCCCATGTTTCTGTAACAGCAATTAGGTCTAAGATTTCTATTTACACTGCAGCTTCCAACCCCTCCTTCTTATTTCCCTTCATCATATTAAATATTAGACATATACATAAAATACAGAACGGATAAGATACCTATATAGTCTTCACAAACCATGTTCCTTCTGTTCATTCTTCTATTGACATTTGGCCTTAAAAAGTTAGACCTGCTTAGCATCATGGAATCATAGAAAACCCCAAACTGGAAGAGACTTAGATGGCTCATGGAATCTACCTCTTGCCTCCACAGAGAACTACCTAAAATAATTAAACTGTATGTCTAAGAGCAATGTCCAAATGTTTCTTGAACTCCTTCAGGACTGGTGTGTGATCATAACCTTGGTTAGCCTCATTTCCTTTCTTCTACCATCAATGTTCTGCTGTTGATGTGACTCCCATTTAAAAATTCAAACATCATTACCTTGATGATATAAATTTATTTTGATGAAACAATAAATTCAACAGACTTGTTGAATTATTCATTATCCAGAGTTTCCAGAATTTTCCTAGCACATCATACTAATGGATCTTCTAAGTTTTTGGTTGAAAGATGTGACAGATTTTGCTTACATTTACTAACTTTATCTAAAGCAGCTAACTTAAGCTAATTGTACTTGTTATTCTAGTTATTGGAAACAAATTAATACTTCTAAAGTACGTATCAGAACAAAACTCACATAGAACCCCAAAGGTATACTAGTCTCTGTAAATGCCTATTTCTCCCCATGAATCATTAGGACAGTCTCAAATTTATTAGTTGCTTATTTCAGCACAGACAAAGAACTGCTACATATCTGAAAGATCTCAAACATACAGGGCATTTAATCTATTTCCGATTCAAAATATTTGTCTGAGGCTTTGTACTCAATCAGTTTTTTATTTCAGATTTAAGGGAGAAGTCACAAATAAAGGACAAGCAAGCATCAGCCATCAGGCATTGGTGAAGACCACAAATGGTCCTGTGAGTTTTTTTATCATCCATAACGGATGAGTTGAGAATAAGTTTGGGTGGTACACACAGTTGACAAAACAAAAGCACAGGCCTTCTAAGTTTAATGAGAGAGTCTCATTTCCCCATTCTTTTTAAATGAGTAAATTTTTCTTCCATAAGGAATCATAAATGAGACAATCTGTTGCATTTAACTTCCCACTGAATGTCTTGGCTGTTTGGTTGGTTGGTTGTTTTCCCACAGAATGGGTTAATACAATCATATCTTATACAGGAAAACTTACATGTATTTGTATACACTAGTGGATATACATTCAGTAGTTATTGTCATACTGGGATTTGGTTTTGCTGTGAATTCATTTTCCCATTTTAAAATTATTGTGAACAACTGGCAAGGTGACATGATGTACCTCACAGATTTAAAATACATAATTATATTTTAAGTCCTTATCCAAATTATTTATAAATCATTTAATTATTTTTTGACATTAAAAAAAAAAAAAAAAAAGAATGTATTCACTTCCCTGTGATGACAGCTGTTATGGAGCAGATAAGATATACTGGCAGATCAGACTCCACAGCAACAGGAAGATTTTTCTAAAGTTTCATAATATCCAGCTTTCACCAAGCAACCAAAGCAGTCTGCTTAATAATGAGATGGTGCATTTTTAAAGAAAATACTGTTTTTTTCCAGTTAAGTAGTTACATAATGCACAATAGTCTGTTCTGTTCATATATTTATTTATTTTTATTTTTATGGAATGAGGGTATGCAGTAGCATTTACTTTGTAGCATACTGGCACGTATGTATAATATGAGATTGAGAGTCATGATGACAATGGAAAAAAAAATGGTGAGTTAGAGAGACATATAAGTATTTTTGCCAATGAAATAAATGTTTAAATATACTTTGCTCTTTAAATCACACGAAAAGAATATGATTTGACACTAATCTCTAAAGAAATAAAAAAATGAACTACTGCAAAAGACTTTCAAATTAAAAGAAAACTTCTCTATCTTGAATAATCCAAACAGGTTGCCAAGGTGTTCTGAAGCTGTGGGTGCAATAATAATAAGCAGCATATATTGTGTGTTCTGAAGCCCAGAAAGATAAACTAGAGAACAAAATTTTGTTTTAAAATGTTCTTCACTCCAAATACTGATAGCTACAATAATATGTGCATAAAAATTGATTTGAAGAATGCTCTGGGTAACGGGCTTCCATTTCTTAATATATTTTTAAGGTTTGCAGTGAAAATCACACACATACAAAAAAAAAAAAAGAAAAAAAAAAGAGGAAAAGAGAAAGAACAAAGCATTCTTTTCCAGACAAATATAGCCTTTGCTGCGGATCAAATTCTGTATATAAGCATGATTAAGAAACATTAATCACTCACTCTTTTAAGATAAATATCCCATTCACCATTGTTGCAACATAATAATATGACCCTGAAAATTAACAGGTTTTGGAAGTGAACAACAATCATAAAAATAAATAAATAAATTTATTTCTTGGTATTTACACCTGCTTTAAAAGCATATTAAAAGGGAGAAATTTACTAGTCTTTCAATGTCCTCTATTTACTGAGGAGTGGTGATTCTGAAGATCTATTTAACTGAGAGTTCAGCTATTTCTTTCAAAAAGATAAAGAAAAACATAAAGATGTTTCTATTTTCAGTTTCATATTCCTGTCTTTTATTCCCTCTAACTGCAGATAGTAGATGAATTTTGCTTTAATTTACAAATATTTTTGGTTGATACAATTTTTATTCAGGGTGAGGGAAGAACAATCTTTCTGCAAGTACCATTTCTCTGTGTTAAAAACAAACAAGCAGCAACAACAAAAACATTTCTTTTAATAAGGAAATTAAAATTCTTTCACTAGCTATGTTTACTCACTCATCTGATGTTAATGCAGCTGTGGCAATGAAAGAGAAATTTTTCTGGGTTTTGGACACTCTTAAAAGTAACAGTTTAGATGCTAATATGTGTACCACGCTAGCAGAAATAGCAGAGAATGCCATACGTATGAAAAACAAGAGCACCACCACCAACAAAGAAGCACTAAACCTTATTTCCATTCTTCAGCTATCCCAGTGCACAGTCTCATATATCAAGATAATTCATGACGCATAATAGCAAAACTTATTTTGAAAATATTCATGCTACTCCACTGTAGTAGAGTTGAAGATGGCTAAGTCACAGGTCCCTTTTTCTATTGTTTGCAACTTATCATACTAACACCTGCACAGACATCCTGCACATTCACACTGCTCTGCTCTCTAGTCTTCTGAATGTTGTACTGACAGTGAAGGTCAAATCCTGCTTTTAATTTCAGTGATCTCTGTGCTTAATGTACCACCAAGTGGCATTGAGGTGACTTATTTATTGTTTAAAATCCTTATTGTCCTTTGTGTTTTAGCAAACATCCCAGGAAGGCTGCTGAATGTCTAATAAAAGGCTTATGTTCAAAGGCAGAGGGATATTCAGAAGGAAGCAAGTGACTGTAGATCTAGTAATGTGATGTTATGGCTTTGAGTGGAATGGCAGTTTCATTCTAAGCAGCATTTTTAAGATGCTTTTCATTTCACTACCTGTCAGAAAGACATTTCTCATGTCTGTTCTTCCCTCTCAACACTGACTATTTTGGAAAGATTGCTAAAATTCTTTTGAGACATTTTTGAGAACTGAACATGGAAAGTGTATTTTTACTATCTAGGGGATGATTCAGATTCCTCTTTCATTCTCAGATAGCTCAGTATGTTCCATTTAGAACACTGTAAGGACTGTATCTGCAATCAGCTCTTAATGAGTTTTACATTAGTATAAGTACTTGAAGCAATGTTTCAGAATCAGACCCTAAGTTTGTCAAGGGCTCGGAACAACTTCCCCTGCCTTGATTGTGAAAATTTGATAGAAATCCATATTCTCATGTATTTATTTTTCTAAAGAGAGTTTTCATGTGCTTAAGGATTTTTGTTGTCCCTTAGTTATCACATATCATTGTGAAGTTTATACAGGAGAATGAACACCTATATAATAGGGATTAGCTTCTGCAGCTGCAAACTTAAAATAAACAACATTTTACAAACTCATAAATACTAAACTTTTTTAGCTCTACTCATGAGAGTGAAATACATCTTTCCATTATCAATTTCTCCATTACCATAGTGTTGACATTTTTCCAGTATCAGTGTGTTTTGTTGGCTTGTTTCTTTCATTGCTCAGTCTGCTTTTACCTTTTATAGGTAAAAAGTAAATTATAGATGAATAATGAAACTAACAGGCCTGAGGAACAATAACCTTTCATCTGTAACAACATCCCTAAGTAAAACTCCTCCTAAAAGAAAGAATTATAGCATACTATGTTGGAACAGTTGAGCATGTCTCCATCCTCCATCTGCTTATTCACACTGTGAAAGTTGCCACTGTAGTATCAGAAAGACCTGAATTGTTTGTGAGCATTTTCTTGAGCCAGTCATGTTAAGGGATGCTAATGCTGAATTTGGATTGTTTAATATAGTCTTGTTAAAGAAATAGATTTTCATTCATCTGTCCTTGTCATAGTGACAAAAACCTCAAGAAGAACTCTGGGGCAGATATCTGAGATAAAAAAATGCTTTAGTTTAATCCACAGCCAAATATGTGTCAACACTGTTAATGTAAAATGGCGTAACTCCATTCAGGACACCAGCAGAGGGTCAAAGTACAGAGATAATAAATAGATAGGTAGATAGGTTAGATAAATAAATATAAAAATAATTCCAAATTAAGAACATTTCTTTCTAACCATAAGCTTAAAGCTGTTTAAAATCTGATTTTTTTTAATTATTATTTTTATCATTATGTAAGCTGTCACCTGATAAAAATCTGCCTATGTTTTGTCTCTTAAAAGAAAAAATATTTCTCTTCCAAAAAATTGCCATCAGACACTGTCAAAAACTCATGAGACATTAACTGCTCAAAAGAAAATAATTTTAAATCATTTAACTGTGAAAACTGATAGCAAAGCTATGATTGTGATTATAAATTACTGATAATGATTAGATTTTCAGCACTTATCTCACAGTTACTGTAAACCAGATAATCATTTAGAAAAGAAAGGTTTGGGTTTAGTCATATATCTCTGCAATATTATCTTGGCTTTCTTTTTTCTAGACTTTATCACTGTTAAAAACCAACTTGCATATGCATACAAAAAATGAAAGGGCATACTACGTGGTAATAGAAAGCTCAAGGCACAATTTCTACAAGAGTTATGGTGGGAATATGCTACAGAAAGTCTTACTGCCTAATGGTATATAATAGAATTATGGAAACTAAAGAATCTCAGAGTCTCAAGTAAAATTGTTCAACCTTTACTGGTTCAGTTTGTTACTTGAGAAAGAAGTGTTGCCATTAAATGAAGGTATATATATATAATACATATATCAGGACATTAGAAAATGGAAATGATGTCATGAGAGTGATAAATCAGGACAGTCTTCAATTTTAAACTTTACTAAATTTGTTCATTTATTAATACAATTTTGATTACTTCTTATATCTTATTAACCATCACTGTTATGTATATAACATTTTTAGTCTTTAACAGTTCTTAAATTAGATGTGAAAATACAGTACTGTGGAGTTCATACCATCTAGCTGGCTAGCATTAATGTCTGTGGTCCTTGGTGGATAACTGAAGGGATAGTGATCAGGCTTCAGAGCTCTTTGATAAGTCAAGTTGCAAGCAAAGTTGTATCAACTTCTTTCTCCTGTTTTCTTCTCTTATGCCTCATATTTTTATGCAATTACATGTGCCCCATTCAAAAGAGAGAGCTTCTTCTGCCTCACAGTGTCACTTGTATTGTTTTTGGTTTTGCCAGTCATCCCTCCTATGCATTCAGCAGGAGGCTCTGTCTATTTGTAGCCCTTCGGACTTAATGCTAACCTTTGCTTGGCAGGATTTTTTTACATAGATGTCTGCTACAACAGGTTAACATTGATAAGTTACTTATGTAAAATGCCTATACATTGTAGCTCATGGGTGTCCAACACTTTGGCTTATCTGGACTGCATTAAGAGGAATTGTCTTGGGCCATATATACATAAGTTGCTCTGAAAGTAATGCCTCATTTTTATTTTCATGGAAACTACAACAGATACAAAGAGCACAGTAACACTATTTGATATAACAAATTCTTATCTACAAAATGCCATTTTTCAACATAGTCACCACCATTACCTATGCATTTTTGCTAGCAATAAACAAGCATGCTGCACTCATGAGAATGTGCACCAGAAGAAGTGACCCACTGTCACCACTGCTGAAACACACCACCCACCACCTCACTGTGCTCACATCCACTATTTGGTCTCCATAAACATTCAGCAAGCATCAGTGAATATCAACGGGTGCCATTTTCTCCACACAGAGGAATTCAGTGACACACGTTTACTTCATACACATCTCCTTGTTAGATATCATTTCATCAGACTGCCCTGCTGCTGCCATCTACCTCACGGCAACAGCATGTAATGAGATATTGGTGGAACGGTTCAACTTCTACTGCCATACCACCAACATCCACCTCTGATGTCATGGGCCAACACAGTAAAACAGGAGGCATTACTTTCAGAGCAGCCCTTGTAAAATATACAATATCATTAATATATAAGTAACAAAATATTTTAATTTTTAATCATTTTATTAAAACATTTAAAAAAGAGAGGAACAAAAACATAAAACTAGTGGGATATTTGACATTTTTGAGAAACTAATGCATCAGTCTTGTTCAATGGAAGTGGTTGCAATTCTTAGTAAGCTCTCAAGGCGTTCATCAGAGATTTTGGATGAAATTTTACTCTTGCTTGTACTTTATCCTTGACAATTGTTCACAAATGTGCATGCTGCCAAATAGTGATGACATGAATGAGGTGTAGCTGTGAAGCAAAGGATATTTTTCTCTGGTAAAAAGAGGTCTTACAAAAGTCTGTAAAAGAGGCATGATCAGAATTTGAGTTGATATCTGGTTGCAAATCTATACATTCCCTTTGAAAATTTACAGGTAATAAATTTATATCAACTGAAAATGGTGTTGCAAACATAAATTGATGATTTTTTTTGCAATCTTGAAACCTGTTCTCAAGCTTTATCAAAATGGATAGCATGACTGTGAATTCTTTGCTGTTCAGAGCACTGTGTTTATCTAATGTATCAACATGCATACAGTTACTTGCCATCACTTGAGTCAGCATTGCACAGCACTGCCCTCCCCATGCCCTGGTTTCAGTAAACAGTGTTAATAGTGCACTGACATTTTGGTTGTTGCCGTGAAGAGCTCTCACCTTCATAGAGTGGGGCTGGAGGTAGACCACATTGGCAGCCATGCTGGGCCATGTGTGGGCCATAGGCTGAGGTTGGACTTACCTGTTATAGTTGATGATTCTATAGCAGTATTACAACATTATAGGTATATACTGTTGTTAGTTTCACTACTTTAGTGTGCTTTTCAAGGCAAATAGTTTAAGGCAAATTAATACTAATTAATATTCGGATTAGTCACAGGACTTTGTGACCAAATTCCCTCTCCATGTTAAAGGAATCAACAAAAGACGTGTGAAGGAGAATAAATGGCTATTTAGACATAACTAGAATAGTTGATTTTAGTCTCTCTAAGTGGAAGATGAAAGCGTGGTCTCCAGATGTGACTGCTTGCTTGCTTATTCTTGCAAGTGGATTTTCTCTGCATGCGTGACATGAAAATCTCAATACATATTCTAAAAAATAAAAATAAAAATCAATATAAATGGATTCTAAAAGCTTTGTGTTTCTTCCTGCTAGGAAGAAATCCAAATATTTTGAACTATGGATACATGCATTTCCACTACGTACTCAAGAGGTTACAATCAATTTGCTAGTAATTCAGGGATTTTTTTCCAATATTTTCCAGTCTTTCAAAAATCTTCAGTTTTGTTACTGAGATTTTGTTACGTTAGTTTTAATCAGTGTAAATTGTATGAGCATTTAGATAGAGTTTTGAGAGTATGTCTTTTGCAGGAAGATGTAGAAAAGGACTTTGGGTACATAGCATTTCTCTGTGTCTATACACCTTGCTCAATTAAAAACAGCTCAGTCAAAGAACTGATAATGTTCAGCAGACAAATAAAGGTCAATATGTTCCCTTTGGTAAGGGAATAAAAGAAGCAGGTGCCTCCTCAGTCTTAAGGGAAACCGTTGATTGCCTAAGGATTTTAATAAGAATATGACAAGATATCCAATAGCATATTGGAGGGATACAGAGTCATGACATGGTTGAGGTTGGAGTGGTTGAGGTTGGAAGTTGTCTGACCCTGAGAGCTCCTCTGTTACTTTTGATACTGTCCAGGAGTCCCCAGCAGGGTTATCATTTGTGCCCAAATGGAAGAAAGCAGAGGTTAGTAGCTAGAATCAGATGAGCTTTGGCAGTCCCTCAGCAATATTCTGGATCCAGGTCTCAAAGCAGTAAACTTTTCTAGCAGATAGAGCAGGTCTACAGATGGGAGCCTCTATCTCCCACAGCAGAGAGTCATTCATTAAAATGAATCAGTATTTCTTCCTTGTGGTTTCATGTGGTTTAGGTAAACTAGATTCTTTTCCTGTAGGTGCATCTGGTTAGTCTTCAACTCAGAGCAGTGGACCTTTTTTGTTGGTTCCTTAAGTATCCTTAGGTGAGCCTGGAACCTTCTTCTTGGTGCCGGAAGTCATCAGCTTTCATTCTTCCCCTTCTTCAGAGGTTATTAAGGGCATCCTGGCAACCAAGATATCTCGAGTTGTTGCCCTTGTTTTCCAAGGTTATTTATTTATTTACTTTTTTAATCCATTTATTTTGAGGGAGCAGGAAGGACAAGGGCTGAAAGAAGTTGTTGGAAGTGGTGAATGAAATTTTACATAAGCATTTAAAAAAGTAAGGGTCATTACCCATAAGCTATGAACTCATCTCCTCTTTCACTCCCATTGCATATCCTTATTCTAATTTATTTCTTTCTTCTTTACCCCTTCCTACAAAGTTGATCTGCATACTTTACCATAAAATAGAAACCGCAGGTTCAAACTCAATCTGTCACAGGAAGCACTAAAATTCATTTCCTACTTCCTGTATGAGGGCTGTAACCACTGCATTCAAGAATGCATATTTCTTCATATTTGGATGTTTTGAAATTAAATGGTTCTGATGAGTCGACTCACTGTAAGTCACAATGTTGTTGTAGTCACAATGACAAAAGATAATATGCCATTTGTAGATGGATATTATGTCTTAATTAAGCAATACAGGTGGAAAAAAATAACTTTTACAGCCCTTCTGTATTTTCTATCAAAAGAAGCAAACTTCAAAACTAAATAGAAAAAGAGAATAACTCATCTAAGTTTAATTAGATGGAGGTGAAGGAGGGGAAGAAAGGGCTGGTCTGTCCCCAAGCAATGACAGCCCTCCCAGCCAAATCTCCGTTTTATTATTGAGCACGGTATCATCCAGTATGGAATATTCCTTTGGTCAGTTTGGGTCAGCTGTCCTGTTTGCATTCCCTCTCAGCACCCCCAGCCTCCTCAATGGCAGGGCAGTACAAGAAGTTGAAAAGTCCTTGACTCAGTGTAAGCATTGCTCAATAACAACCTAAAACATCAGTGTGTTATCAACATTGATTTCCTCCTGATTCCAAAACCATGCTAGCCATTAGGAAGAGAGTTAACCCAATCTCAACCAAAACTAGGACAATATCCATCTCTTGTTTCCTACAATTTGTGTCCTGCTCAGATCCTACATTTCCCCATACATCCTCATTGATCACCACAACCTTGCTTTTCCTTCCATATATACACACAGATATCATTAACTTAGTCTGTGGGCCATCCTTCTAAAATCTCCTTTGAGTTTGTTCATGATACTGGGACCCACTTGCCATAATTGTCTTTTTGGACAGAAAAGAGAGTGTTTGGTGTTGAATTGCTGTTTGTAGTAGCCAGCTCTGTTTGCACCACCACTGCACTTGTCCAGTTCCTAACAAAATTAATTCTTCCTTAGTTTGTATGGTTCTTACTATAATACCATTGACATGATATATAGCAGCCATGTAACAATTAGAATAAAGTAATTCAAATCCCAAAATCAAATTCCATTGAGGTACAAAATTTATTTCCCCATTTTTCCACATTACCCACCAGCTATACCCAGGTCCTTGAGCAAAAGCAATCTCATGGATGGGTTTGCCTTTGCTCAAAGCAGAAATAACCTAAACTGTCTTTCTCAGCATAATTTTACATATGTTACAGTGACCCTGTTCCCTTCTACAGTACATTGTGGTTTTTGTTAGACAGAGCCCAATTTGAATGGCTAAGTAACTAGACGGCTCTTTGGCCCAGACATTTATGAGGTTGTTTTGAAAATGAGTCCTGTTGACTTACTCAGTTCTCTCTGGAGTGCTCTGTCATGATAAGACTTGCTTTTCAAGGCCAAGGATAGTGTTTCTGGAAGTGGCATGGAGCACAGGATGTTTCCAATCATCCAGTGTTTACTTTCACCATTGTAAGCACATGACAATTACCACGCCGGGTTTGTGGGAGTGTCATATAATCAAACTTCCAGGCTTCCCCATATCAATATTTCAGGCATTGTTCTCCACTCTAGAGAGGTTTGAACTGCTTAGTGCACATGACTGTAGCATATTTCACATTCATGGATAACCTGTGCAATAGCGTCCATGGTCATGTCCACTCCTCGATCACAAGCCATCCTGCATGTTGCACCTCCTCCTTGATGGCATGAAGTGCCATATGGGCCCCATCAATCTAGAAATAGTTCACCCTACGTTGCCTGTCCTGAGCTACTTCAATCCTAGCAGCCTGATATACCTGTTAGTTGTTTTGACCTTCTTCAATGGTCCAGCTCTCAGGTATGTGAGCATCTACATATCTACATCATATACAGCGAGAAGGGGGATAAACAAAACAACTCTGAAAGCAAATAAATCAACTTTGAGACCAAATGAGGTTTTTAAACAATTTGTTTGGGTTTTGGTTTGGTTTGGTTAGTTCGTTTGTTTTCTTTGGTGGTTTCTTTGTTATTCTAGGAGTGAGATACCTAAAGGTATGTATTTATGAGAAGATTCAAGATCAGTTCTGAGTTCCTGGATTTCCTTGCCCACCTGCTAGAATACACACCTGCCATAAAGCTCTGATACCCTTAGACAATTGGAGCAACTCAATCTTTCTTTTATACATAGTTGCTAAGGTAATGACAATTTGCAGCCGATATCTTTCATGGTTTTTATAGCTTTAGCAGTAACTTGCTGAGCCAGTGAGAAATCACTGTTGGACAGTTTTTGATATGAATCTTCTGCTTTTTAAGAAAACTCCATATTTAATAAAATCAACCAAGATATAATAGACACTGTATGAACACACACAAAATCTTGACAAGGGAAGGGAACAGAAAAATTGCTATCTCATCATATTATGACCACTATTATGTTTTAAATTGGCCTGATATTCTTGCTTTCCAATTATCTCTGCTTTATTTAATTACTGCATTTTTTATTATATTAATTTTCATTCTCAAGGCTATGCCTCATCTGGTAAAGTCTTACTTATGTTTCTAAACTTTTCTAGGTCACTTTGGTATATATCTTTCCTCAATGGTGTTTGCAGCACATTCCAATTTGGTATAATCTGCAAATTTAATTAATGTGCTGTTTACCTCATCTTCCAGATAAATTACAGATACATATTCTCAGTTCAACAGTCAAACACCATCTGCAGCCTCTCTCTCAGGCACACCCTGCACTTGCCCTCCTACACATGTACATATTCCAGTCCATCTGGATTTCTTTATACAAAACTCATACTCATGAATTGGGATAACCCTATCAATTCCATTCCCTTCATGCAGAGTTGATACCACTGCAAGTGTTCATTATTCAGGCTTTCCAAGAGATCAGCTAATTAGGGATTCTTGTCCATGATACCTAGATGATAGCTGAGATGACAGTGTGAACATTTAAGGGAATATTTTCTAAAACAGCTTCTAAACTTTCAAAATAGGAATTGGGATTTAAAGCTGAATATTACTGGATTCTCCTTACTGGGGATACTGGAACAACTAAATTGGATTTGGAATACTGAGTGCAAATTTGAGGGTCAGGGTGAGGAAATTCTTCATATATATATAAAACATTTCGTTTAGAAATACACTATGTCTGACATATCTAGTCCGTTTTTATAATCATTGGGGAGAACTGGGAATATTAGGATATTATTCAGTTCTCTCATTTTAAATTACAATATTAAAATGGGGTGAATTGATCTTGAAAATGGCTACAGTCACTTACTCAAATGTAAACATTCCATATGGCTCAGCCTATATGACAGGCTTTTGAGAGATCATATCAACATGTTGCCTGTCAAATAATTATAATTACATATGTTGTCAAAAAGATAAAAAAAAAAGCATATTACATATTAAAAATAAAATATTCATTTAAATATCATTTTTTTAAAAAATATATTATAAATACGTTACAATTAAAGAGTACAGAGTGAAGAAAATATATACTTGACGTAGAAAATGTTTGTCTATTTGCTATCCAGCTTACATCTTCAGTAGTTCACTTAATATATTTAAGGATAACAGTACATGTTTTCTAGGTGACAGACCAACAGCTTGCGTCACAAATACATCCCTAGAAGGTTTCTGAATAAGGCGAAAGTACTGAAACTCAGAAGATTTACATTCTTCATGCTCATTTCCAAAAATGCATACTATGTACACTACGGACATTTTTAAATGGGAAGCATTTCCTAACATCCTTCTCTAACTTGATAGACTTAATAAAAGGAAATAGAAGGGAAGATCAAGCAGGACCATGAAAAAATATTTTCTTTGTCACATTTCATCTGTAACAAGAGATGTAACATAAACTGCAGTAATAGATTAAACATTTATAAGGAGAAAGAGATTTTTTACTTTGAGAAAGGGATTTAGCATAAATTAAAACATTAGATTAACTGACCACTAGGTGCTACAGCTAACAGGGGTGCTAATAACCTGTTTCAAAACCTGGAAAAATTTTGCTGAATAAAAAAACAGATTAATTATGCTGGAATCAAAAATTCAGTGGGCATGCATCATCAGTGAGCACTTATTCTGGAAGAAATGTTAATTCCTTCGTGCAAGACTTGCATTTGGCCCATTGCTTGTGGGTTACTTGTATTTGAGATCCTCGCCTAGTTCTCTCATATTTGTTATCCAGTTGTTATTGTTAATTTATTAGTCTTTTTCAAATGCAGTGTAAGATTAATTTTATCCGTTCCACTTTCCCATTTCCACAGGAAAGCAAACTGTTTGCATTTGGCAAATATTTTGAATAATTTTGATAGAACATATTTTGATTTTGAGGAGTTCATGTATTGCAGAGAAAGAACACATTTTTTATCAAGCAGTACATCTTTTTGTCATGGAAATAACAGATTGTAGTATGTAGCTCTTTGCTACGGAAGGAAAAAGGCTGTTTAAATTGTCTATATTGACAAATAGTAGTAATACATTAGAAACCAGACAAACTGTGGGCATCTGGGAGGGATGGTGGTATAGCACAGATACTCTTCATGCTCCATATCTAGTAAGAGTTACAAGTTATCATTTAGAGAGAATCTGCATTGTACGCATTTAAAATAAAGCATTGAAATACAGTTTTAATGATAGTAACCACAAAAACACTTAGCATGTTCACTCAAACACAAATATTTAATCCTCTGAATTCTTTATATCTCTGATCTCCGTTGGGAATGAAATAACTGCAGGGCTCAATTTGTACTGGTAGCTTAATGATTAAAGATGAAAAATTCTTTGCCTATGCATCTGATTTTTATATGCCTTGTTTTACTGCAAATCCTATTAAAATAAACTCTGTTTTTAGTTGCTGGGAGTAATTGGATCCAATACTTCACAGATGAAAAAAAAAAAACAAGCATTAACTCTTATTTTAAAGGCTGGTTGCTGTAAGAGAATTGACAGTAGGGAAAAATAAAATAAAATGTAGGAGTTCATTAAGTGAAAGCCTGCAAGCAATAAGAAACTGGTCATCTGGGTGCAGCTTATTGTTATTTAAGAATATTCAATCTCTAAATGAACTTTATCATAATAAAAATAAAACTATGACTTTGTCACTTATTTGAGGCATTTATTTTAGTATTGTCCACCTAGCATATTATACCAGTCCTCTAAAACATTTAGTACTGCACTTAGTAGACACTTAGGAATTAGGCCTTAAGCTTATACTTAGGAAAATGGCTTGCAGGCTGGAAATTCCCAGGTACGGTTTATCTAGATATCTAGAACAAGTTTTTTACCACTGTCATCTTCTACAGTAAAACATTGATAAATGTAGTTATTATATGTGGCTGTTTTTCTGCAACAAATACAATATTTTATTTATTCTATTAAAAATATAAAATAATTTAAGAATACAACAGTTCTGTATGGAACACTGAACTGAAATACTGTAGACCTACATGTTTCACTGACACAAAACAGCCATATAAATCTTACCATACACAGCTGCAATTTAGTGAAATATGCAGTTTTCTGTTTTCCATTACTATATACAATATAAATTCTTTCTGCTGGAAGACAGATTGTGACAAATTTGCAAACAGCATCTGTAATCATACATTTGAAACACTAATTTATCTGGCAATAAAATCTTTGATTTCCCAAAAGGAGTGCCAAGCCACAGAACTAATGCTTATTTTTGAGACTTAACTGAGTTTTCTACGTTAGTCATTTTCTTTTGAGTTACAGTGCTCCTGTGGAAAAATATACAGCTTAACAGCAAGTACAGAGAGTTAAAAGGGTCACAGAAAACATAAATCTGTATGCTCAGTTTATGTGTGTGTATATAATTTATATAAACAAAATTATGACTAGGTACACTTTCCATCATGGAAAAATCTTTTGTTAACAGCACTACCCGAAAGAATAACAAGGGATGTCTGTAGTATATTCCATATAAATTCTGTATTTAACTCTAAAATTGTTTTACATAATAGTGAGAAAATTTAATCAGAAATCATACCTATTTCTAAAATAAAATTACAGTCTATTTTTATTTGATGTCTGTATATTCTCATACCGAACTTTTTATTCCACGAAAAAAATTTTCACCATTATCAGCAGAGAAGCGTTTTACATGCAGCCTTGCAAAGTATTTATGTCTATCAGTTGGTGGAGGCATGTGACACATTAGAAGATTGTGTGAGTTGCTATATGTTAGAAATAATTCCATTAAAACCACTTCTTAAAACAGAACAATTTCTCCAAGGAAAATTATCAGCCTTTTACTCAGAAGCATCATAATGCAAATTACTGCTAAGTGTTTCAAAAATCAGAGAAACTAAAAGAGTCAAACTTTTAAATACAGAAAGTTATATATGAACCTGTATCAGGTTTATCAGTGAAAACACTTTTTCTTCCCTATTTTTGTAGCCACACAATAGAAGAAAATAAGTTTTATAGCACCTCTGTAAACCAACCCACCTATGTTCTGACTGTAGCTGTCAAACATATTTACCTGTATTTATAAAAAGGCTTCTCTAACAGGACAATTCATATCTTCCTTTAGTCAGAACTTTTATAGGTTATGTAAGAAATACAAAATACTCTCATAGAACCGACAACCTTTTTGGGCTAAAATAAATTGTGAATAACACATGTGATCCAGAAAGTAGTCCTACAGAAAATGTTGTGGTGGATTTTTTTGTGGATAAAGAATTAGCTGGATGGTCACAGCCAGAGAATTGTGACCAATAGATATATAACCAGGAGGAAGCTGGTGGAAGTCCCCCAGTCCCATCTTGGGACTGGTGCTCTTCAAAATCTTCTTCAGTGAAGTAGATAGAGGGATTGAGTGCACCCCCACCAAGTTTGCAAAGTCAAGCATAGTAGTGAAGTTGATACAATGGAAGGAAGGGAGACCATCCATAGGCACCTGGACAGGCTTGAAAAGTGGGTCCATGAGAGCCTAATGAGTTCAAGAAAGCCAAGCAGAATGTGTTGCATTTTAGCATGACAATCCCATATCTACATAAAGAACAGGAGGAGAACTTAATGAGAGCAGACATGCAGAGATGGACTTGGGAGTTCTGGTGGACAAAAAGTTGGACATGAGTCAGCAGCGTATGCTTCCAGCCTGGGAAGCCCGGGCTGCATCAAAAAAAGGTTGGTCAGCAGGGCAAGGGGGTGTAATTGTTCACTCATGAAGCCCCATATAAAGTACTGCATATAGGCCTTGAGCTCCCAGCACAAGAACAATGCTATGTAACTTGATATCCTGACCCACTAAATGTCCAGGTGAGGTTCTTGGTCCCTTCCGGTAACTCCCTTCCAATTAATGCATTTGTCACTTTTTTTTTTTTTTTTTTTTTTTTTTGTTTTGTTTTTTTTTTTTAATTTAAAGGAAAGTAAGGAAATGAGGGAGGAATCAGATATAACTGTAACATGGAGCCAACGCACGCCTGGGACATGAACTCGGGCAAACACAAGGTGTCAGAGGTGTTACTAGAAGCTGAAGTTTAAGGATAAGTTTATGTACCTATTTAGGATGGAATAATTTTCCTGCTGACTTGTTTGTGCCTGTGACTACTATAAAAATAGTATATGTTCAAAGATAAGCACAAACTGATCTTCTGTTCAAAAATAAAATATATATATATAGTATACATATATATCGTCTTAACATTTAACTACGGGCTTTAGAAATCAGTGCTTTTACCCATTTGCACAAATACACAGTGACTCACAAACTGAGAGGATGTCTATTAAGTGCTTATATGCCTCTAGTAATCATATTAAACTGAGGAAGGAATAACAATCTGTACTGAAAATGTACACATTTTCTATTAATATTTGTCCTTGGCCACTGCACATCTTGATGGAACTTTGTTTACACAAATGTATCACATGAATATTAATATGATCATCCCTGAATGAAGACCGGAACTGATAAAAAGACATACAGAACTGCTTACAAACTGCTTGAGGGTCAGATGTGGGTATTTTGCAACCTTTTTTCTCTCTTTCTATCATATGATAGAACTGTACGAAGAGAGAAGAGCCCAGCTACGTATCTCCTCAATAAGACAGAAGTGCATTTGGCCACACTCAGATGAATGGTAAAAAAAATTGCAGGACTTCAGATAACTTTAGTCACTGTGAATTACAGCAGATGTGTGTAGAGGGAGCCATTTTTTGTCATCCCTCAGATGTGAAAACAAGCGTGTGTTTTTCATGTTTTATCCAGAAGGAGTCATTGAACTTTTTCAGTATCCCTTCCATAAGTTTTGTTGTGATGTACATTAGGATTCCCTTGACTCAAAAAATTCTGGTCAATCCTATTACAAACATTTCTAAGACTGAAACAACATGTCTTTTTTTTTTTTTTTAAATAGTTTACAAGATTTTAAAATTCAAAACAGCTATCTCAGCTATTTGAATAGTGAGGATCTAAAACCTGTATCCATGCTGCTTTTTTAATTAAAATTTTACCCAAAGGAAAACAGCATTCAACAGTATGCCAGTTTCCTCTCTCCAGAAATTGTATAGTGAATTGTTTGCACATACCATAAGGTGCCCCAGCGTCTTGGGTTTTCATATGGTAACTGACTGATCTCTTTTTCCTGCTGTTATGCTTTTGACCTGATTTAATTGATATAAGCAATAGCATTCAGGCTGTACTGATTACCTAAACAGGTAGTAAAAGCAAAAATTTGAAGGACAAAGCTATCATGTTAATTCTCTTGCAGTATGCCATTGCTACACTGCCAATCAAGGAGTAAACTCACTGGATTATAGAAGAAAAATGTTATTTCTGGGAACTCTAAGTCTTTGATGTTCATGTATTTTATTAAGCAAAACTGAATTTTTCTTCAGATTTGCATTTGTTATCAAAACACAAATGACAAAATGAAATTTTAATTTTGGAAAGAAAATTGAATAACTGTCAGTTGTTCACCTTCTGCTACAAAAGATGTAGGAGAAAAGCATAAAAATATAAAAGTTTGGTATGTTGAACTACCAGGAAATAAGAGAGACTTTTTTTTTTTAACAGCTAGCTACATATATGCTCATTAAAATAATGTTCAGATTATGGTAAATGCATCAGCATTTGAAACTGTCCTTGCAGGTGTCCAGGTTATTTTTATTTTAATGTTACACATTGCTTTCTTTGCGTAATTTTAGACACTCTTGATCTGTTTCTCTCTGCAGTTTGTTTTTATAGTATAAATAATAGAAAGAACCTAGTAAAGACACTTCTGAAATGATCACTGAATAAGTAGAAAGAGGATGAATAGGAGACTGAAACAAAAGACAACAGAATAAAATGTCATAGTGCAAAAAACTGCAGAGTAGAAGAGAAATGTAAAAATCTGAAGTGATTACAAAAAAGGCTGAGGATCATATCAGTTAATAAAATAAATATTAAGAAGGCTATTTCGTCATGTAAAAAAGAGATGGTAGCTATTAAGTTTGCATCCTACACATCATGCCTTTCTTTTGTCTGATATTTATCATATGTTTTGGCTTCTTTTTTCTTAGATTTCTACCCAAAATCTCATTTTCTCTATATTTTCATTTCTACATAAATCCTTTAGAGCTATAGTGCTTCCCTTTTCATTTTTTCCTCTATAATTCTCATTTTTTAGTTTCCTCATGTATCATGCAACATAATTCAGTTTTTCTAATAATATAAATCAAACTTCAATTTCCGTCTTATTTCTATTCATTTCAATAAGGAACTGTTTTATTCATTAAAAGAGTAAATTCAAATGTTAAATCATTTCAAAATTATGAATGGGAACATTGAACAAATAGCCCAGTCAAAACTTCATTACATAGACCCAAATAAAAGTCTGGAATGATATTGATAATTTCTTGTGTGGACACTGTAGTTAGTATATCTAATATATTGAATCCTTCAGATTCATTGGCACTCAATGGCTCACTATAATGGCCAGGTCCTGTACAACAAATTTCTGCTGAGAAGGACCCAGTTCAAGACAAAGGCCATCAGTGAGCTCGAAGCTGAGCAGGGAAGTGATTAGGAATTATCTGTTCAAGCTTATTTCATTTTCTTTTCATATCAGAAAAACCATGCATTCTATTTCCAGTGATAAAAAAAAAAAAGATAAAAGAAGCAAACAACAACAACAACAACAAAAAAAAACCATTCATTTTTCTGTGCACCTTTTTACCATTGATATAATTTCAAAGGAACCATCAGACAACATATTAATCTGAATTAATCTCCTATCTTGCAATATACTTTTGAATAGGACTTTTATGCTTGGTGGTGGTAGCACTTGTGGTGGTCTTATGGTTGTGGGTTTTTTTTGTGTTTTTCTTTGTTTGTCCTTTTTTGTTATTTGTTTCATGGGGAGGGTGGCCTTGGGAAGATTTTTTACCTTAGGAAAGAACTTGAAAAGTTATAGCAGCATGCTTACATCACTTTAAGTTTTTACACACCAGGGTAAATTTAATGACAATAAGAAAAGTTATGCAGCATGACTGTATAGCAATAATACAGTTTCTGTATGTAAAAAAAAAAAAAAACAACACTGTTTTTACATATACAATAAACTTAATATTTTACTTTTTGCACAGAAAGTCTTCTAAAGTGATGTGCTGTTAATAATTTTAGTTGAAGAGAGGCATCCTGCTGATAAAGTGCGTGGATAATTTATTGTGTTGTGTATGCATACTTTTAAAATATGCATTGAATTTCTCCTCTGTTTAATTATATTTATTTTTAAATACTGTTGTTTTCCAGGCAGAATTACTGAATTGATATCTTTATTTATATAGTATAAAAGACAAAAAAATGTAAAGCAAAAAGCTTGTAAGACACCAAGTACATTGCTTACAGTATAGCAACTGTATAGATACAGACAATTTAGAAGTTTAGTTTCTTAATTAATAGTGTGAATTTTGAATGTAATACGCTTGACTTTGGTCAGACAACTTTTGTAAACATCAGTAGAAGTAAAACATCTTCTCATTGCTTTGAAATTTTACCTTTACCTCATATCAAAAGAGCTTTATTCCCCATTAATCAGACACTGCATAGCATGCATAAGATCAAATTAATTGAAATATACTACATTAATCAAAGTTTTGATCATGCATTATTTGCACTAAAACAATGAGAAGAATTTCCTTATAAAGAGCCTTGAGTGATTAAGTACCTTTTCACTTATCTTCCTTTTCAGGATAAGGAACATAATAAGCAATGCATAACATTTTACCAAGTGTTATCTGGAAATCCAGGATGGAAACTTGTTGGAAGATAACAAGAGTGAATGTGTAGGTGAAAATGTTTCTAACTATAGTATAACTGACACAGATAGAGAGTTAAATCTAGATATAGAAAAATCTGCTAAAAACAAACGCAAGAGTTTTAAAGTCAGTTATTTTAAATAATTAGTTATTATGATCTTTCATCATTGGGGCTTAGCTTAAGACATCATTGAAGAGTTCCTGCAGAAAAATCTGAATGTCCCACTCTGAAAATTAAGCTCTTCTAAGGTATTTTGGTTTGTGCAAATTGGTCCAATCACTCAAAATTGCAAATTGCTGATATAGATTATAGAGAGATAATGTATACATAGAGGTAACATATTTGCCAATGATCAGTCAATTTCAGTTTGATGATTGAAAGGTAGGAAAAATATTCCTTATATATGTGTTAAAATATTTTTTCACTGATGTTTCAATATACATGGTTAAATAGGGATAAAGGTTAGTGTATTTTTTGTAAAGGATCTATTATTTTATGATATATCCTGGCATTCCTGATACTTATGTGTTCTAAGATGGATTTCTTCAGGTAAGTTTGCTAATATTTAAGTAAATATTCTATGGGAAAATAATAAGAGTGCGTAAGTTCTACTGCTTTGAAGAAACTTACAATAATTAATTCTTCAAGTTTTAATCAGATGTGTCTTATGTGCATTTTTTACTGCAGGAGTGATGATAGATAATGACTGGTGGCAAGAGGACACTTCTGAATCCTCAGCTACCATGATGACAAAAGGTAACCTACTGAAATCATATATAAGCATTTTCTCTAATTTACTTGAAACAAATTATTTTGTTTCCTTTGACAATTGCTAATTGAGACTATGCAGATAAAATGGCAAAATAATAATCATATTTCACTTTTTTATGCTTTACCAATATTTTGTTTTGTGCAGTAATATAGTTTTAGAAACTTGTTACTTGGTTGGAAGAACTCAACAAGGAAGAACTTCTTTACTGTCAGAGAGACAGAGCACTGGAACAACCTGCCCAGAGAAGTTGTGGAGCCTCTTTCTCTGGATTCTTTCCTGTGTTATCTGCTGTAGGGAACCTGCTTTAGCAGGAGTGTTGGACTCAATGATCTCTAGAGGTCCTCTCCAACCCCTACAATTCTGTCTTTCTGTGAGTGAAAAAGTTTGGGAAAAAAAAATAGAGCAAAGGTAAGAGGTAAAATAAAAATAGAATAACTATTACGTTGCTCAAACACTTTAGATATGCTGGAGCTTACTTACGTTACTTGCCTGAAAGGCACTCAAACAGAAAATAAATCCATCTTCCTGGTAGTGATAGCACTAAGGAGCCAGATTTTCAACCAGATGAACTGTTTATGATACTCTCAAATACAGCATTAGGCATTAACATGATCTCCCTTAAGTAAAGACATATATGTTCTTCCATTTTTACGGACTCGATTTTAGACACATTACATTTTGATTTGGAGATTTCAAATATACTTTAAAAAAAAAAAATAGAATGGATATCTGTCTTCTATACATTTTAAATTATTTTTGCTTTTATATTAAGCCCCATAGGTTGACCTTTCCAACATCACAATTTACTTAGCTCTTAAAGTAGCAAAATTGAGGATAATCACATAGACATAATGTCTGTATATTTGGGACAGGGCCTTCCTTTTCTTTTACAACTTTAACTTTTTTCTATCTAGTATTAATCATACTTTCAAATCTAGAGTTTCATGGTACTTGCAGCATAATAGTAACATTCATCCTTCCTTTTAGCCTTTCTCTAGTTATCTGTGTGAACACACAAGAATGCACACACATATTAATGTGTGTATATATATGTATTACATATATGTATTTGTACACTATAATTCATAATATAAATAATTTTTATTATATTTTGTATACAGTATTTATATGTAGTTTTATATACACAAGTGTCTGATGGAGAGGCAGCTGCAGTGACTGCCTCTGTGAGGTGAGGCTGAGGCTGTCCTCTGCTGAACATAGACAGTTCCAGCTGTCTCCACCTGGGCCCAGCAGCCAAGATCTCTGTGCCTCAGGGAAACTGCATTTAAGAAAAGTCAATTGATTTCGATGGTCAGAAACACCTTCGTCCCAGCCTTGTCCTTCTTCCCAGGCTCAGCTTCACTTCATCACCCTCAACACCTCTACAACCCCCTACCACGAGTAGGGGGGAATGCAGGTTGTGGTCCGTCTGTAAGAGTTCCTTTCTGCAGATCCTTCCTCCTCTCATTTTCCCCCACTCTAGCCTGTGCCCTTCCCCACAGTCTGCAGCTTCCTTCAGGACAAACCTGTTGTGGTTTGTGATCCTCCACGGGCTGCAGAATGGATATCTGATATGGTCCTCCACTGCCTGCAGAAGAATCCTGTCCCACTGACCCAAGTACCTCCCCGTCTTTCTTCTCTGACCTTGGTTTCGGCAGATTGTTGGGGGAGAGGGAGTTCATAGAGTCATAATGAGAGAGTGAAGTCGAGCCTAGGAAAAAAAGAGAGCAAGGTGGAAAGTTGTTTTTGCTTTTGTTTCTCACCATCTAAGCTTATTTTAATTGGCAAATTATATTAATTTTGCTTAATTTGAGATTGTTTTGCCTGTGGTGGTAATTGGTAAGTGATATATGTGTCCTTATCTTGACCTGTGAACTTTTCTGTTCTCCTTTGTCCCAGTATGGGTGCAAAATGAGCGAGTGGCTGACTGAGAGTCCAGCAGGCAGCCAGGATCAACCCACCCAAGTACTATACAAAAATTTTAAAAAGCTCCCATGAAATTTTGGTGAATAAGGTAATTGTGTGGACTTTGCATCTTACATGTCAACTCATGTTCCTCAGTAGGGATTTAATTTCCAAGAACTCATCTGATTTTATATAAGACCATTCTATTGCACGTGATGAGAATGAGGATCTCAATACTAATTTTCTTTCACATACATCTCAACATATTTATTCGAGCATTCAAGTGTCTACTTGAGCAGAAGATAATATGGGGAATTTTGAGAACTTATAAACCAGAATCTGTACTATATTACAAAACTTTTCTACAAAGTGTGAGAGAAGTTATTTAGTCTGTTACATGCTCTGGGTAGAAGAATTACTGTTTAGAGTCAATGAGCCTTTTCATGCAGTCATATGAAGTGAAATAAGATGTTGGGGAGATAGATGCTTTTATCTTTATATTTCCACTTATGGAAGTTTTCAGAATAATGGAATTTCCATATTTCTCTTTTCCTTCATACAATTTTTTTAATTGCATATCAAGATAGCTTGATCATAAAGGCAAGTAATAGTTTTCTTACATTGCTGTGTGTCTCCAGACTAATAAGGAAAATTCCTTACATGCCAGCAGAACGCTTCCCTAAAAAATATACAAGGAAACCTTACTAGTTCAGGTAATGATAATTTTTTCCCCTCATTGTTCATACAGTTTATTATGTGTAGAAATATTCCATGTAGCTAAAATTGTACTCCACTGGGTTAGGTCGAATTGTAAATTTGTGTAGGTAAATATTATAAAGGCAGGTTCTCCTAATCTAATCCTAATCTATCAATAAGGCATCTCATTGTTATTCACCTCATCTCTCATAATAGGTACAGATTAATCAGAATAAATAAAAATTAATATTTTTCAGATCATTCAGAAACAAACCATGACATACTGAAAACAATATCAGCTTGTCCTATCTTTCATACAAGAATGGTTTTCAGAAAAAAAAAAAAAGACTTTTTTGAGTCGACTATTTCCACAATAAAGCTTGGACTTATTATCAGTTACATTGTTCAGTGTTATATAGGTTTACATTACTTCCAAGCCATCATAAACTTGTATGTTTCTGCCACGCTCTTCTTGCCTGTAGACTATGCTCTGATCTAACATCTTCCCAGAACAATGGCCACATTATGCATAAATACTCAATTTGAATTAGAAGACAAAAAAAAAGTTTGTTTTGCAACAGCAGATAATCAATGCAGGATTCTTCAATTCTCCCTGGGTTGTATAACATTGCATTATATTATCAGCCTCACTTAACTATTTATTTTTCCCTAGTGACTTGAAACTCCTGATTAATTTAGAAGGACTGTTAATTTACAGTTACCAAAATAACATGCTTAATATCCACCTTACCAGCTTTAGTGTTATTTCAAGAGACAGGAATTTAAAAGAAAGCATGGCAAACACGAGGATTCATATGCTATGATTCTTTGGTTTTCTATGAAAACCATAATTAAATACAAATTACAGAACTGTATAGGCTGTGTCTTCATTGATACTGTATTGTAACTATTCTCGGAGCAGTTAACATAGAATAATCACATATGACAGAATTTAAAGAGATTAGTCAAAATAAGGACCTAATTAAATTATAAGTAATACAAACAGATACAAAAATCTTTGTTTTGAAAATTTTACTTTTTCAAAGGCTTGGAGATGGATTCATGTTGGTCTGCTAAGCTAGGAACACAATAATCATATGCTCATCTCTCTAGAAATGGAAGGAAGTTAACACTGAGATGCTAAACATCTTAAGCTAAGTTTAGCCATCCTTAAAGTGATCATTTTCTCAACTGAAAGTAAGTTGGCATGACTCTACTCCTAATTCAAAGGTAAATCCTTATAGTTATGTATAATCTAGGACATTAGCATTTAATAAATCTAGGGAATTGTAGTTGAATTTTTCTCGTAAAACAGTTATAAAACATCATCATCAACAAAACCATAAATGAATTCAAGAAGACAAAGTGATCAAGGAAATAACAAAAGATGTTAATTTGTGGGATATGATGTCAAAAAGCAACTGTGAGTGAAATAGAAGAAATAACAGAGATACAATAAATTATTTCTAATATAAAAAACATCATTTTACTGTGAAGGAGTTGAAAGATTTGGTCATCAGAGTAAGCCTTACAATCCAAAAGACGTAAGATCAACAGCTAAAAGGCAAGAGACTTGAATGCAGCACAAAAGATTGTCCAGAATATCTACAAAACCTAAAAGATGTGAGACAGACTTCACCAATGTTAAGCAAGACTGCTTCAATTCACTCTAATTAAGTATATCCAGAATGCATCTCCCTTCAGATATTCCTCCTATCTTAGACTCGCATTTTCTGTTATGAAAGACAAGAAGCAATAGAGGCAATTAGTGTTCTCGTGGGCTACCAGAGCATAATGGTGTAGCGTAGACCTTGGGTCAGAAATGATTTTGTTGTTTCTTCAGTGGCAAATTTTTGTTAATTCCTTTCTAGCCTAGACATCTGTGACTAATTTCATTGTATAGATAATCACGATTCCATTTATTTCATTGTGAATTAGATGATCTTTGCAATTCCCTCTCACTTCTGAAACGGTGACTCTTGTTCAAGATCTAGTAAATTGTATTCAGTTTATGTTCAGGACTACACTACAGTAATTTCAAACCTTTCATGTAAAATCAAACAAACCTTCATATTTCAACACATTGCAAGTATAAGTCAGATCACAGTAAATGATCACATTCCAGAATGTTGGTTTTAAAGTTACTAGGAGGGGGGAGTAGGTAAATGATTGTGTTGTTTAGCTGCCTGCAGAGTTAAATTACAACAGTATTGTAGCAGTTTACCAAATGACACCAAAGTGTTGCTTTGGGGCTCTGACAGACTAAATCATTAAGACTTTTTTTTTTAAGAAACCCACTTCTAGATATTTTTACATTCTGTTTGCTGTTGGCCATACAGAACCATCAAGATAACCATATAGTTATAGTCACACCCATTTTTTGAAAAGTCAGAAATGAGTTACACTAAGAAAATGGGTGAATCCTTGTTACTTTTTATTCTTAATTAATAATTTTTTTTATGTGACTTGTAGGCATGTGTGGGACTATGCTGATCATCATATTTGACATCAGAAAGACAGAAAACCTGTAGAGTTTTTTCCCTGGTACTTCAGAGACAATTTGTTCTTGGTAGAAACATTTAGTCAGACTACTTCAATAATTTCATTGCTCATAAGTAGTGTACAAAATGTCACGAATGTGTTAGGAAACTAAATGTGGCTGGGAGCATTCTGTGGCACTCTGATTGATCCAAATCCATACAATTGTCTTCTCTCCCAGTACAAAGGATTACTTTCTGGCCAGACAATATCTGGAAATCATGTAGTGGATTGCTGAGTGTCCTGGAGCAAAAACTGGACCATTCTGGTAATATGACAAGGGTAGGCAAAAACACTTTGGTACTGGTGCTCAGGAACAATGTAATATGTTAGTTTGAATGCAATTTCATTGCCTCCCACTCATTCTTACAATATATAACAATTTGTTTCCTCAACAATGACATATGTTATCCTAAAACAAATCACAGAGCCTCACATGAACATAGCTGAGTAAAATGTAGAGTTTTCTTACAGATAAGAGGTCAGGGTAGACCTAGTGATTCCATTTTGGCACTAACCAGTATGAAACAGGTGCTTCAAGAATTAATCATCATACTTTACTACTTTCTGTCAAAGATTCAAAGAAAATGGAGAAATACATTAAAATGCTGAGTCTCAGTTTAGTCTTTTCTATGACAATACTTCTTGACCTCACAAAAGCACTGTGTTGTTCATTTCCTGGCTTTTCAGAGTTGCAGGAACAAGGGCTTCAAATTAATGGCATATCTGGTCATTTGAATGCAAATTTAACAGCTGCATGCTCAGAACCTGTCTGCAACATTGCTTATCTGACTGTATTGAGATGAATTTGACACCACTGGTCTTTATATGCGATGATGTGTGCTCCTGTTATGGAATTCTAAAATGATGAGAAAAAAAATTGTATCAAAGATAAATATCTAGGACAAAGATCATAGTCTTTATATGGGTCAGTGCTACCTATCAAATGAAAGAAATGTTTGCTGGAAACCCATAAATAATGGCAAAATCAATTCACCAATCACTTCAGTAATGTTTTCATTCTGAAGCAATGCAGCTAGGTGTTTAGGTACATGGTTGTTATTTTATGCCTATCATTTTAAGGAGTCAATGAGTGATCTCTCTAAATAATTTGAGACTTCAGAAATAAAACCCAAGCCCAACTCACTCATCTCTGGCACAAATTTTGACTTGACTGAAAAATCCACTGAGTAGCTTAACTGCATAGATAGAGGCCATAATGAAATAAGTGACATAGCTATTGTACATTATTATGACTAACATTCAGATGGTTACTTTTGTTCTTTCACAGCATTCTTTGGGATAAAAATAATTTGAGAACATCATAAAAACGTGCCAGTCTGACTCCCATCTACAAGAAGGGTCGTAAGGAGGATCTGGGGAACTACAGGCCTGTCAGCCTGACCTCAGTGCCAGGGAAGGTTATGGAGCAGATTGTCCTGAGGGAGATCATGCAGCATTTGCAGGACAACTGGGAGATCAGGCCCAGACCTCATGGGTTCATGAAGGGCAGGTCCTGCTTGACCAATCTGATCTTCTATGATCGAGTGACCAGCCTGGTGGATGAGGGAAAAGCTGTTGATGTGGTCTATCTAGACTTCAGCAAAGCCTTCGACACTGCCTCCCACGGTATTCTCCTGGAGAAGCTGTCAGCCCATGGCTTGGACAGGTATGCTCTTTGCTGGGTAAGGAGCTGGCTGGAGGGCCAGACCCAAAAAGTGGTGGTGAATGGAGTTACATCCAGCCAGCAACCAGTCACGAATGGTGTCCCCCAGGGGCTGGTGCTGGGGCCTGTCCTCTTCCATATCCTTATTGATGACCTGGATGAAGGCACTGAGAGCAGTTTGCAGAAGGCACCAAGCTAGCAGGAAGTGTCCATCTGCCTGGGGGTAGCAAGGCCCTACAGAGAGACCTGGACAGGCTGGATTTCTGGGCTGAAGCCAGTGGGATGAGGTTCAACAAGACCAAGTGGTGGGTCCTGCACTTTGGCCACAACAACCTCAGGCAACGCTACAGGCTTGGGGCAGAGTGGCTGGAAGACTGTGTAGAGGAAATGGACCTGAGGGTACTGGTTGATGCTCAGCTCGACATGAGCAGCAGTGTGCCCAGGTGGCCAAGAAGGCCAATGGCATCCTGGCTTGTATCAGAAACAGTGTTGCCAGCAGGAGCAGGGAAGTAATTGTCCCTTTACTCAGCTCTGTTGAGGCTGCACCTCAAGTGCTGTCTTCAGTTTTGGGCCCCTCACTGCAAGAAAGATATTGAGCCCTGGAGCATGTTCAGAGGAAGGCATTGAAGCTGGTAAGGGGTCTGGAGCACAGGCCTTATGAGGAGTGGCTGAGGGAGCTGAGGTTGTTCAGTCTGGAGAAGAGGAAGCTCAGGGGAGACCTTATCGCTCTCTATAACTACCTGAAGGGAGGTTGTGGTGAGCTGGGGGTCAGCCTCTTCTCTCATGTAACTAGTGACAGGACAAGAGGGAACGGCCACAAGGTGCACATGGGGCGCTGATTCACATGATTCACGCTGGACGTTAGGAAATACTACTTTTCTGTAAGAGTGGTCAGGTGCTGGAATGGGCTGAACAGAGAGGTGGTGGAGTCACCGACTCTGGAGGAGTTCAAGGAATGTTTAGACATTGTGTTGAAGGACATGATTTAGTGGGTTTATAGGGGTGGTAGGTGGGTGGTTGGACTGGATGATCTTGTAAGTCTTTTCCAGCCTTGGTGATTCTATGATTCTATGAAAATCTCCATCTTACTTAGGCACAAAAAATGCTCTTAAAACATACATGAAAAACATCTGCCCTAGATCTTAACTTTTGTGAATTGATAAGCTGTCATTGAGAAGTATTTTAATAACACCTGGTAATAATCACTTGGAAATTATCTCTGCCTCAGATAGGTACCTATGACTGCAAAAGACCTTCTGGATAATGCAAGTTTATCATTCTATGACTATCCATCCTCCCATCTTATAAAATTTTACTAAGCATCTTATGTCTTATAACCAACTGGTTGTTTTTGGGTGCTTTTTTTCCGCGGCTGTTTTTCATTAGAAAGGAGTTCTACAGTCCTCTTTTACTAAAAATTTTTCATCTGTCCTTCCCACCTCCCTGTGTATTCTTAATCAATTTAAATGTATTTAAATTCAATTCATTCTCTGGTATTTTCCAAACCAAATTGTTGTATTCTGTTCAGAGTGTTTTTGTAGGCAGAAGGAACTATACATCATGTTTATATTGTAGGCACTACAGTTTTTAAAATGTAAGGGGTACAGTTTCCTAAGCATTCCTTGAAGACTATGTCTTGCATTAAACTCTTTGCTGCAATGTTTGCATTACTTGTCAATGTAAACTTTGTTGAAATGCGTGCAATACAAACATACATATTTTTTTTTGTCCTAGCAATGTAAGAATTATGTTAAAGCCAAGAGTCGTCTAAACCGATATATTGTTTCCAACAGTGTTCATTAACTGGCCTATAGAGCCAAACTCCATTCTTGCTCATGCTCCCTTGCTCAATCTACTCTAGTTTGTAATCTTCTTTCTCTAATATGGTGACTTCATGGAGTACTCCTGTTGAAGTTTCAACACTGACTTGTTCAGTAGCAATAATGCTTCACACATTGCCAGCATATTCTTTGGATGAGAAGATGAGGCCAATTTATTCTGCAGCCAAGTCAATGGACTGGCATAAAAAAGATGATAGAAAATTTAATTCGTAGTGCCCACAGCTGTCAGGAAGGATGTAACACATTATCCAGGGCTACTCTCTGGCTGGGATTACTAAAAGAATCAAAATGTAAATTAAATAGCACGTGACTCAAATATATGCAGGCATATATGCAGGAACACAGTATTTTATGATTCTTTTCTCTATATTACCAAAGATACAGACCACCAGTATTCAAGTATAACAAAGTCTTCAAGACAAATTTGCTGAAGACAGATCAAGTCTTATAGAAAATTTCACACTTGCATTTTTCTGTAACAGAACATTGACATGCTTAATATTTTTTCACATTGTCTTAGTATTAGCTTAATGATTCTTTTAATATACCTCTTTTTTTTCTTTCCTTCCTACCTTCCTTCTCTTTTTTATCTTTTTATTTCCTTCTACTGTCTTTCTTTCTTTCTTTCTTTCCTTCTTTCTTTCTTTCTTTCTTTCTTTCTTTCTTTCTTTCTTTCTTTCTTTCTTTCTTTCTTTCTTTCTTTCTTTCGTTCTTTCTTTCGTTCTTTCTTTCGTTCTTTCTATCTTTCTTCCTCCCTTCTTACCTTTCTTTCTTCCTTCCTTTCCTTCCTCTCTCCCTAAATTAGTTAATTCAACTCAGAGTATCGCAACAGTCTCTACAGTCTAGGCCCAGTCAAACTGGCCCATCAAATTCTTTGATGTTTCTTTACTACTTTTCTCTTTTAGTCACATATTCCAACAAAGACAGTGAATTTAAAGGCCACATAAGGGAAAAAATAAACTTGCTAGTATATTTATAGAATCATTATAAAAATGCATAAACACTTAGTCCTCATCTGGATGCCTCTTTTTATATGTACTCATGATATAGCGCACATGTAAATACTAGGTAAAAGTATTCTTCACAATTTTGCATCTAAGTTGAATCGGACAGTATTTTAATATTTTTCAGGTATATTGTATAGTAGTGAAGAAGTATAATCGACATGAATTTCATGTTCTAACAGAGTTGCCAATTTTTCCTGTTCTGTAGTTCAGGAATTTTCTGATAAGATTATTCATTTTCAGTGCTGGCAGCTTGGACTCAGATCACTTTGTCTTGACTCTATCTTCTGATTAGGCTTCACCTATTCAAAATATACATATCTATATTTGGCAATAATCCTAAAACTGCCATTATTACCATGTATTCTCTAAAAATAGAGAGTGTGTGAGTAATACATGAGTTGCCATGTACTTCCCCTATTTTCTCTAGAAAACGATGCTGGAGTAGTGCTTCAGAAATGATCCTAAATTTTAACCAGAGACAGATAATAGTGATAGAAGGGATGTGAAATTTAAACTCAAAAACATTTTTAATACTACTATCTCCTACTCAACTGCTACATAACTTTCAAAGAGTCTGTTTTTTTGCAAAATGAACCCAGTAATTATTCCAAGTTCTTGGGTCTAGGTACAATCCCTAAGCATTCTGCCACTCCCTGTCAGGATGAGATTCAAGTTCATACGTGCTCCTCCTTTTTTTTTTCTGCAAGGTTTTAAAGCCATGTCATAATATGGCAGGTTTCCCAATCTGTCTGACTAAAAGAATGAATCTGTTTGTCTTAGTTTCAGCTCGGATGGAATTGTTTTCTTGAGAGTGTCTGGTACGACATTGTGTTTTTGGTTCTAGGAGAAAAAAAATGTTGATAACATAACAGTGTTTATAGTTGCAGCTAAGCATTCTCAGTGAGGGCCCTAAGGAGCTGGGAGGAAACAGAATTAGGACAGCTGATTTAAACTGGCCAAAGGGATATTCCATACCATATGACATCATGTGGAAAGAGTTCTGAAGTAGGAGTTGAAGTGGGTGGGAGTTCATCTTGCTCTCTTCTGCTGCTCAGGGGGCTAGCTAGGGTTGGGGTGTGCTGAGCAATTGCTTGCACATCACTTGCTATATACATTAATATATATATTATATATAGTCATATATACATAGTCATAACTATTATCCTTTTCCTTTTCTCTACCTTAGTAAATAGTTTTATCTCAACTCAACCCATGAGTTCTACTTTTTTTTTTTTTTTTTATTCTCTCCCCCATCCCGCTGGGAAGCAAGGGAAAGGGTAAATGACTGTATGGTGCTGAGCCACTTGCTGGGTTAAACCACAAAGCTGTGACACTCAAAATACAAACCCTAGTGTGAGCAAGGCACATTCATAAAGTTTCCTGACTCTTTTTCTTATCTAATGAATCTAATGAAATGAAAAATAGGATATCAGAGTCATGGTGTGAGAATTTTTGTCCAAAGGTTTCTGAAATGTAAGGTAAATAGTCTCAGTGGTAGAAGGCATTCAAGGCCAAGTCTATGGGGCCCTGGACAGCCTGATTTTGTGGGCAGTAATGCTGCCTATGGCAGGGGTTTGGAAACAGATCATCTTTAAGGTCCCTTCCAACTCAATCCATTTTGTGGTTCTAGTATGGTTATTCTGAAACAATAAAATGAGTAAAGTTTTGGAAAAGTGTAAGTATAGTAGAAGGAATCTGAGGACTGTCAAATTAGAAAAGTGGCTTCATAAAGTTTAGTTAACAAAGCCTGAAGGTTACACACTTTCTTTTGCAATACCTACTGGACAATTTAGGTTAACTTAGTTTTTTTCTAGATGTCTTTGTAAAGCATAAGATATTGTAAAGAAAGCATGAGAACTGAGTCTAGATTATGGATAACATTGTAAGGGCCAAGTGACCAAATTCATTTGTAAATCTTAATATCAGTCTTATTTCTAGAGCTCTTTCATTAAACAAAGTATATTTGTTGTACTTATGCATGGCTGATATGCAGTAAAATAAATAACTGCTGACAATTAAAAAATACATATCCTTTTATAGCCACAGTGCTTATCTACAAGGAACAGATTTTTACTTAGAAGTTTCTGAAATTTTAATGGTACACTAGTATTTCTACTGTGTTCCATATCTATTGAATATGTTCTTATTTTGCTCATTCAATATTTACAGCCATTAGTATATGAATCTGTCAACTGAATTCCTTAATGATCATAAATATTTCCTCTGAAACCTATCCTCATCTGACATACAGTACTACATTAAGTTGTGACATTTGAAAGATTTCCTTTTTCAGGTGCTTTCATATTTCCATACTTCAGAATGTTCTTTAGATTGAATAAGTCATATCTGCAGTTGCTTAGAATGTCATGCACAACAGGTTCAATATTAAAGCATTCTTAAAGAGTTAATAGTAAATACCATGGAGTATATGATCTTATGATACTACAAATGAAAGGGGATATGTACTGCATTATCTCAGTACTGTAAATATTTAGGCTGCCAAATTCATAGAATGCAGACTGTTGCTGGTCATGATTTTATCGTGAATCCAGGAAAAGACAAGTACAAAATATTAACATGACTGAAGATATAACATATGGGGGGCAGATTTTTAGTGGAACAGAAACATAGGAACGTATTGCTCATTCCTCATTTCATTTCAGTTGCAATCCTGATTAAGCTTGAATGAGGCTGTTTTTTTTTTGTCCTCTATATTATTTTTAATATGACTGAGAATTTAATTAAGTTGGCACATGGTCAGAAACATAATTTGCTATTTTTATTACTCTGTCAATATTGTACATTAAGGCCTTCAACAGTCTTCAATGAAAGTAAAACAACTCTTTAAACCAAGTGATGTAGAAATGCAAACAGGAAATGTCTAATGCATGTTTCTTAATACCATAGCCTAGATTAAAGCTTTTGAAGTAGTCTCACTAATTAATTTGAAACTGTGATGAAAACACAGAGTTCCTATAGATGTAAGGTTTCCAAGGCTTTCTGACAAGAACTTTTCATTACAGAAGACCTTTATAGTTTTTCGTAAATGTTGTGCATGCTACCATGCATAATAGCCCAGACAGAAGTCCTGGCTTCTGCTCTGCCCCATGAAGAATGGATTAAATCTAAACTTTTGGCTGTTGGACTCAAAGTATAAAACAAAGCTTCTGTGGAGGTGGCAGAAAGAGTTTTAAATCTTACTTTTATCTTTTATTTTCTCCTTATAGTCCTGCTTTATTTTTTATGTACATAAGTTTGAAAGTTACCACTTGGGCCACCCAGACCGCATTCTTAGAAAATTTCCTTGATCTGTTATGGAATATGAAGTTACTATTTAAACTTTGTAGTTTTATTTTTTTTTTTAAATTGCAACACTGAGATTAAATTATGCTTCATAAAATTTCAACAGATCTTACAACTGCAGTTATGTAACTTTTTGTGATTATATATATTTTTTTACACAAGTTACATCAGCAAATAAATATGACAAATTAGATGGATGATGCAAAGTGCTTTGTTTTCTTTAAATACTGAAATACTTTATCTCCATAAGTCTGGCAGAGGAAAGGGAGTAACTGTGCTGTAAATTGACCAAAATACTTAGGTTCACTTGAGAACAAATTACTCTTCATTTATTTCAAAGGGAAATGTTTAAGTAAACAGATGAATTCCCTTCCTCCCAAGAAACAGTTTGGATCACAAGTTGTCAAGTTTCTGCATGTAATCCTCTGTGAAAAGAACTGGACCCAAGCCAATGGATTTGTGTGTCTATGTGTGTCTCTGTGTGTGCATGCACTGGTGGGGAGAGAGGTATGTGGGTGGGTGTGTGAGTGAATGACTCTCTCTTGATTACACTGGTAACCTGAAAGGCCTTTTCTGTTTTGAAGCTGACTTCATAAAAAGGAAGAATTCAGAAACATTCTTACTGCAGGAACGAAGAGAGGAACAATACGTCAAAAAGTAAGTCTAGCAGACCATGGAGAAGGTTGGGAACTGGAAAATATAGCATATGGGGAGAGGCAGAGACAATTGTGTGGTCTAGGCGGGAGAAGGCAAAGGCAAATTTTATTTGTAGCTTTACAGTTTTTAAAGGGGATATATAGCAAAGCCAGAATTAGAACACTCTTAGAAATGCACAGAGGAAAGGCAAGAGGCAATAGTCACAGCTTCAAGAATGAGGACAAGAAGCTTCTCCATAAGAAAGGTTAGACACAGGAGCAGGTTGTACAGACAGGCTGTGCTATCCCAGTGCTTAGAGATAAGTCACAACTCAGCTGGCCAAAACCCTTAGCAGCCCAATTTAACTTACTTACCCTTACCTCATATGATAACTCAAAATGCCCTGTTCTAAACATATGTCACTACTTCAGATGAGATACAATATTTCTTGGAAAGGAGACATATAAGTTCACCTTTTAAATTGACTAACTTCTCTGCACTACAATCCTTGTACTTTACGTTGATGTGCTATTTACATAAGAGATAAACAGGTTCTGACTGTTTAGATCAGTTAAGTCTCCAGTAAACTTCCTGTTAGGCTCAAAAGTAGATCCTGAAGCTTAACTTTAGAAGACTTGCCACTTTTGTCTTTAAATTCAGTTAGGGTCTTTATTGAAAATAATGTGCATAAAAAAAGTGTAGACACACAGAACTAGTGAAGTCTCAAAGTCTCTGGAACAAAAATGTGATTAAGGTCTTTGCTGAATTAAGCTAACATCCCAATCCTTACATCTTAACTAAGACTCTACATCTGTGAATCTCTGTTCTAACAGTTTAAAATACCATTTGCACTACTCACACAAGTAAACCAAAGCAAGAAGTAAGTGATTCTCCACTTCATGAAAAATGCTTAGATCTTGTTGATGCTAGTGATCACTGCAGTGGAACAGTTAATTAATGACATATATTACTAAGCGTATTCACAGAGCGATGCTGTAAAATTAATTTTTGGTTAAAGAGGAATGTACTACAAAATATTTATCATATTCAGAAATATATTTTAACACCATAATTTCAGATATTAGGCCCCTAAAACTTTGGTTATATTTTGAAGAGCCTGAAATTATGCATACTTAACTTCAATAAATAACAGTGACTAATTAACCTGGGTTTTTCCACTACAATTATCTCAAATAAGAGAATTGCCATAGCTTGTTCACACTGTAGAAGGACTACATACCTTTCCTTTATTAATAATAGTAATAAATAGAAAAAATGAAAAAGAGAAAAAAAGCAAGAAGGAGATAAAAGGAAACAAATTAAAAAAAAGGAAAGAAAGAAAAACTGGAATTGTAAAAAAAAAAGCTACAATGGTTTGTTTGTTTGTTTGTTTCTTTGTTTGCTTATTTACCTATTTATGGAGATTACTGTCTTCTCCTTTATACTCTCTGAGAATCTGTTATATTGATTTCACATTTGGCTTCCCCCTCCCTGTTATTTTGTTTTACTTTCAATCTGTTTGTACTGATATTGTTATTAAAATGCATCAGAGGTAGAAAAATATCCTAAAATGACCAAGTTGCTGAACAGAAACATGAATAACTTCAATTTTGTATCATTGTGCTAAAGAGAATAAGAGAAAATTAAGTTTGAATTCTTATGGTTGAAGCAGTCAATTGAAAATGAAAATCCTTCTTAAAATTCAAGAGAGAAGAGGAAAATTACTGGATAGATACTGTATGATGGAATATTCTCTTTTAAACCCACACTGTTATTACTCGTAAATGATAGCTGCAAGCAGCATTGAGAGCAAGTCCGATTAGGTTGTTATAAAGATTGCAATGATGTGTAAAATAATCCCTTTTTTATGTAAGATTAGTAGTGTGAAGTAAAAATACCTTAAGCCAATGGACTGGAGATATTTTGCTCTGCAATACTGTAATTCAAAAACCATAATTCAATTTAAATATTAGACTTTTATGTCTATCAAGTAACTATTAAATATCTTATTTAAAAGACCTGAAGGGATTTTGAATGATAGCCATCATTATTAAAATCAGTGTCTCCTTGTGTTCATTCACATTTGTGCTCCTTGCTAAATGAGATGACAGAATATTAACGAAGTGTATCATAAACAATCTTGGTGAATAAGACATAAGTGAGTATCGAAATGTATCACAATTAGAAAGTAAAAATCATGTTGACTACAATTTCAAATAATGATTCCTTAGATTGTATTAAATATTTTAGAAGTTGATCTACACAAATTAAGAAGTATAACAGTAAGTACAAAACAAATGAACATCATTGCTGTGGGAGGATTTAGAATATTTCTCTAACTTGATGAGGGCAGGAATAAAGACTTCCTATTGTAGAATGGAGAGATATTATTCATATTGCTTTTTCACTTTGTCTTTTCATTTTGTTTTTGTTAATTTTTCTCTGGTGATAGAGATATGACCTGAGGCAACAACATGGAGCTGCATCGGGTAGGGTCAGGTTGGGTATTAGGAAGAGGTTCCTCAGCGAGAGGGTGGCTGGACACTGGAACAGGCTCCCCAGGATATTGGTCATGGCACCAAGCCTGTTTGTGTCCAAGAAGCATTTGGACAATACTGTCAGACATATATTTTAATTCTTATATAGTTCTGTGTGGAGCCAGGAGTTGGACCCAATGATTCCTCCAACTTATGATTTTCAATGACTCATAGAAGGGAGAGGGGGAAAGTGGCAGGGTGAGTCAAGAAAGAGAGAATGATGGTATGTGGTTCAGACAGCCAAAGACACATGGTGGAAGAATGAGGGGAAGAGAAGCCAATATTCTGCCCAAGATCCATTGAGAGAAAAGACTAAGTGAAAAGATAACAAAAAAGCATCTGCAAGAAGAAAGAAACCCCCATCCCCCCATATAGAAAAGAGATAATGAAATAAACAGGCTTCCAAGGGTAACAAATCAGTTTGGCAAAAGAGGAAGTCATTATCAGCTATTGAAAGGTAGTTATGGAAATAGCACATTCTGTGAGCAAGATGTATAACTTTCTTTTTGACTGTCAGTATTCTAGCCATACTTTTAGACTGCTTTCTTTAGGTTGTTATTTCAGTATTCATAGAATCATAAAATCATAGAATAACTTATGTTGGAAGGGACATTAAAGATGATATAGTTTTAATCCCCCTGTCATAGACAGGGTTGCCAACCACTAAATCAGACACTAGATTAGGCTGCCCAGAGCCTCGTCCTATCTGGCCTTGAACACCTTCAGATACAACTTCTCTTGGCAGACTGTTCCAGCACCTCACCAGCCTCTGAGTGAAAAATTTTCTCCTACTATCTAATCTAAATCTCCCCTATTTTAGTTTCAGATCATTCTCCCCTGTCCTGTCACTACGAGACTGTGTAAAAAGTAGGCCTTCCTCCTGTTTACAAGCTCCTTTTAAGTACTGAAAGTCTGTAAGGAGGTCTCCTTGGAGTGCTCTCTTCTCCAAGAAAAATAAGCCTAGCTCCCTCAGCCTATGTTTGTAAGACAGATGCTCTAGCCCTCTGATCATCTACGTGCTCTCCTCTGAAACTGCTGCAATATCTCTGCATCTTACTTGTGCTGGAGCCCACAGACCTTAATGCAGTACTCCAGATAAGGCCTCACGAGGAAAGAACAGAAGGAGACAATCACCTCCATTGCCCTGCTGGCCACCCCTCTTTTCATGCAGGTGAAGATACTGTTGGCCTTCTGGGATGCAATTCCTTCCCTGTCATTCTGGTCCCATTGGAAAGGAATCTAAGAATGAGTCTCACCTAAGTCAGAAGAAAGGATTGTTTTTAATCACTGGACAATCAAAAATGTTATGAAAATTAAGTTCAGGTTTCAGGTTATTTATTTATTCAAGCTTGGCAGCATGAGAAAGAGTTTTCACCTTTGGGAAGTTGTGAATATTACTTCTGGAGTAATATAGATGTTTCCAAAGCAGTGATTTCTCTTTTCTCGAATTCTATAAATTACAGTGATTATGTTGATGGTGCTGTGTGACTTTGGTATTAAATGCAATGAGTATTTCACAGGAAATTAGATGTGACTGAGAAGATTCAGTTTACTAACAATTGAAATACCCAGCAAAGAAACCGGTATGTACTGCGATGTTTTTTAACATTGTTAGTCTTCATTAGATGTACTCTGCAAAGTAAAGAGTAAAATAGATTTGTATAGAAGTGAAATAATTCTGTTCATTTAACAGAGGAAAATACATGGTGGAAAGAAACAAAATAACCATAAGCATAACATATAATAACATAATTTGTGGGGAGGGGGCAAATCAAACTATAATTATTGGCAGTGCTCAAGGTGTTTCTGAGGCACTGTTAAAGATAATGATTTAAATCTCTAAAAAATCACTAGCTCTATCAAGACCTATGGGCCATTCTGATGAACATATGGAGTGATGTTCAGCATAGGCATTCTAATCTCATTGGTTTTTAGGCACAAATACCATATGGAAGGACCATATTGTGCTTAATCTCCTGAGTGTGATAGTAGGTAAAACCTTCACCCTATTACACAGTCTAATGTAACCAGACAGAGGAGAATCAAAACATATGCCAAGATTCTGAAATTGTTTCAGTAATGCTTTTCTCTGAAGTTTCTGTTGGTCATGGAGAATATTGCCTTTCAATTAAAAAAGGACTATTTTCACAACTAATTGTAGCTGTTACTGAACTTTATGATCAACCCTTCATTTGCTATTCTTGCTTGTTTTTTGTCTACTCAGATAATACCTGCTTTATGCTATAGGAAACTACATAAAATTACAATATGTATGGTCTAATTCACTCACAATTTGAGATACAGATGGAATTTTTCAATAAATTGTCCAGTGCTTTGAGTAAGTTCTGATTAAAATGAGATGATTCATTGCATGTTTGTGCTACAGATGTCTGTAACCTGAATACACACACAAGTAGCTACCAAAAAAAGTTTGAAATCAAGAAATTGATGCACTGAGAAAAAGGTCTGTAGTAAGCACACACAGAAAAGATCACATAAACCTAAATTCTGGACCCTATGCACTCTCTATGAGCAGACAATTCTGCTACTTGTTTAAAGCATCATTTTATTTATCTGTAATCTCTTTAAAAATATGACATAAGTAAGTTTATGTAATAAACATCAAGTATATTTATGTAAGCAGCCTGCATTCCGGACTACCCTGAATAATCCAGTATAATTTTATGTTGCTGCTGAGTTGGGTGCATTTGAATTTTTTATTATATCTACTGCAAGGTTAAAATCTTGAGGAGAAAATAAAGGAAGAGAGTGTATATCTTTCATGTCCAGTACAGCAAACTGTAAATGTCTTGATCTCTTTCATTCAGTTCTGAAAGTTGTATCGCTGACCTTCACAGAAGCATCATTTGATGTGAACTAAGTGTGCTCTTGTTGAAAACATGCTGGCTCTTACTTCCAGCATACACCAAAGTTTGGACCATATAAACCAGGAGAGTAAAATTTGCTTTGATCCCATACTGCCTTTGCGTGAAGAAAATTCCTCCAGGAGCCACTGCAGTCCATATCTGCCCCTTGGACATCTAGAATAGTCCAAAGAAGAAACAGTAACAGCCCAAATCTAATCTTCAGTGTTTTAAACTCTTGATAGAGGTTTGATAAATGTTAAAAAAATGCTCTAGACCTACAAGGTAACTTCAGGAGTAATTGAAAGGAAAAGAATGCACAAAATGGCAGAAATACAAATAAAACGTCTTGACACAAAATGATTTAATAGTTTGTACATGTATAGTTTTGAGCAGGCATAACTTTTTTTTACTTTTTTTCTTGCTACTCAGTCAGCAAGGAATCAGGTGGATTTATTTTGTTTCTCCCTGAATAGGCTGTCATAGTATGAATGCTTCTGATAATGTCTTCCCTGGTCTGTTTGGCTTGGTAATCTCAGAACTTCTCATTTGAAGGGATTCATTTACATTAGGATATTGTATGTCTTATGTTGTATATGCTATCTAAAGATTGATGGAATGATGAATAGAGTCAAAATTATTAGACTGCGTATTTTTATTTTTAAAAAAACTTTCTATTTTTTTTTCACTTTCCATCTGTAATTTCCCAGTTTGCCAAGTTGAATAAATGCCAAAAGTGGAGGATTTGTCTCTTGCTTAACTTCTCTTCCTGTCCTGTTTGCAAGATTTTACTATTCTGTTTCTATTTCTGGGCAGCCAGCCAGCTACTGCACTGCTTTGCTCTGGCTTGACAACACTTACTAATTATGTGAAATATTCAACATTCAAGGCCCACAAATGGGAAGGAAAAAGTTTCGGTAGCAAAGGCTGCAAAAACAGTATAGGCTATCTGGTCAGTCATAGAGGAAAACATTCCAGACAAACTCATCTTTTACAGTTGAGGACTACAGAACATATGTCAGTTCTCACTGATTTTATTTTAGTGATACCAGATGTTTGTTAGGTTAGGTTTTTTTTTGGTTGGTTGGTTTTGCTTTGTTTTGCTGATCTAGAGCTAAAAAACAAAACAAAACAAAACAAAACAATTTATTTTTCTTCCTTTACCAAAGTCTATTTCTGTGCCATCCATTAGCGCTTAAGTCCTTTTCAGCAATATGTTTCCTTTTTACTCTGTTTATTTTTCCTGATCTGTCTCTATTGTCTACTGCAGAAGATTTTTTGCTATATACTATTCTTAAATATTTCTCAAGAATTTGGGCAAATACATTTCTAATGTAAATGGGAGAATCTTTGTGGTGGAAACCTTTGTTTTCACTAACACCAAACCATGAAATAACTCAAGATTGTAGATATATGTTTTAATTTGTGTGAGAGTGTTTGTTTGTATGCATGACTATCAATGAAACAGCGGCAAGTCCTATAAAATACTGAACAGGAAAATGAAGAAGAAATTCTGAAGTTTACCATTATATTCTGAAACTAAGAAAATATACCACATAATTTCTCTTACGTGTATTTCAAGAAATAAATTAACACCTTGAAAATTAAACGTTGAGATATCAACTACCGGTAGTGCCAGTGAAGTCCTAAAATATTTGCCACTTTTTCAGATTTTTTTTTTCCAGTTAATATTTATATATGTTCATTACTTTTTGGCTTACAGCAATATTACCTTGTCCTTTGATCTCATCATGTTTTAAACTCTACGCAAAGTTGATTTTTGTCAATAGTTTAAATGGGAAACTTTCAGTAGTATTGCACATTGTTATTCTGGTGAATCAGTACTGTTCCTTCTGCATCAGAACTGACTCATCACAGTGGGACTATTTAACTTACGTGTTCTTTAATTCCTCTTGCTGTCCTACTGGATATTATCATGTGGATTCTATATCTGTGCAGCCAGCAAGCCAAAACAAAAACAAAACGGAACCAATCAACCAATGAAACTACAACAGCAAAACCGCAACAACTTCAGTGACTTTTGTTTCAGATCCATTGTTAAGAGAAACTGCTGATAAAGGTGCTTCCTGTCAAAGATCTCATTAATTCATGGCCAACTATTTATGGACATTAAGGATATGAAATTTTTTATTTTGGAAACTTTTCACACTCATAATCTTTATTTGTCTCCACCTTGAATTGAAAATGAAATGCAGAACTTCACTGAATTGTAAAAACTTTTTATTTCTATTCTATTTCATAATGATATGCCGTCGGCGCTTGTCCCGTTAGAGAAATTCTCAGTCAGTGTGGCATCAGAATAGTAAGTTCTCTTTATTGTGTTTTACACACATCTTATATATCCTTCACTCGTAAGCAGTAAATCCACTCACGGCTAATTATCCTTAAGTTCTTCACAACAACATAGATAACAAACAAAGGGTTCCTTAACTGTCCCAGATGTGACCACATTAGCTGTGCATACTAATGGAGTATTCTGTTTACACCTTAGCCCTGTCTCCAGACTCCGGAGGCCTCATAGTGATAAGATCTACCAGAATCTGTTGAGCTCTTTGTTGTTAAATCTCCCCACACAATATGCTAATCCTGTACTACTATTACAATTTTCTAAATGGAAATTACAGTATCCACTGTTCTGTGTATCTTCTGTAGTGTAAGAAAACACATTCTTGAACCATCACAAGAAGGTTAGACCACTACATGAGAATGTGATTTCTGCTTTTACAAATTACATGGGAAAATTATCATTTTAGATGAAACTGGATGGTAGCCATCCGTCTTATTCAAGTATTGATTCAGTCAGTTTTGACCTCAATCAAAGAAGTGAAAGGTCGCATTATTAATCCACAATCTCTCCCCATTCACACTGTTCACCTTACTTTTTTGCTCCAATTGAATGTAGTATTACTTTAAATGGAGTTATCGATAAGTTTTGAAATTAGATTTTGGAACAAAAAACAGTTGCATTTGTAATGTGTATCTGAGTATATTTATCAATATACTGTGATAGATTTGATTTTGCAGGTGAAAGAAAAAATGTGCTATATGAATCTTTCTATCACACAGTTATTAATGAAGATTGATTTCAAGAATCGGCTTTACATAAACATTTTCTTCTTCAGAAAGGAGATTAGAACTTCAGTGAGCAACCCACAAAATAGCTTAAAAGTGCCGCAAACATCTCTGGCTGCCGCTTACTCATTATGAAGTTTAACCTGAAAATTCTGCCAACAAAAAACATATCTGCTATTTAAGTGCAGGAACGGCTGAACATGTAATATAAACCTGGCATAACTACAACATCTCTTCTGAAATTTTTCATTTTGTTCATGCTTCATTTTACTCAATGAATGAATGAAGTAAGTGAGATTTAAAATTATACAAAGTTATTCTAGTTATGGCAGTTTTGAATTTTCCACTAATTCTGAAAAAGATTTTTAGCTCTCAGAAATTAGGTTGTTCCATACATTTGGTTTTCTTAAAAATCATATATATGCAATATCAGACTGGCTTTATGTATTAAAGACTCACCAATCTGCCCAAAATGTTTAAGGCAAACACGAGAACCACACAAAACCGTCCTTATGTGGAATTTAAAATAGAAATTCAAGGAAATAAAAGGTTGATGAAGCCTCTTAGGGCTTCTGAAGATTTTAAAGCAAATTCATGTTTGTAATTTTATATGAAATCTGTTTTTAAAATTGCATTTTTGCATTCTTCCATGTCCCCATTAGTAAGAATTATTTTATACTATTATTATTGTATGTTGGGCTGAACTATATATCAGATTTAGTAAAAGATTAAAAGAATTAATCGCTGATAAGTATTTATGATACGTATGAACATATATCATACATAACATGTTTACATTTCTTCCTGTATGTATTTAAATGCATATAAAATAAATAATATAAGTACATAATAATAACTTATTTAGAAAATAAAGAAATAAAATATATTTTAGTTGAATTGCTTTGGAATTGCAAGGCCATTTTGTTAAGGAATTGGAAAGTTTTTGTCTTTCCCATTCCACTTATCACATATAAGAAGAACGATCTAGTGTCTTCAGACATTCTTTCATTGTTTTGTCCCTTTTTTGTTCTGTTTGCACAAAAAACAAATCTTTGTTATATGGATCTTTCAAAAAATTCCATCAAAATTAGTTCTAATTAATAGAAAACCAATTTTATCATTTTTTCTGTTGGATCTGTTTTGATGACATTTAATTATTTTTGTTGGTTTTGTCAGTTTTATTGAAGAAATTCTGGGTGCTAAATGTTGTGGAATATTTATGGAACATCCCTTACAGATCTTGTAGAATTTAGATGGTCACACACAGGCCAATTACAAATTTTTATGAATACTTCATCTGAAAATACATATATAGCTGGAAGGTAAGACTAAAAATGCTGCCAGTCTTGTAGTTTTACTACATTACCTCAACTGATTCATAATGTGACATCAGTATTAAACAGTGTTTAATTTCCTAATATTATATTTTGAGAGCAGAAAATAGCAGAGGAGAATTAAAAAGACACAGTGATAGAGAAGCAGATAATTTGATGATCTAGCAAGCAGAATTAACATCCTTCTGAGGATGTATGCAAAGTACACATTACAGATGTTGATGCACTTTAACTTCTGACATGTTTAGTGATAAGCAGCATCTAATATCAAAATGAAAAAATATGAAATAGGAGAAGTATTCTCTGAGGATGACTCTGTCTGCACCTGAGCAGCAACTGAATTTCCTTTCTAGGAAATAATTAACTAAAAACTAAATATGGTATCATTTGTCATTATTACAAAATGAGAGTTGTGCATGCTTATGTGAATGTGTATGTTTTTCAGTCTTGTTGTTTTTATTTATTAACATATATTTAGATATATTCATAGGGAATGTGTAGACTAGTATAGAAAAGAATGTCTTTTGGAACACAGAAATGCTGACAGCAACCTTCAATGACCAAAGTTTACGTTTTAGGCAGAAAAAAATTTGAAGTATCTTCTGGTTAGATATACAAGCTATTATGCATTGATAAACATTTGTATTTCTTTTCTTAGTGTCATATTTATTTCATTTCCAGATTATGACATCCTTCTTTTGTCTTAGTGATATCTAGTGTAGAAATGGTTAAGCCAAGAAATTTCATGTCACTATCCATTGGTCATCTGCCTTGGATGAGCAATGTAACTAAAGAAAAATTCCCCCCTGTTCATACTGAAAGATCACATAGAATTCCAGGAACTCTTTAATAAACATTGTGTGGGATTGTCTAAAACACTGTTTCTAGTTCTATGCATATTATTTGGCCTGTTAAAGTTATTTAAACTGGAAAGGCCATAAAAATATATTCTTCTCACCTTTAAAAATATATGCCACAAAAAGCTTCATACCACACCTAGCAAAAGCAATACAAATGTCAGAGCATAACACAGAATTATGTGGTCTCAGACCTTGTAATCATTGAAAATTTCTTAAGGAAAAATAGACATCATTTGATCCTGTGGAGCAGGAGAAAATCTAGGGAGAACACATATGATAGAGTGTCTTTTTTTTTTCTTTTATAATGTTACTGTTCATCAAATAAATAAACTGTTGTGGCAGAAAAAAATCTGAAACAGAACTCAAAAAAAATAAAATAAATAAAGGTGTAGAGTCAGGGCCAGACTCGTGGGAATACTTGTGCTAGAGATGAAAGTGCACTGCCCAATGTATAATCAGATATACTGGCACCTAACAAGCACAATATTTGAAGCATGTCTCTTGTCAATATCTCTAACTCATAGAACATCAATTCATGCATTTTTATCACTGCATGGTGATGACTGAGCGATGTATTGACTCGCTACAGGAAAAAAATATCAGAACTATTCCTTTATTTAACACATTTTGTCATTTTTATGCCTCATTCCAAACCTTTGTTAATTGTCCTGATATCATTTATTGTGCCTTGGAGATGAGTTTTTGCTGTATAATTATAAGTGCAATTATCATAGAATCATAAAATGATTTGGGTTGGAAGGGACTTTAAAGATCATCTACAGCACACATTTCTGGATAATGTACAGATTCTTATAAAAAAACTCCTCCAAACTTCTTCTCAGGGCTGCTTTCAATCCACTTGCCTGTATTTGTGTTTGTGATTGTGATTGCCCCAAAAGAAGAGCAGGACCCTGCATGTAGCCTTATTGAATTTCATGAGGCTCACAAAGGCCTACATCTCTAGACTGTCAAGGTCTCTCTGCATGACATCCCTTCCTTCAAGCTTGTCTACTGTACCACACAACTTGGAGTCATTGGCAGTTTTGCTGAAGGTGCACACAATCCCACTGTCCATGCCACCAACAAAAACATTGAATAGTGCTGGTCCCAATAAAGATAGAGCACGCCCCGGCAGAAAAGGCCTTGGGGTATTGGTGAATGATGAGCTGGATATAAGCCAGCAATCTGCCTTCACAGCCCAGAAGGCCAACAGTATAATGGGCTGCATCAAAAGAAGCATGGCCAGCAGGTTGAGGGAGGTGATCTTGCCCCTTTACTCTGCACTGGTGGGACCTCACCTCACCTGTGTCCAGATGTGGAGTCCTCAGTACAGGAGAGACATGGACCTGTTGGAGCACATTCAGAGGAGGGCCACAAAAATGATCCAAGTGATGGAACACCTCCCCTGTGAGGACAGGCTGAGAGTGTTGGGGCTATTCAGCCTGGAGAAGAAAAGGCTTCAGGGAGACCTGATAAGCAGCCTTTCGATATCTAAAGGTATGCTAAAAGAAAGAAGGGGACTGAGTCTGTTTAGCAGCTTCTGTTGTGAAAGGACAAGGGAAAATGGTTTCAAACTAAAAGAGGAGAGATTTAGATTGGAAATAAGAAAACAGTTTTTTATAATAAGGGTTGTGAGGCACTAGAACAGGTTGTCCAGAGATGTGGTGGAAGTCTCATCCCTGGAAACATTCAAGGTCAAGCTGCACCAGGCTTTGAGGAATCTGATCTAGCTGTGGATATCCCTGTTCATTGCAGAGGAGTTGGACTAGATGATCTTTAAAGATCTCTTCCAACTCAAACTATTCTATGACTCTAATTTCCATCATAATTTAAATAGTTATAAATTAATTAATATTTTTAATCAAACAGGTTAATTGCTTTGTTAATTTATAGTTAAAAAAACGTTTATGTTGATACATACAGTTATATAATTATATATATTTAAGACAAGCATTGTTAGGCATGTCTGTGTTAGTCGGATTTACAAAATGATTCTAATTTTCCTTTGACTTTGTTTATGGAAATTGATTACCTGATTTCCTTAGGTACTTTCAAAGATATCACTGTAAGCTTTTGTATGGTCGAGGTCTTAGCCATTTATCAAAACACAATCAGATTCAGATGTAGCTATTTCTGTTGCAAAAACCCTTAATCAATACAGCTCTGATTTTTTTTTTAATTAATATGGTTTATAGCAGCAATCCTCTTTAATAGTTGAGTTTTTGCCAGATCTTAACTAACAAGTTCAGTTACTAACAGTAGCAGTACTACAACACTTAAGGATTATTGTCTAGGTTTGCTGACAATGCACTGCTAGTGACTAGTTCGCAAAGTTCAATCTGTTATTTTATTTCAAAACGAAATCAGTGTATGAAATTCCCTGAAACACAATAAATTGCCTCATATACCAAGCTTGCATAGTTTGATTAAACAGCATTCTATCATTCTTTTTATCTGTGATTAAAGGTTATGATTATTACCAGTGTAAGTTACCTGGCAACATTTTTTACTTTCTGTTTTGATCAGGTAAACTTGAAAAGAATATTAAGCATTAAAAAAAAAAAAGCACACAAAAAAGAACCCTTTACCTTTAGTTATAAAAAAGGGACGGATCTGTCAGAAGGCTGTCTACTTTCTCTTAACTCTTAATATGGAGTTTTTGACAAGTATACAGATTTGCCTTAATTATTTATTAATTTCATGGAAATAATCTGCTTTAAATTTCTTATATGTCTATTTAAATAAAAAGAATATTATTTGAATGCTGATTTTACATTTGAAAATCTGAAGATGTCTCTATTCAGAAAGTGAAGGCATAAAGTTTGTTTTTTTAGTGCAATATCTCCTTTAAAAATCTGGGAGAATTCCACATAAATTCCTCTTAAAATACATCCTTTTGAGTAGTCTTCATTTTAAAACATAACTGGTGTAACTTAAAAATCTACATGTCTATGGTTAATGCTGCAAGGGCAGTAGGGCACCTGACTACTGCTCTACAATCTCTTTAACCTGCTGCCAAATCCTGGAGACAGTGGAATCTTCCACATGGTTGCATTCTTGCATTCTTTATCACCACCACTACCATCCCAATTCACTTCAGTGTATCCATCTCTTCTTCCAGTCATATTTACCTTCTTATATTTGACATCATCAAGCTACCTTGTACAGATTAGGCAAGATTCCAAAAACATTCAGCTTCTGTTGAAAAAACTTTAATGATCAAGTGGTCTTGCCAATATGGCAGTTACTCAAGTCTTCAAAATAGGAAGCCTGCTCCAAAAGTAATTCTTTTGGCCCACAGTGTCAGATGTGGATGTTGGTATGGCAGTAGAGATTGCATCTTCCCACAAATATTCCATGGCATTTTGTTGCTGTGTGACAGATGGCAGCAGAGGGGCAGTCAGACAAAATGGCGTCTGACATGGAAGTGTGTGTGAAGCAAAGGTCGGTCACTGAATTCCCCACTGTGGAAAAAATTCCACCGACTGACATTCATCAACGCTTGCTGGATGTTTATAGAGACCAAACAGTGGATATAAACACAGTGAGACAGTGAGTGGTGTGTTTCAGCAGTGGCAACACTACCATGAAAGACAAGTTTTTGCTACAGCCATACAGTTAGGAGCGTGGCGTGCAGACTATTCGTCACTGCTAGCAAAATGCTCAGCTAGTGATGGTGACCATGCTGAAAAAGTGTTTTGTAGCTGATAATTTGTTCTATTAAACAGTGTTATTGTGCTCTTTGTATCTGCTATAGTAGTCATGGAAATAAATAGGAGGCATTACTTTAGGAGCAACCTACATATGTTCATTAAGTTTTATTGCTATCCTTTACACAGTGACTTGAATATCTTCTTGGGCAAGATCTACATACTTTTGTGTCTGATTTGAAATAAAAATTTGAATTTGGATTATGTTCCCAAAAGCAGAGCGACTAAATTAATCATCTTCCAAAGGAAGTAATGCTGTTCTCCTGGTTCTTTGCTTTGAAATAAATATGTAGATAGTAACAGAGTCAGGAAAAGTGAACCTTTAGCTGGAAGGTAGTATACTTTCTACGTATTTGGCTCAAAGGGTACAAAATGGAATAAATGTTGCTTGCACAGCACTACTGCTAATCACTTTGAGATTTCAGTGGACCGTACAGATTAACATGATAATAAGCACAATAATTATTGAAATCTGTTACTAGCCTTGACTAATATACACAAAGTGGCATATCTTTTAATCATTTCAAAGCAAGCATATTATTTTGAAACTTTTAAAGAATTTCCAGAGTTGGTAAAACATACATTTATGCTTCTTTCCTCCTGCTATAGAGAATATGAGAAACCTTTGTAAACCAGAAAAAGTTACAGTTAAAAAAATTTCTCCTGGCCAGAAAATTGGACAGGCTGTGATGTGATATAGATCTAAGGAGTGTCAAGGTGACTAACAGTAGTGCATTATGAAAATGAATCATAGTCATTGTTAGTTTCAAAATGCAAAAATCTCTTCTGCTGAAAGAGCAATTCAATAATCTCTTTTGATAATATTTTTAAAAACTATTAAAATGTTCCAATCTTAGAGATTTAAAGTAGATCATTACATTACAGAAAAGTATATGTTACTGTAGTGACGTATCTGTGCAAAGAATGTTGAAAAAAAAAAGCAATCATATCAATTGTATGGCAGATTATTAGAAGATATTTTTAGGTATTGACTTTAAAAAAATTAAAAAGCTGTTATACTATTTTGGTATATTCCTGTGGATAAAAAATAATTCACCTGGACAACAAAAGCCCCAAATGGATGTTGGTGGTATTTTTTTTCTGTGCTAGCATAGTTTATGGAGAAGGGGGCTTTGTTCTTTGCCTCACAGATGGTAACAGAAAGAGAACTGAAAGCTCTGCAAGACATTTCACAGAGACACGTCTGACAGGTGATCAAATCATTGAACATTTTTCCCTGAAAAACAATGTTCAGATGTAGTCTAAGCATACACACTATGACAGCAGGAACATACTTTCCTCTGTGTTGACGTTCATTTTAATAATAGAAAATGCAAGCAGAATTTCTGGCAATGACAACAACAACAACAAAAAGTATGTTCATTCATGTTTACAGTGCAGAACTCTCATCAATTAATGTGATTTTTTACTAGAGAATGACTGTTTTAATTGGAAAATTTTACCTCCTGAAAATGTAAAGAAGTAGTGACTGGGATGTAGAAATAATGTACAGTCTGTTTAGAAGTAAATAGTCTTATTCAGTATGGGATTACAAACGTTGGTGAAAATGCTATTAATGGTGTTAACATGATGGCTTACTACTAAATCATGCCCTTGATATTTGAAGCTAAACACATAAACAACATTTCAAGGCTTCTGTCACTCAGGAGCACATTTCTGCAGAATACAAGCATATCTGTCACCCTGAGATGCAGACAGAATTTAAAAAAAAAAAAAAAAAAAGTTCATTTTTAACTCTGCACTGTCCAAAATGGGCTAGGACAGCCTTCAATATTTCAGGAAAATTGTAATCTTAATCTTTTCCCTCAAAGAAATAGACTGACAAAGAATATTTTCTTCTAACTCTCATGGCCTAGGTTTGTTACCTTGCTTCATTTCATGTTCAGTATGAAGCATCACAAGTGTTGCATAACCTATCTGTTATATTCTAATTACATCTACTGTAAATATACAGAAGCTGCTAGTAACAAATCTGTTAATGTTTACAGTTGAATAGTTCTGACTTTTATACTGTGTTGAAAAACCTACAGGATGACATCTGAGTATTTATTTCCATTGGCAAATAACATAAAACATTTTTCACCACTTAAAACAGAATGAAGCTGAAAATTTTGTTAGGAATGGGAGTTCATTTTCAAGAACATAGGACTACCTTAAACTTATAATACAATAAAGCAATACTAGCCAAATTGTATTTTTTTATGTAAATTAATGCTCAATGCAAAGAATTGTGTGTATACCAACTGAAAATTTGATTTTCATATACTCCCAGAATGTTTCTACATATACAGCACTTCCATAAAAATGTGACAGGAGGAACTTATTTCATGAAGACTTCCTGTACATCCATGATGAGACAAGAACTCAGTTATCTGTATGACCTCTGGTATAAATCAAGTGATTTTTACTAAAGCTACTAGTTTTATTAAATATTTCATGTTCTTTTGATTATAATTCTGCATTATTTGATGTGTTTTCAATAAAAATTTATGAGGAACTATCTATAGCACTCCTCAATATCACAATAAATGACAGTATTGTTGAAAGCTCAGATTTTATCATTTTCTCATAAGAATATAATTCATACAATGGATTAAAATAAATGTCTGAATACTCCAACATTTTTTCCCAAGATTTCACCATTTTCAACTTTTAGGGCATTATCAACAATTGAAAAACTAAGAGCACAGAAGCAAGGAATGATACCTCCTGACTTTCCATCCTAGTTTCCTTTTCTCATTGTTTCTGAAGAACAGAATATTTTAAGGAATAACATTCCTGCCTGATATCTTTTATGACAAAATGACACACTTGGTACATAAGGGAAAGGCTGTGGATGTTGTTTACCTCAATCTCAGTATAATGTTTGACTGTCTCCCACAGTAACCTGGAGAAAATGGCTGCTCATGGCTTGGACAGGCGTATGGTTTGCTGTGTGAAGAACTGGCTGGGTGGCAAGGCTCATTCATGATGAATGGAGTTCAATCCAATTGGTGGCCAGTCATCAGTGTCATTACACAGGGCTCAGTCTTAGGGACAGTTTTGTTTAACATTTTTATCAGCAATTTGGATGAGGAGATCGAATGTGCTCTGAGTAAATTCACAGATGATACCATGTTCAGTAGGACTGTAAATCTACTTGAGAGTAGGAAGGCTCTGCAGAGGGATCTGGATAGGCTTGATTGATGGGCCACATGCAATTGTACAGCATTCAGCAGAGCTAAATGCCTCGTGCTACACTTGAGTCACAACAATCCAATACAGCAATATAGGCTTGGGGCAGTGACTGGAAAGCTGCCCAGCAGAAAAGGGCCTGAGGGTATTGGTCAACAGCCAGCTGAACATGAGTCAGCAGTATGCCCAGGTGGCAAAGAAGACCAACGGTATCCTGGTCTGCATCAGAAATAGTGTGTCCAGTAGGACTAGGGGAGTGATTGTCCATTTGTATGAGGCACTGGTGAGACTGCATATTGAGTACTGTGTTCAGTTTCGGGCCCCTCACAGGAATGATAATGAGCTGCTCGAGTATGTGCAGAGAGGAACAGTGAAGCTGGTGAAAAGTCTAGAAAATAAGTATTATGAGGCAGAGGTATCTGGGATTGTTCGGTCTGGAGAAAAGGAGGCTGTGGTGATGCCTATTACAGCTACCTGAAGGGATGTTTTAGCAAGGAAGTTATCATTCTCTTTACTCAGATGACAAGTGACAAGATGTGAGGAAATGGTCCCAAATTCCAGCAGGGTAGGTTTAGATTGGACATTAGGAAGAATTTCTTCACAGAGAAGGTGGTCAAACATTGGAATGGGCTGCCCAGGGGAGTGGTGGAACCTCCCGTTCTAGAGGTATTTAAGCGACATGTAGACATGACACTAAGGGACATGGTTTAATGATGGGACTCAGTAAATCAAACTGATGGTTGGACTTGGTGATGTTGAAGGTCTTTTCCAACATTATTCTATGATTCTATGATTGTTCATTCAACATAAATAACTGTTACACATAGTTAAGAATGTGCCTCCCCCTAGTCCAGTTCCTGCCCTTCAATTATAAATATACCTATATAACCAGGAGGTGGAACGTGAAAAAGAAGTACAACTCCAAGTCCTTGTATTCAGTGCTTTGCCCTAATCTATTACACAAATCATGTGCAGAAGAGTACAAACCACATAGTTCACCTATTCGCTGCTCCATTTATCTATCTTTATTGTACAAGAAATTTTACAGGTTTTTGGGCTGGCAGAGCCAAACTGTTCCAGAATTTTATTCCTGCAGTCATGATATATGAAAAGGGTAGATAATCCGACCATTCCCTTTCTTCTCTTCACATCCAGTGTATTTGAGCAGGAACAATATTCTATACAGAAATTTGTTTTTTGTATTTTTCTAGAGTTGCTTTTACTTTAAAAAGGAGAACACATTTCAGTGTTTGGAAAATTGTATTAGTTGTACTAGTTACAGAAGTAATATCTAGGAGCTTACTGAAACAACATTTTTTTTTTCCAGATAGAAACCGTAAACATTCAATACGACATTTAACAAATCCAAGGAAATTTTAGAAATATAATTATTTGTAAACACAGTTTTTCTAAATGATTTTCTGAGTAAGTCACTGAAATAAGATGAGAAAAAAATTGTACCTTGGTGACTTGATACATGTAGAAACAATCATATTAAGACAAAAAAAGACCGTTTAATAAGCATGAATATAAAATGAAGATGTGTTAAATAATCTGCATTCTTCTACATTACTCACAGCTAGTTCTGACTTCAGAAAAGATGTCATATTCTGTATCAGCTTCATAGGGTCAAAGCTATTAAGAAAAATAGATGAAAACCTTAGTTTTTTTAATACAAAAATTTCCATTTCAGTCATTAGAAATTATTGAAAAGCATTATCTTCTCTGCTCAGAGACGAAGTATTTCTTCTTGATATTATGATTACAACACTTTTTCAGTAATTAATAATCATCACCAAAATTGTCAATATATGATTCAAAATGAAAAACATGACAATTTTATAAAAGATTATATATAACAATTGTAAATATATATTAATTATATGCCTTAAATTTATGTGTCAAGGTTTTGGTAGCAAGGAGTTCTGCAGGGGTGGCCTCTGTGAAAAGAGTGCAGATGTTGCTCCAGGTTGGACAAAAGCCAGCTCCAGCTGTTTCCAAAAGGGAACCACTGCTGGTCAGATAGATCTAAGCCAACCAGTGATGCTAGTTGAACTTCTGTAAGAGCATATATTATAAAAAAGGGTAAAGCATACTGCAGAAAGAGGAATGAGAAAATGTAGAAAGAAATAGCCCTGCAGACACCAAGGTCAGTGCAGAAAGAGGGCAGGAAATGCTCCAGGCACAGAGCAGAAGCTCCCTGCAGCTCAGAATAGGCCTGTGGTGGAGCAGGCTGCCCCCCTGCAGCTCATGGGCACCACGTGGAGCAGATCTCCATGTGCAGCCATGGAAGAGCCATGAAAGAGCAGCGGATGAGACCTGAAGGAGGCACAGCCCATGGATAACCCTGAAGGAGAAGCCCTGGGCCAGAGCCGCAGCCCATGGAAAGGAGCCCATGGTGGGGCAGGAGGGCTTGGGGAGCTGCCACCCATGGGGACCCATGTAGAGCAGTGCCTGAGGGGTGGGCTCTGTGAGAGAGCCTTGCTGGAGCAGTGCTTGGAGAGCTGCAGCCTGTGGGAAGGCCATGCAGGGTCAGGTCAGAAAGGATGGCATCTCATGAGGACTCCAAGCTGGAGCAGCAGAATGACCATGAAGGAGTGGTAGTGCAGAAGACTGACCACTGCTCCATTCTTCCTTCCTCTGTGCCACTCAGGAGGAGGAATTAAAAGAGGGTGGATGGGTGGAAGGTATCTTGTGTTGCTTTCATTTTCTCACTGCTCTAGTTTGTTATCAGTAGGAAATAAATTATATTTAACAGTCCCATGCTTTGTCTGTTTTGCCCATGTTGGTAACCGATGAGTGATCTTCCTGTCTTTATTTCAGCCCCATGAGGACTTTTTTCATTGTATTTTCCCCCCTTATACCTTTCTGAAGAGGAATTGAGAGAGCAGCAAGGTGAAGCTGATCTACGCACGTGTGAAACCACCACATTGTTAAAAGATATGAAGAATACATAGAGCACTCCAAAAATAATGTCTCCTATTTATTTGCATGGAAACTATGACAGATACATAGAGAATAATCACACTATTTGAGAGAGAAAATTCTCAGGTACAGAAAAATATTTTTCAACATAGTCACCATTAGCTATGCATTTTTACCAGTGATGAACAAGAGCCTGAATGCTGAGCTTGTGAAAATTTGCACCAGTGGAAGTGACCTACTGTTTGACAGTGTTTCACCACCCACCACCTCACTGTTCTCACATCCACTGTTTGATCTCCATAAACATTCAGCAAGCATCAATGATTGTCAGTGCGTGCCATTTTTTCCACATGGAGGAATTCAATGACACAACAAATGAGTATGTAGAATATTCGGTATGATTCTTTTAATTCATCTCATTACTCCAGATCGAAGACAGATATCCTAAAGATCTGATAATATCATAGGATTGATATTGTGAGGTTGAATTATTAAGAATTAAGGAATCCAAACAATAATTATCTATAATTTCTTATATCTTTTCTCTTTCTCTTATATACATAACCTGAAACAGACCTTAGTTGTATGGTTTTTTCCTGCTTTTTCAATTGTCCTTCCCACATTTAATGCAGATAACAGATGACAATCATTTATTACCACCTACTCAAGATTTTGTTTCTTTACATCTTTCTAAGTGTGGTCTTAGGCCTTAGGACTTATTGCATATTTTGCTCTGAAGACAATATTATAAATTTTCAATTACACTTTTCTGTGATATTGTAATGATGGCATTTCCAAAAAACTGATATGTCTGCCTTCAGGGCACCATGGAATTTCAAACTGAAGAAAAGAGGAAAAGGTATTTTACTTTTTTATGAATTTCTCTTCTTAAAAGACAGATTTTAAACATCATATAGGTTATTAAATGTTTAAAATGCATTTCCTGTATCATCAGTCAGAATTCATGGTCTATACTTCTGTAAAGAATACAAGCCCCAATTCAGAAGTCAAGTACTCCAGAACAGGTGATTACTTAATTAGTGGCAATTAATAACTAAGGTATTGATATAAATGAATTGCCTTTATCCCTTTGGACATTTCAAGTAGAATGAGTGAAACAATGCATTTCTATGAGATTATCTATCTGTTTCTGCAGGTAATCTGCAACAATAGAATGTGATCAGGTAAGCAGGAAATCCATGTCAAAGATCTTATCTATGCCGTTTAATCTAATAAAATAAGTCAATACGAACTGCTATAATGCCACTTAAACTGTGTCATATAGTTAGAAACATTGCTCAGTATGCCTGTAAGAAGGCAGCTGTGGGAAATTAGGCAGCATGTTAGTTATGACATTTCCTTAAATTTTACTGCTTGACTTTGCAAATGTAATGATGTTCCTTTAACACAGATGGATCTATCTGTATTTTTTTCTTAGTTAAGAGCAAACTCACTTTGAGTTTGAAATTCTAGCTATGACAATGAACTCATACTGATTTCATTTACTTCTCCAGAAAGGTAGAAACTTTGGGTTAGCTCATCCTCCTCTCTTCAGTAGCCTTGCACTTTTCGTAGTTTTGTTGCCTAGGCAGTCATGATCTTTTCTATTCCATGACACCTTTTTATTCGCTCTGTCTCTCCTTAAAATTTACTCTTACTCGGCTTTTCTTTTCCCCCATCAAGTCTCAACTTCTTTTATTTCTTAGAGTAGCTTTTCACTCAAATTCAGTGTTATACTCTTTAGAACTTCTAAAAGTCTTTTCCTATTACATTCTACATACTGATATCGGTTTTCCTACTAAATAATTTCTAATTCACACTGGAATTGTCTATGTCATTATTCCCTTTCTACACCTATCCATGCCAGTTTTCCACATAACAGTTAACTTGTTCCTGCAAATATCATTATGTGGGACTAAGTCTCTGCTGGATCTCCAAAGAATGGAATTTCTCTGCCCTCATGAACTTATATTCAAAAGTATCATAGTTAACCATTTCTCTTGAACTATTCTTTGTCAGACCTCCTGCTGTCAATTTTTCTTGATTCTCCCATAAAAGCTATTTATTTTTCTTGTGTATGTATTATTTTTTTATTATTTATTATTTTAATTATTTTGTCCATATTTGAAAAAAAAAAAAAAAAAACCACACACAGCTTCTTTCTCTTTGATGGCTAGAATGTTTTGCCAATAATTGCTTCACCCTAAGTGAGAGACAAGTTTCTCCATTTGCTGGAATATAATGAAATTTATAGTGACTGCTGCAGGACAGAAACAAAACCTGCCTGTGTAATGTGGAGTCTCCCAGTCAAGTCTGGATGCCCTTACTAATATATTAATGTCAGACAGTTTTTTGTTCTCTCTCTGTAGTCCTATGATGAATGTCTGTTTACATGGTTGATTCATTTACAAACTTAGAAGGAGTTGGAATCCAGATTTGAACTCCCTGCAGTAATATTTCTCGGTAAATAATGGTACTAACACTACCTCCACTACTGGCTTCTCAGTGAGATATCTAGCTTAATCTGTATCACAGTGAGAGGGCTAAAGTGATCCTGTAAAGCAAATTGCCTGAAATGCTTTCGAGAATCTAAGATAGAAATCAGTTCTATAAGCCTCGAGTTACAGGGTATATGTGCACTGAAAATATTTTACAACATGAAATTTGAGACAAATCTCTAAATAGTTTTGCTATAAATGATTGTACATGCTGAGACTTTAAAATGACTTTAGTTGATAAATAACAGCGCATCTTTTTTCCTAGACCAAAAAGCAGCACCAGAAAGACCTCAAATTTTTGTTTTGTAAGAAGTTAGACCATTTGCCAGATAAAAAAATATTACTTATATTTTCCTGGCATTCAAAAGTCTTTCAATTAGAAAATAGCCATATAAATATGTTTTTCTTCTGCATAGATTATAAGTCCATCTGTAGATTTTAGTAGCTGATTTAAGAAGTTTGGATGTTACTTAATACTAATTTTAGGTCATCTTATTTCATATTGGACAACAGCTTGCGGTATCTCATACAAACATAAGACATCTCACATGTCACTATGATTAGGAAGCTAAAATTCATCCTTAATAAGAAATTCATCTCATGTAGACCCAACAACATAGACTTTTACATTTATCTAGTCATGACAGGGACACTTTTTAGTTAATGGAGAGAAATAAGTATTTAAGGACCTACCTGACTGAATGTATATGTTTACTCTTGGATGAGACAAACCATGACCTAAAGGTGTCTTTAAAAATCTGAAGGTATCTAACACGTTAGCATTCTGGTACTCATCAGTGCAGGCGAGATCATGAAAGATGTTAACACTGGAGGCAGCCTGGGCTACAGTGACCATACCCTGGTCGAGTTTGTTATCTTGAGGAAATCGGGCCTGACAAAGAGTGGAGTCAGGACCCTGAACTTCAGGAGATCAAAGTTCAGGCTGTTTAAGGAACTGCTGGATGTGATACCCTGGGAAACTGTTCTTAGGGACAGAGGAACAAAACAGAGCTAGCAGTACTTTAAGGATTATTTTCTGAGAGCACAAGAGCTCTCTATCTCCCAGAATAAGAAATTAGCCGAACCAGTCAGGAAACCAGCATGGCTAAGCAAAGATCTGCTGGTCAAACTGAGGGAAAAGAAGGAAAAGTATAAGCAGTGGAAGCAGGGAGGGTGGCCTAGAAAGAATATAGGGATGCTGTCCTGATGTGCAGAGATGGGATCAGGAAAGTCAAGGTGCAGATGAGATTGAATTTGGTGAGGGATGTGAAAAGCAACAAGAAAGGATTATTTAGATACATTGGAGAGAAGTGACAGGCAAAGGAGAGTGTACCCTCCCTAATAAATGGAAAGGAAGAGCTGTCTTCCTCAGAAACAGAGAAGGCTGATGTACTTAATGAGTTATTTGCGGTCTTCATTGCCAGACAGGCTTTGCATGCCTCTCGTGTCCCTGATCTTCTAAGTGGGTGTCAGGGGAGCAAAATCTCTCCCAGTGAAGGAGTGGAGTAAGTGCAATGGTATGGGGCCCTGGACAGCCTGATCTAGTGGATTGCAATCTTGATCATGGCAAGAGGGTTTGAACTAGATGATCTTCAAGGTTCCCTCCAACCTAAGCCATTATATGATTCTATTATTTGGACATCTATATTGTAGACACAGTTACACAGATGAGTAGGACTCGTGGATCAGCAGAATTGAAGGAATTCACTGTATTTGGCGCATTGGCTTCTAAGTTTTCTGGGTGTCAAAACCCCAGGTTAGATTCCCAGTTTACTACCTTGCTGTTCCAAACTCATGTTTGAGATGACATTTCAGATCACTAAACTTTCCTAACCTAAATATGCAGATAGACTGAAGTGAGGCACATTGAAGGATCACTTGAGCCACCTCCCTCTCAGGATGACAGTATATTGGAAGGACTGTTCTTAAGCTCTGAGTGCTGAAGTTAATTGCTACCAGAAATCAGTACTATTCTTGTTAACTTCATAGTTGTTCACTGGATTCAAGAATATGCCATTTAATCAAATGGAAGTACATGAAATAAACCTATGTCTTCCATGGGGAAGATGAATTGTTCTTATTGTACAAGTATTCAAGCTGATGAGTTTCTGTGTATTTTATTTATTAAACATGTGAGACTGGGCATTTTTTGTTTGCCATTGCTCTACTGAATGTGTCTAAACTGAAGTGCAGAAAAAAAAACCTGAGCAGAAATGCATTTTCCAAAATATCATCTGTTTCACAGTCTATGAAAATAGGCTGATTAATACATTTCTTCTGCTGAATGTGAATTCATGACAAAGCTGCTCACTCAGAGGAAACAGCAAAAATGCAGACAGAAAGCTTATTTCAAAGCTGACCTTCTAGGTGGTGCTCCAATTACATCCTTTAAGGTATTGCACTCTACTACTGTTGCATAGTTATTAGAATGTAATAATAAAAACAAATTCTGGTTTTCTTGTGTCTAGTCAAGTTGACTATAAAGAAATGGCTGCCTTTTTTAATGGTCAATTAAACACTTATGATTACAGAGCCAAAGAATCATAGCATTCCTTACAGAAGATACTTAAGTTTAGCATGACATATAAATCAGCAAACATATTTTAGAGCAAGCAAATGACTAGACATTAGTAACAAGCAGACTGAAAATATCATGAAAGCAATTAAAAATATTTATAGACTGTTTCATGAAACCAAAATAATACTCATTTTTTTCAGGAGATGACTATTTATTGTAAATAATACAGTTAATGGCATACATTCATCATATCTTGCATTAATTAGATTTTTTTTTCTTTCATAAGGATCTATGAAACAGTTTTAAGTACCAATGTCAACAACAGTTAACATGATTAAAACTGCTTTCTTAATAAGAATTTTATCCCAACTTGTATTAATGTTTATTTTAAAATGCTTCTGTGCTATGGAGCCATCTGTTTCTAGCTAGTTATAGTACCTAAGTTCTACATTCATAAGTCTCGAGGGAGACTTTCACCTATTTTTTCTTCATCATCTACCAGGCGTTCACTAGCTCATTCAGAAGAAATATTTCAACTGAAGTTAAGACGTTGTAGTCAACAGGAAAAGGTTTCAAAATTTTTAAAACTGAAACCACTTGATAAGTGCTGTAATTGCAGTAGAATCCTCACTGGATGTGCAGTAAATTGTCAATTTCAAATTGTCAATTTCAAAGAAATGAGAGATACTAACAGTCAAAATAAGGCATGTATTTTCATTAAAAATGTAGTTGCTCTGTAAATAAGATTCCTTTAAACATATGAATAACATATGAATTTCAAATCACCATTTGAAGAATATTAAAATCAATTAAGTAATAAGAAAATTAACATACATATATTTTTTAAAAGAAATCCATCAGCTGTCAGTTTCCATTGCTTATTCTGGAATAGAGTGGTGTTTAATACATGAATTTACTGCACAATATTCAACTACTATAAAAACAGCATGTGAATTAGGTATGATGTGTCTCAAAGAAAACTGACAGAAAATTTAGTTTCCCTTTTAAGTCTTGGTTGTAGCATGTGATCATCTGCTCTTGATTTGGTAGGTTATTCCTGTTAAGCACAAGGCTATATTACTTTCTAATAAAGGTCAGATTTTTAAGTAATCAGAGCTGCAAAATATCACCTGTTAAAAAACAAGAATTTAAGATGTGTAGTGTCAAGGTTTTACAGGTTTTACTATTGGAGATTTTGTGTGGAAAAATAGATCAGGTTTGGGTGATATTACAACACACAGTAAAATACACAGCTTTAATCAGATTAAGATAAAATGGGGTTACCCTCAGAAAGGCACATATACATAGGTCACTCCGAGAGTATTGCCTCCTATTTATTTCCATGGAAACTGCGACAGATACAAAGAGCACAATAATGCTATTTGATAAAGCAAATTTTCATCTACAAAACGCTTTTTTTCAACAAAGTCACCACTACTAGCTATGTATTTTTGCCAGCCATGAACAAGAGCCTGCATGCCACACTCATAAATACCTGCACCAGCAGAGGTGACCCACTGTCACCGGAGTCAACAGACCCACCAGTCACCAGAGTTGCAATGCACTACCCACCACCATGGGATGTAAGCACCATGTGCTTACATCTGCTATTTGGTGTCCATAAACGTCCAGCAAGCATCGATGTGGGTGCCATTATTCCCTCATGGAGGAATTCAGTGACACACACTTTTGTTTCATACACACTTCCATGTCAGACACCATTTTGTCAGACTGCCCCTCTGCTGCCATCTGTTGCACAGCAACAGCTGGGAGGGGATAGAACCAGGACAGAGGACCCAAACTTGCCAAACAAGTGTGAACAGTGTTCGTATGAAAACTAAGTCCAAAGTTAACCAAATGCCTTAGTAATGAAAATGCATAATGCATTTACTGTTATCAAAATAATAAGTATTATAAAATAAAGAGTTCGTCTAAAGCACAGCAGGTTTAGAAAGTAAGATTAATTTCTCAGGTGAAGGAATCTATTGGAGTTTCACTTAAAATCAAGAACAGAAATAAGATCAGGGATAGGGTCTTGAGCAGTCTGACCTGAAAATGAACTTTATCTAGTTTGGAGACCTCCAGAGGTCTCAATCAACTTAGAATAGCCTAATGCCAATATGGAAGCAATGAGTAAAAATGTTTTCCATGGATACATGCCTGCATGATTTCACTTTTCACAGGTTTTGGGAACCAAAAATTTCAGGTGTCACTTAGCTCTACTTCCCTTCTGTATTGAGAAAAAAAAACTTAAATGCAGCATAATATATGAGGGAAATCTTGTGAAACCTACTGTTTTTTGAGAAAAAAATGAAAGCTGTCATACATCTACTAACCTTAGAGCTTCCTTTTCCTGGCAGGCCTCCAAGATCGTTTTTACTTTATGCAGTCATTGGGGTAAAAAGGAGGCTGACAGTTGCTTATTAAAGATTCCCTTGGCTGATGTGCTGGCTGGCAGACTAGCCTCCATTTTTAATTTTTTTTTTCCCTGACTGGTTATTTAATATAATTTACTCTACAATTAGTCCACAGGGGCCTGACAAATGCAGAAACTCCTTTCATTCTATTTTGGATGTGTACAGTCATACAAACGGTGCAGGATCAGAAACTGAAAAATCCAAAGTGCTATGTTGGTAAGATCTGCATAAGAGGTTCTACTTAAGCTGTAATTCTAAAGCTGTTTTTTCAGATATATTGAGTGTTGCTAGAACTAAGGAGAATTATTATTACCAAATTGTATAATTCTAATACTTGCAAAAATATTTAGCATTTTAACTTAACATGGGAATGGAAAGAAATTTAATATTAGTATCTAGATTGCAGAGATCACAAGAAAGTTGGTAGCATTCATCTGCCACTGGAAACTGGTTAAAAGTGTTTATAGAATACTATATTTGCCTTCAGATGCTCTCACCTCCATTAGGAAGTTAATGTCTAATGTATAATCGGGAGCAGTTGTGAATAAGTCTAGCTTAGGAAGAGAGACACTTCCCTATTTCATCTTTGTCATATCACCAAACATTCCCAGTCCAAACTGCAGAGTGTGTAGAATTCTTTCTTAAGGAATTCAGAATACTGTAGAAAAGTCAGTTTTCATATACACTAGCAGTAAGTTTCAATTAGTCAGAGTTTACATTCCATAATTTCACTAAATGAGTGAAAGAATAAGATCAGAATATTATTGTTGCAAAGTGTAGCTCCAATAAAAATTAAGCGGCAGGAGCTTTGGTTCTTGTTAACAGTGCCTCCTGTAGACACAGATGCTGTGTGCTTTCTAAGTGTGTGATTCACTTTGGATTTGAGGCCTGTGTCCTGTCTCTTAAAATGTGTGTATGAAATAAAAAAGTATGACGTGCAATTAAGAGAAATCATTCCATTAATTTCAGCACACTCGTGTTATTGTGCTGCAGAGCTACCTGAACAAGTGCAAGAATACTCGATAAGGATGACTGCATTCCCTGAAGTTTTACAAACTGTAATAAAAAGCTATGCTATAAATCCAAAATGACCTGCAAAACTCAAGGGAAAAGTGAATATGATCTCTTCAGAGTTATTCTAACAGAGACAATATAATTTTTGAACTTCATGACAGCTCTATTGCTTTTTGTGCCATGATTTGGCAGTGTATTATGAGTACCTTCATCCAGAAATGCTCTTTCATCCAAGACTGCAAAGTCAAGACTTTTCTTGTCATACTTTTATGACATTGTAACTTGAAAAAGATACAACACTAAATGCAATAGATGGAGAGAACAAACAAGAAATCAGCACTATCAGAAGTACATTTAATTCTGAGCAACCGAGTAACAAATCCATCACTATAGCAAGGGCAGCACTTCTATATATATTTCTTTTCATGAAAATAATTACAATACAGGCTGTATTTTACATAATTAAAAAAAGGATTGCATATTAAAAATGGAACAAAACAATTTGAAAGATCTCTCAGGCTAGAGAAGAATGTATAAAATTATGAAGAAAAGGAAGAGAGTAAAATTTTTGCAATGTTATGTCTGGGACTCATCATACTTGAAATATATATATATATGAAATGTAACATCAAGGTCTAAGCTAGCTACCATTTTCTCCTTTTTATAGGTAGTGGAGAGAAATAGTGCTTTCAGAAGGCAATTTATGTGATCTTTTCTATATGTTTCTCTTATGAGGTGCCTATATCTTTCCTATGAGTACATAGCATAACTAGTTTCGATTTATACATCTGTGTCTTGCTTATTTATCACAAATGAATCTACTTGTATCCCTCCAGTACACCCTTAACACAAGCATAATGATATCTTCTACACCAAAGAAATGGAGACCTCTAAATTAGATAAAAAAAATACTGAATTAATAATATTAATACATTTGCAAAAACATGAAAGAACAGCGTCATCCTCAGTTGTTGTCTCACTGGCACCTTGTGTAGTCCTAGCAAAAGTATCAGTGCAAGTATTTAGAAATTTTATCTGAACATTTAACAAATGAATTCAGATGTGGCTGCACGAAAAAGGTCTCATCTTGAAACTAACATGCAGAAAATGAACAGATAAATCAAATATGAGAATCTGGAAGGAGGTCCAGATCAAAGACTATCCTCAGTCAGACCTGAAACATTTGTGTGGCTAAAATAGGGCAAAAAATCGATATGAAAGGAATCAAAAAGACCTCTGTTTCAGACACATTGAACCTGAGCTGTTGATTAGGTAGCCGTAAGGAGATGCCTGAATTCAAAAACAAAACTTACAGAGTGATCCAAAATCAACAGCTCTGTGAAAGCCCTGGTGAATATCACAGTTTAATGATGAAGTTTAATCACTAGTTACTTAAAGAAATGATACTACAATAACTTGGTTATTATTGTTGTCATGCTTGGTTAGAGTTAGAGAATTTAATGAAAATTTACATCACATAATAAATCATTTATGAAATCTTCCTTAAATTATTTTGGCTATATTAAGCCGAGAAAAGAAAAAGGCAGATAATATGAGCATAATTATTAACAAGCTTGTATAGAGACAATAATTGAAGTTCTGAAGCATGAATGTATTCACCTTATTCAGTTACAGTAAATATTACTCTTACGAACTTTGATTCATTTCTGTAGGACTCTCAGAAGAGCAATGTGAAGAACAGTGGTAAAAGTGGGATCTAAATGAAGATACTGCCTTATTCGTATTCACAGTTGAAATACAGGTTCTATTATATATATTTTCACATGGAGACAAGAAACTGTAGTCTATCCAGCATGCACTGGATACTGTAGCCACAAGAAGTAAGCCTGGCAAAATGAATTAATGCACATTTATAGTAAGTGTTTTGTATATTTTGTTTAGAAAGTATACTATGCAGAACAATTAACTTAAAAGGCTCAAGTACATGTGGGAAGCAAGATTATCAGAGGAGACTGCAACTAAGGAAATGTTTTGCAGATGTACTGCATTTAAATTAATAAAATCTCATTAGGTTTTATGTTTGCCAATAACGGCTGGAAAAGTTACCATACATTGTAGGAACAATTACCCAAATCTTCACTGTCTCATTAGGTTTGTCATACTGTTTTCATTATAATACATTAGAACTTGCAAGTGAGCCTTCAGTAATGACATATTGTTCCAATTCTCCTTTCAGCAGGCTCTAAGATATTTTAGTATTTGTGTTATAAGCCAGCAGGTGTCTTCACTTTGTTTTTTTTTCTGAATCAGTTTTATACACAGACCTCCAGACACAGAATGGAATGTAAAAGGGCTTTTCAACAACCACATTAAAATGGGTCTGATTAGAGCAAAGCAGTACACACTATTTGTATGTTTTTATGATAATTCAAGGTACTGAAAATGTGCGTCTTTAGAGTATATGTTTTTTCCTGTAAGTCTTGTTAGTGAAATCTGTATTAATGTAGATAAACCATGTGATATATAAAGTTTATAAATTTTCATAACAAATAGAAGACATAAAACCAATTTGAATATCTAAAGCCTTATAAACAACCAACATTGTTTGAGATTCTAAGATACTTGCATTCAAATGAGTAAGAGTTAAAAAGGATATGATTTTTAAAACATTTGAAGCTTTCAAATTCACGTCTTAGGAAGCTCAAGGTTGAAATAAATACTGAATTTAAGTTAGGTGAGGAAAATATTGAGAAACAATCTGAAATATAAATCACTTAGGTATGTTTATGGAAATATCACATGACCGTCAAAAAATGAGTGCTTGTGTATTCTGCCCATGAGAAAATGGAAGTTGATGACACCCTGAAAACCTGACAGGAATATTATACTTACACCATCACAATAACTGGATTTTCACTTGCTTTAGAACTGTGAATATAAAGCTGTTTTATGTGACAACTGCTGATCATAGTGACTATGAATTTTACATTCAAAATATGTAAGAATAAAAATCGAATTTTCTTCCAATTTTTTCATTTCTTTAAAGTTTCACTATTTCATAGTTTTAATTTCCCCCTCATAATACTTTCTGTTATTCCTAGAAATGGAGGAAAGTGAAAGGATGATGAGAGAAAGGATGGAATAATTAAAAATGTAAATAGTAAAAGACCCAGAATATACCGTTGCTAGTATTGACAGATATTTGCTATCTTCCCCAGTCCTGTGTCATTCACAGGAGAAGGTGAAGAAGAGAACATTTTTATATTAACCATCCCATTAAAAATTTTGTCTAGATACAAGGCTACTTGTTTAAGATCAAACAACTTATTAGAAGTACTGCAGTTAAAATTGTGTTCTTGTTCTGATTTAATAACAATGTTTCAAGTGGTTTCTAAAAATATGGACCATGTATTAAATCTATCTCTGTGCATAAGCAAAGCAGTTGTCAAGGCAAGAAATTCATAGGGGCTACAAAAGTGGTCTCTGGTCCACTGCCTATTTTGCCTTTACTAAAGCCTTACTACAGCTGATGTTACCACAGCAGATGTGATAAAAAATTGTTAGTAGTTTGAAACAGCAAATTTTCATCAGCTTTCCGTTAGCATGAGTGTCAACAGTTTACGGGCGTTAGGCCCGATTCCGTGACAAAGGGGACGGGGGACCCACGGGCCCACGTCCCGGGAAAAGGGAAAAGGGGAGAAAGGTAGGGAGATGGCCCTGAGAGCAAAGAACAGAGGCAACAAT
>NC_034409.1:155159694-155265557 GCF_002078875.1 Numida meleagris | reverse complement strand
TCCGGCTGGAAAATGGTAACAGAGGAGCAAAGTACCGCGGGGAATGTAGTAGTCCTTCTCTTCCGAGAACCAGGTACATTCACTACATGATGTTATGATGTGGAGTACCAATAACTGAAAATCATAAAACCATGACACATGAGACAGCTAGAGATGCTACCCAGTGAGCCTCAAACACAGTGTAAATGTTTCTAATAAACTACCTATTACAGACAGAAACATATATACACAAAAATTAAATGAAACTATCTCTAAAGTGTCTATTTCTCCTCTACAGAGAAACTGTCTAGATTATCAATGCATCCTACCCACAGTGATGGACCAATATTCAGGTCTTGCTATCATGAACCTGAAGAACAAGGATGAAAGAACAGAAGAAAAACTGAAAAAGAAATTGTAAGAAATTTTAGAAAATATGGGAAATAGAAATCAGACCACTTTTTTTGCAAAGACTAAAGCTTAAAAGCTCCTGAAAAACATACTGCCTTCTTGAAAATTCATTCTTATAAAAATGCTAAAGTAACTCGGAATATCAAATATCCATTCTCTTCACTTGAGCAAAATACTTTTTAGTCGTTTTATATTAAGGATACACATTGACTTCAATTTATTAAATACATCTGAAAGTCTAGGAAAAGACATACAAGAACAAAATTATAGTATTGCTGTGAGACAGATAAACAAAAATAATTCTGATATCAGACACGAGGTACTTTCACGGGACTTTTCCTTGACAGAGGTGAAGAATATCCTTACCCAAACAGCTCAGTTGGAGCTCTTCAGTGCCACTCTTGAGCCACAGTGTAATGGACTTTGTAACAACTTTACACCTGGACAGCTTGATCCCTACCCCATATTACTCTATTTTATCTTCTGCCTGATGGTCACCCCTGCTGTTACTTATTACTGTACTGATACCCTTGGGTCTGCTCTTTTTAAGATACAGGTTTTCTTAATTAATGCATTTCTAGCTGCTCTATTTTTTCATCACTTTTAATTTGTCCATAAACTTTAATTAAGCTCCTTCATCATGGCTCAAAGGTTTGGCAAGCTTTGTATGCATATATATGTTGCCACATCCAGCAAGATAACCCAAGATTTTTAGCTCTAGAAGAGTTGTACTACTTCAGTTCATGTCTTGTGTTAACAGTTATCGTTAACAGTCAACAATAATAAAAGTGGTAGAAATAGACTGACTTATGATAATGGTTTTTACCATAGAAGTGTAAATGTTTCTCTTATCATTTCTCTTTTTTTGAATATATTTATAAAACGTGTAAATATAAATTCTATGGAAGCTGGGTCTTGCATATTCAAATATTTGTTTCCTATTTACTCTAAAACAAAGGAGTTGTAATTCAGCTCAAAATGTGTGCTCAGCAACAGAAGAGAAATTGCTGGATGTCACATGCACCTATGACATGGTTTTTCCACACACCTTTCCATAATTTAGCTTACTTATATGTAAATGAAAATCCTTTGAAATGTGATAATGTGATGATTTCACACTGACGGCTAGCTAAACTCCACCACACCACTCTCACTTCCCCTCAACAGAACAGGGGGAGAAAATACAATGAAAAAAAAAAAAGTTCAGGGAATAGAGGTTAGGACAGGGAGATCACCCACCAATGAACAACATGGGGAAATCACATTCAGCTTAGAGAAATTTATTTATTGCTAACTACTAACAGATAACAGCAGTGAGAAACTAAAAACAAACTAAAAACACCTTCCCACCAGCTAACCCTCAGCTAACTACTTCCTCCCCCTGAGAGGTGCAGGGGAATGTGGAATTTTTGTTGCAGTGTGGTGATTTCACACCAAACTGTAGCTCAGTTCCACCATGCTACTCTCACACTCCTCCTCCTCAAAGGTAAAAGGGGAGAAAATGATTAAAAATAAAAAATAAAAGCTCATTTGTTGAGATTAGGACAAGGATATACTCTATCAATTACCAACATGGGCAAAACAGACTCGGAATAGGGAAATTAATATAATTATTGACAATTACTAACAGCTTAGAGAAGTAAGACACTAAAAGCAAAGCAAAAACACCTTTATGCCATCCACCCTCTTCTACCTCCTTCCCCCAAGTGGTGGTGGAGAAACAGGAATGGGGTTGTGGTCAGTTCATAATGCTTTTTTTCTGCTGCTCCTTCATGGTTTTTCTCTGCCCCTGCTCCAGCTTGGAGTCCCTCTCACGGGATGCTGTCCTTCCTGAACTGATCCTGCATAGCCTTCCCATAGGCTGCAACTCTCCAAGCACTGCTCCAACATGGGTCTGTACCGTCAGTGCTACTATGAGAGAGCTAGTACTATGTACTAAGCTAGTCTATTGACTTGAGAGAGCTTCATACTACATTATTTTCTATTTAGTGATATCACTAATTTTTGACTTATATAGCCTTTTCTGAAAGGCTATATAAAAAAAAATCTCTTCCCTGAGATATTATAAAAACTAACAATACAACCAATATTGTCATTAGAATAAACACAAGTTCCAGACATTTTTATCCTTTTCTTCTCTGTAAAAACCTTGTTGAATGCTTTGGCTTGAAGATTGGCTCTTTGTTTTTAAATTAGAAAAAGCAACATGAAGGATTCTTCTGAACCAAGTGCACACAATAACTCATTTTTATTCCTTATTGTTTCTCCACCTAGATTTGTGGTTGGACATGCCAGAAATAATACACAAATAATCTGAAACCTTTTCTTCTTCATCAGGGAAAGCATTCATTCACATGTGGGAAACTGGACCACCTTATAATTCCCAATTCTATTGGCTTGGAGTTGATCACATGAAAGAGGAATCAACTAAGGAAGCTATCACTGAAGTTTCCTCATCTCTTCTGGAAACAAGATGGTAGACCGGATAGAAATGGACCATACTTGGTACCTAGTTCTCTAAGTCATATTTGGTCCTGCTTTTCCAAACAAGAGGAATGATGAGGATCTTGATACCCATCATTTTGGCATTTTATATTATCCTTCTCTCATTCATAGAAAACAAATACTTTTTGCCCTTAGTCGTCAGCTGGTTTAATTCAAGGAGTTTGTGCTGAAGCGAGCAGGGTTCATGATTTTGACTTCAAGTCAAGTATTGTTAGGATTGTGTGATAAAACACCAATCACCAAATCACCTTTTTTCTGCTAAATTCCTACAGAAATTACATTAAGAAAACATAACTCAAAATTTCAAAGTCAGGCACCTTTATGAATCACCATAATTAGGGCTAATCAAGCAATCTGAAATCTGCCTAATGAGCTTATACACAATAAGAACTTCTGTTGATATGATTCCAGTGAAAGATTGTACCATAATGCCTATTCCCTATCTGACACATTAAAGGTTGCAATATCCACTTGAATTCTGTGGTGCTTTACTTAGAACTGAAGATTATTTGCAATTATTTTTACTTTGAAACCTCTATAATGTTCTTTGTACATAGATTTTTTGTAATTAGATATAATCATGAATTTTTTTGTTATAAAATTGTAATTAAGAAAATGCAGGATCCCATTGTATAAGTTAAACCTACACTGTGTATATGCACAATCATTTTTTGCAACTGTCTTAGGGGAATATTTATCATTGACAGAGTAGAGCACTTTGAGATAAGCTTAAACCTTACAGATTGCCCTTCAGAACACTCAGCAAGGCACCTTACAAAATAACAGCACTATTTCTGAAAAACACATTGTCTGGTCCTTCTTCCACCAAAGAGATAAAATGCAACTTCTTTATTCCCATGTCAGTAATATTTCTCACATGCATGTAAATCCATTGAAATGTACTTTTAAACATTGTCAGAAAGCAGTGATAATCTCACACCCTTTTAAATGTAGGGCACATGAACACAACCACAGATATAATAAAAATATGAAGAGTGGGAAATTTCTAACAACAGAGAAATGACTTTTTTAAGTGCTAATTAAATAAATTCAAGAGCATTAGTTTATAAATTGTCACTTAAAATCCTTCTAATTATAACCAACAGAAAAAAAAAATCAGCAAAAGATAAATAGGAACTAGTAACTAAATGACTCTTCCCTTTCTTAAATTTGCTCTCCCAAAGACACAACCAGCATTGCTCATGGCTCAGAACACACAAAATGAATGTACTATGGTGAGAAGAAATGCTGGTTACTTGTATAGGATATTAGAAAAGCTGAAATTAGAGGTCATTATTCCATTTTATTTTTGAGGTTATTCACTAACGATAAGGTGATGTAGCTAAAAATGTAATAGCATTCAGTGTATCAGATTTTCCTATAAATAAAGCTACAACATCATCTTTAGATGGTAATTTTCATAATATACCACTCTGCTTCATTATCTTCAAATGTTGCCTTCAAAGTAGTGTAGTTAGAGTATAAAAAAATAATAATACTTACAGAATCAAGACAGTTTCTTAGCTTCAGACCACTATCCAGGGATTTATAACACAGGTGATTTTTCCCCTCTTCTCTGCCCTTGTAAGGCCCCATCTGGAATATTGTGTGCAGGCCTGGGGCCCACAGTACAGCAAGGATGTGGAGTTGCTGCAGGAGGTCCAGAGAAGGGCCACAAAGATGATCAAAGGGCTGGAGCACCTCTCCTATGAAGAAAGGTTGAGGGAGTTGGGCTTGTTTTGCTTGGAGAAGAGAAGGTTCTGAGGAGACCTCACTGTGGTCTTCCAGTACTTGAAGGGAGCTTACAAGCAGGAGGGAAACCAACTGTTTACATGATCTGATAGTGACAGATAAGGGGGAATGACTTTAAACTAAAAGAGAGGAGATTTAAGTTAGAAGTTAGGAAGAAACAATTTACTTAGAGGATGGTTAGGGGCAGGAACATTTTGCCCAGAGAAGCTGTGGATGCCCAATCCCTGGAGGCATTCAAGGCCAGGTTGTATGGGGCCCTGGGCAGCCTGATCTAGTGGTTGGCAATCCTGCCCATGGCGGGGGTTGGAACTAGATGATCTTTGAGATCCCTTCCAACCTAACCCTTAATATGATTCTATGATTTTTATTAGCCTTGCATTCTTTTATTCATTTCTAGTTTTCATGTATCACTAGGGAAGCGGAAAGAAAAATGCAAAATCAGGATTCAAATCGTAATGTTGAAAAAAAAAGTGTGCTGAATTAATGATAGCACTTATAGCTTATAGTGATTTACAGGCTTTGGAGGGTATGCAAGAGAAGTGTGACATAAGTCATTATGACTTCTAGTACTAATATGTTATGAGGTTCTCACAAGTTTGAGGTAAATCCCGTAAGTTACTAGAGTCTATATCATCTCTCCGTTATAACAAGAGACATATGAAAGAGATGATATTCAGCCCAAAATCTTGAATTTCCATCATAAAACTGAATAGATCAGCACATCTATTGATTTTACTGCTTTTTGTTTTTTCTTTGTGGATTTTTTTTTTGCTTTCATTTGTTACTCTTTTCTTTAACTTGTCTTCTTATAACATATTTTTATTGTTATGCTTTATTTGCTTTACTTCATTTGTAGCTATATAAACAATTATTAAGATAAAGTTCCTCCACTGTTAACATTGATTGCATTATTCATAAAAAATCTTGGACTTCCTGTTTCTAACAGCAAGATTTATTAAAGCAGTCCAAAGGCAAAGCATATTAAAACTCTACTCACATGGTGTGATACAGAGCTTTTAGATTTAGTCCTTCACTAGTAGGGGACCAGAGACACACATTCACAACTCTTTTCTTTTTTACCCTTTGCAGTAGGGAGAAATCATTTTGCTTCTTCCTGTTGTGATACTTGGCTTATCTTGCCTCTTGTGAATTCTTTTGTTTGGAATATTATAGAAGGCAGACTTAGGGTTCCACATACACCTCATGCATATCTTTTCATTTCCCCCTAGATTTTCCCACTCCAGGGGAAAATATAATATTTACTACTCCTGGTTCTTCTTGCTGTAAGATTCATTGTACTAGCATGTAAAGACAGCTGGTATTTGGTTCTACATTCATTCCTGTAGCTTTACTTAAGGTCAGTCACAGTTTTACCTGTAACATACAATTACAAGACAGAAAGCAAATCATTACAATGTAATTCAGGATGTTTTCGCAACACACTAAGAGATAAAGATCCTAAAACAAATTCATAATAGATGAGCACTGTTTGGAGGCAAAGATCAGAGCTATAAATAACATTGAAATAAAATACTGAGAAGTAATCTCATGACAATTTTCTGCTAGAGAACTGTAAGTGTTTTATAAGAGATGTTTTGTCAAGAATACAACTAGATGTATATCCATGACAGTCTGTTTTATGAAAAAAAAAAAGTGAGTTCTATTGCTAAAGAATAACTAGGGTGAGAAAAACTCTCAGCCATAAGAACTCTACTGAGCAGATAGCAGTGGGAAACATGCTTCCAGTAGGCTTCGTAGAGTTGCAGAGATTCACATCAGCTAGGAATCTGTCCATGTAATTTTAAGGAGTGAAAGATAGAGGCACAGAAAATGGAAAAAACAATGCCTCCCTTTTCTCTCTGTCTGTGTAAGATATAAGCATTATATGTCCAAACATTCAGCTGGAAACATTCTGAAAACAGAGACATACGCATCAAGTGGGAGGAGGACAGACTTGCTGAACATTTCAGTCTCTGTGCATGAGTTTTTTTTTCAATGACTGGTTGTCATTCTGGGTCACTGCTGATAAAGATCCCACTAGAAGGGAGTAAAAGATTTACTCTAGATTAGACAGTGTCTATGTCATTACAAATTCTGCTCTCAGATTTATTCAGGTGGCATGAAAGTTTATAGGCAGCACACACTGGTGCCTAAACAAAATTTCATTTTTGTTCAGCATTTTATCACACTTCATAACATAACATTATGTCACATAAAATACAATATATAGAGCACATTTTTGGGAAATGTTTACAATTTTCAACAGATACTGAAATAGCTAATCTAATTGAATCTCTGGTGCCTGCAAAATGTCATTTCAAATACCATAAAGCATTACTGCTGACTTATCTAGAACATCCTTGCTTTATTTTTTACAGATTCATAATACACAGTAAGATCAACTATAACATGAACACGATTCATTTTTTGAGTTTTTTGCTCAAACAATTCTTAAGAAGCAATGGTGTTTCTAGAAAAGTGTCCTGTTGTTGTTTTATCAGTCTCTCAGTTTTTGTTATCCAAGAAAATGCAACTTCAATAAATCCACAGAGACTACAAAAGCTCAGATTCCCATTGCTGTCATCTTTGCCTTCATCCACCTTGTACTGAGTTGTGTTTGTCACATCTTTTTCTGTTTTTGACTGTAAGCCCCAGTTGACAAAGTGACTGGTTATGTATTTTGCATTCCAGATATTACTGAGTAAGTATGTAAACAATATCAGAACGATGATAGGATCTGTAGATCAAGATTTTTATTTCTGATTATCCTACCACAAGTGCCCTCCTCACCAAGCTAGGAAGTTTGCTTGTTCTAATTCCTTGCCTTTGGCAGAGTGAATATTGACAGCTACATAGCTGGTGAAGAGAAAGCAGTGAATATTCCTTGCATTTAATTTTTAACCTTTGCTTCTATCCTGGCAACCAACATACTGTCTTAGGAGATTTCAGATTTGAACATGAATCCACACTGATGAGGGAAAGAACTGAACTTGTTTGTCACTTTTTCTTGAGTGCTTGTATCACTGCCATAATGCTAAAAGCTAGGGAACATCATTTCTGTGGTGTGAAATTCTCTAATACAACTTTTGACATCTAGAGGGGACACATATACCTCCAAGCCAGTCTAAACTGCTTTTATAGACAGGTAAGAGAAACAGACACTTCTTGGGTCAATTCTTCTGAGACATTTTAGATTCTTAGATTAGTTCAAGATAAATCTCTCCTTAGCAGTGTCTGTTCCTCTTCACTGACTACAAAAAAAAAAAAACAACAACGTAACTAGTTGTCGATGCCTAGAGGTTAAACTACCACTTTTGGTTGGATGAAACTTACCTCAATATATCTTGGAAGAGAATGAGCCAGTGCCTATTTTTGGAAGTATCTGCCAAAGTTTTTGGTTTCAAACCCAAACTCAGACTAATTGAAAAAATTGAGTTATTCCTGTGCTTCATTTCATTTTTATTTTTTTTTTAATATTTGTGCAGTTCTTCAAGGTTCTTCAAAAGCAAGTAGCAATGGTGAACAGTAATCACTCTGACTGTAAAAGAAACTAGCTGTGATATCCTTGTCTGCAGTGTCAATGACCATATTTCAGAAATTCTTAAGAGGAGTGTAACTGATCATTTCCAGTACTTAGATGTGTGGTAAAAATGCCTAGAGGAAAAATGTTTCCATATTCTAGTAATAAAAGTTCCATCTTTTCTGAATCACATTTCAGAAATCAACTTGTGTTTCTCTTATTTTGATAAATTCTTCCTATTCAATTTGTTACTTCTATGAGGTAGGTAATGAAGTGATAGTAAAAACAAAGCTACTTTGCTTACAAGGAGTGAACTACACGAGCTCGTCTGTAGTTATTTCTTTATGGCCTGAGGTGCTCCAATGTAGGGAAAGATACTGGTGACATTCTAGTCAGATTTATTTTAAATTTCAAATGGATTACTCAATTTTTTATGTTAGATTCATGTGAACACTATCTGATATCTATTTGCTCATTTGCCACAAAAAGATAAATGGATGGATTTGTAGAATTATTAATCTCTACAAATAAAATTGTATTTCTTGGACACGTTAAGACTGTCACAGTTCTTTTTGTAATCTGAAATTTTTACCAACTTGATCTACTAAAATATTAGATGGCACTGAGTCGTCTTATCTTATATTTCAGAGAATTGAGACAGTCTGTCATGTGTCTCTGATGCATCATCACAGTCATTGAGACAATATCTAGGCAAGTTTATTAAAAATGACGTTTAGTATCAGTTAGGCAATTATTCTGTTTCAGTGTTCCTACAAATGTCATTTAGGTGCTCCACCATGCACCTTTTGAACCCCAGTCTAGAGCTTATAGAGGAGCCTGATGCAAACTTTTAAAATGAAGAAGATTATAACTAGAAATCCCATCTATGGAAACAGAATGTTTTTTTTTTTTTTTTTTAAAGTAAGACCTTACAAGAACTTGACTAAAACTATTACTCAAGTAATACAGTTAATTATTGTAAAAAACAACACAATTATTTTGTGAACTACATGTGTAATATAAAGTTTTTGTAAGAAAATAATTCCCAAAAGAAAAATCTTTTTATAGATCAATTAGGAAGGTCAGACTATTAGATATTAAATTGAGAGGAAGTGGTAGTCTCAGTTTTTTAACAGTCTTTTCATTCCCCTCATGCAGCTGAGCTAAGGTCAAGTAACTGAGGCAGAAGTTAAATCCTTTTTAAGTGGATATTGGAAGATATAAGTCAAATTCATTGGGGGCAGATGCTCACAAGCATCTATATACAGCTTTTGGCTGCATGCATTCTTGTCTGCTGTACTATCTCCAAGTAATTTCAGAAAGTTATTGACAGTCTTGTTCTAAACAAAGTGATTGCTTAAAAACAACTATCTTTTCAGAAGTGAACCAAGTGGAAGTTTTACCACTTTTTTCAGTAAGAGTATGATCAAATAGAGAAAGAATCTGTATTGCTAATGGGATTAAACTCCATAAGAATTTTAAAGGGGATCTCAATGTCCTATATTGCCCCAGGAAATCATATTTAGATTTTATTTATGTGGAGAGTGTTGAAATATTTGAGTTTCATTGGTGTTCAGCTCTCTCAATTTTACATGAAGTTGTTACATCTTGGTATTATAAGGCATCAAAGGAGATTACCTTCATTTCTGCATTCTTTGATATCAAATATAATAGTTTCCAGTAGCAAATAGGAAGTGTGTGGGAGTAAAGCAACTTATTACTGACTCCTTGTACATACTGAAAGTGACAAAATAAAGAGAGAGCAAAAGAGAGAAATGGAGGCATGAAAGAGCCAAAAGCTCAATTGCCTGAATTATGTGTTTTGATTTTAAAACAATTTAAAAAGAAATTAGAATAATATACCAAATTCATAATTTTATAGGATATTGTCTCCAGTGAAATAAATTCAAAGATTAAATTATTCTGATAATGTCTATTTTAATCTGATGAACTAATTTGTCCATTGACAAATGTCATTGCTTTAAAAGTCTTACATGAGTATCTGAGCAAGATAAGAAGGTAAGGATATGAAGATACAAGTTAGTTTCTAGTATCCTAGGAGTTACACAGTTTCAAATGCCAGCTGCATTGGAAAATCATGCACTTTCAGTTGCCTTCAAGTTATTTCAATATAAGATATGATTAAGTGGCATCTGCCACCTTTCACACTCACTCATCATGCATAGATAACCAGCTAGTGATAGTTTAATTTCACATTTGATGCATAGTCATTCCTTGTAATTCCTTAAATGGAACAGTTGATACCACTCTCAGTAAGAATTTTTCTGTTGTGATCAGTGTGTTTTTTTTATTTCTTTGTTTGTTTTTAAATGAAGTGTTAATGGAACATGTATCTCTATTTTGTCTGTTTCATCTTTCAGTCAAAACTGTATGATGCAATACATGAACTTTCGCTTGGTAGACTGACTGAGGTTGTCAGATCATATGCTGCTATGCTACTTTATTCTTCTTGCAGATAAAATAAATAAATACATAAATTAGAAAAATGTGCAGAAACATGGAGATTTATGTCTATTTCATTACCTAATTCTTCAAAATTCAGAATCTGGTATTAAAAACAAAGAAAAATCATTTTAGTTTGGTTTTCTGAAATTAGTTTTCCTTTTATTTATGTGTATGAGTATTTATTCATGCTTTCTCTCTCAAGCTGTGGTCCAAGCACAACAGCTACCAATTCAAAGCTGAAATTTTGCATCATTGTACTGGCTGCACTATGTGAAAATTTCAGCCTTTCCTTCTCCGCCTCTTAATGGAGTTGCTCTTCTTTCTCTTTCAATGATTAAATTTCAAGTCTGTATTCCTTTTATACAAACAAAACTTATCCTCTATCCACCTAACAGTACACATGTTCAACTTCCTGTCTTGTTACTGTTGCTACTGGGGACAATAGGATTACAGAAGAAGTAAGGATGGGGCCTTTGGGGCAGCAAAAGCAGTGTAGCACTCTGACAGGTTACAATAAGTAAAGGAGAAGTGGTGTATCTGTTCGGGTTCTCTGTACTAATTGGAAAACTTCACAATGACACCTTTAACAGTCAGCCATATGGGAGCTCATAACAGATTCAGCTTTCCTTTGGATATTGCCACTTTAACTGGTGCTTGCTCCATACAAATTTTTGTCTTCCATGCCATCTGAGTCGTTAGTAAGTTTGATATATGGTTCAGCTCCTCCAAACTTTAGTTGTTAATCATCCAAAAGGAACTGCATTTTATTTATTTATTTATTTTTTTACATATTTTGTCTCTTATGAGAGTTTGAAAAGCTTTTTCAGTTTTCAGGGCATTTCTCATTGGTTTATTTCCTGGGTGGATGGTCTTGGCATGAGCTAATCATTTTCCACATTTTTTCTTTGTGCCTGAGAAGAGAATATACTTCATAGCTTCATTTCATCCTTTTTTTTCTAGTTTCTTAAAGCCCTGATGGTATTTTAAATACTCTCCAAAAGCTGTTGAGCTCTGAGAGACCACTGTCATTCTTTATTTATTTATTTTTCCCTCTGTCTTAGGCATTCTTTAAAATTCCGGGGGAATAAATAAACTTCTTTGTTTCAGTTAATATTGTTTTTCACTTTTTACTTCTTTATTTAAGTCAAAATACCACGTAAAAGTATTTTAAAACTTATTGGAAATAACTGCCTGTATTACTTCCCAGTACAGAGGCCTTTAAATAACAGTGAGAAACAGAATGTAAATACACATTTAAACATGTATCAGAAATCTGATATGCTCCATCTAATCTCAAGTCCTTTGAATCTTGTAACATCATTGCATCCTAGTTCAAGTTGGCGCCTTTCAATACTTACCCAAATGAGAGATCTGTCCTGCCTTATCCACATATGTACAATACCAACATTAAACTTGTTTTTCTGGCTTTATTTTCAAGACAAAGTAAAGGATTTTTTTTAAACTAAGTATAGTTTTCACAAAGGAAGAATTCCTAGAATTAGTACACAAGAAAAAATCTAACTTTACTGAAATTGACTAAAGTATATAAACCACCTAAATATGTGAAATGTCTCAAGAAAAAAAAACACATTAGAAAATATATTTTCTGCTTTGAGAAGTCCTGAAAACAGAGAAACCCCCCATAACATGGTAAATAAGTTTCTAAACCAAATGAATCCATTTTTGTCCCTGAGACTCACTCCTGTTTTCTGTTCCTTTATGTAGCTTTATAAATAAAACAGGCATCAAATCAGTGGGAACTATGAGGCAGCCTGGACAGAAACTAATCAGATGAGTCCCAACAAACTGTAGATCACGTCTATCAAAGCATAAATGTTGAAAGCAAATGTAAACAAAATTTGGGAGAGGCCACTGAACAATTTGGAAATGATTAAGTGCCTAAACCTAATGTCAGCTACAGCATGTGCCTGAATATAGCCCAGTTATATTAAGAATGATTTTGAAATGCTGCTTTTCATCATGTTTCTTCCATTCTTCAGAGTCTGCAGTGCTGACCAACATCAGCTACTATTAAAGAGTCTTCATGCATGTAAAATAATATGATTTCACAATGATTACATATTCACTCTACAGCTGGCTGAGTTTTTACATCTCCATTTGTCATTGACTATTGTGTCCAATTAAATGATTAGCTTTTAAAAACTGCTGCACATTATGAGAGTGAACTTGTGTTCCATTGCACTGAGTGATGCAGAAACAAACTCATTACAGCATGTAATTCACCCATATTAAATAACAAACAGATGGCTGCTGTAAATGAGAGCTGCTTTTTCTCTTCAAAAGTGCCAGGAAAAAGGTGTTTTTATTTATCTTTGTTTCCAGCTTCTTTCTGTTTTCTTGACAAGTGGGCAGCTGGTTGCTGAGGTTTTCAATTGGTGCAGAAGAATGAAAAGCCTGTTTCCATTAATTTCCCCATAAAATAAGTCTTTGAATCATTCCTGTTATAAATGCATGTGCAGTAGCAAGCTGCTGCTTGATTAATTCACTTATTATGAAGATTTCATCTTTTATAAGAGGGCCTGCAGGTAATTTATCTTGTTTAGTAAGATTAGAAAAATGTAATTATCTTGATACCTTTGGACCCCTCTCATTTTAATTGTGTTCCCATAAATTTCAAACATAAAGATGGGATATTTTCTTGCACAAATGTTCCAACATGTGGTAGAAAAATGTGTTGTAAGGTCTGCATAAAAACTTATCAAGTAAAATACATTTGGGTTATACTGTTAAAGGAATGGATACAAATCAAACCAACGTACAGTTGTGGAATCATATACAAAAATCTGTGTTTCTGGTTCTCTGGCTGCAGACTTTTAACAGCTAGAGTTGAGATTTATGCTTTTTATTGTTGTTATGTTATTTTATTATTTTATTAGTATTTTGATAATATATGTATATATTACTGATAATGTATATCACCTGGAAAATAAAGAATCTGTTCAATTTTCACTAATCAGATTAAAAATATGTTTTCCTCTTATATACCATTAAGAAAAAAAAGGGCAAATTAATAGGGTGAGTTCTAACAACAGTTCCCCTGAATCCTTCCATATTCTACAGACTTCTTCTTCCCCCTCTTTCTCTTATCTTCTCTTAGAGGTTTCATTTTGTTGCCTTTTGCATGATTTTTTTATATCCAGCTTGTCAGTTCTACAAAGATGGTTTTCCTTATTTTCTTATACATGGCTTCTAAGAACCTCTTGATTCTTTTCCCCACCCACAAAATATTAACTAAAACTTTGCATGTGTTTCTTTTTCACATTAATTTTAATTCAGAGTTGTTGTGATGGTCAATTTCCACATAGCAAATGTATAAGAATGCAATAAGTAGACAGTAACTGCATCAATCATGGGCCACATACCTCAGAATTATGTTCGTGACCAAAAGCAGAGGTTGAAAGAACGCAAGAGGCTGGCAAACATGCTGTCCTATTTGACTAAATTTTCTGAGCTTTGAGCATCTGCAGCTGAGGAATATAGACATTCATAAATCATTAAATTTTCCATATTTTTTCAGTAATAGCTCTATTATCTGAAACTGCAAACAGATCTATCAAAATTCACTGAGTACTGTAAGCCTTTTAACATTTAAATGAGGAAAAAAGTATCATTTCAGTGAGTTCAGAGCTGAGTTGTTTCAGGATTTCACTTTCATACCTTCTCAGCTTTTGAGGGTTTCTAAAGAAGCGCTAAATATAGTAATGTATAAGGAAAGAAGTTTTGCAAAGTGAAAGTTAGACAGTAAAGACTCTTATACACATAAGCTGAAACCATGAAACTGACAAATGTGTGCAAATGGTTGAATAATTGCAAGTCAGGTGCCACTAACAATTGTGACAAACCATGATCTGGGAGACCTATGTCAGCAACAACATACATGAATGCTGAAAAGGCTAAGCAGCTCATTAGGGAAGACTGACAAATAACCCTTAATGACCTTGCAATTGCTCAAAATTACAGTTTTGCATCAGCACACTGAATCATACAGTGATCTTCTCTAAACTTTTTCCATGCCAGACCCTGTGAAAACTCATCCTGGAACATGCTTGGAACTTGTGACAATACTCTTAAAATTGCAAATGAATTAAGGGTTAACTTTAAAGAGAGATACTTGATGCTAACAGAATTTACCATTGCAAGAATACTCTTAACAATTTTAAGTACCTTGTTCTTTTTAATAATCACATATGATGACACAGAGAAAAAATTTACGTTCTCTATATGAATAATATACAGCAATTGGGTTCTAATTGCCAAATAATCTGATTAAGGCAGTGCTTTAATTAAAAAGAAGTAAAAATGTTTCACATCACCAAACACTTAGAGTGTACAGACACTTCCCTCCATCTAATGAAAGTGTTAGTCAAAAGCTGTTATTTTTCTCCAAATGTTTTCCAGGTAAAGTGCCAACTGCAAGTGCATGCTATATTTCTTTTATCAAAACATAATCAAAATTACTATAGATTGTAGCTTATAAGTACATATATAAGTTATAAGTAGCTTATAAGCTACTTTTTGTCTATCTGATTTATTCATTGTGATTTTATTTAACGTGATACCTTATTTCTGGTAGTGCGTGATTATGTTACTTTCGAATTGATGATGAAGTTTCCTTTCTAATTGAAAGGATGAAGTTTTTCTTTCAATTAAAAGTGAATAAGCATTCTTTCTTATCTTTGGAGTTAGAAGATAAAAACAGTTTGTGTGATTATTTACTAGTGGACAGACAAAAAATTTGTTGTGTGGAATTAATAAGGCACTAGGACAAGTACAAGCATTTTGCATTAACAAAAATTGGAATGCAATTTCTTCTAAAAATTAAAAGCAGCCTGCTGGTTCCTCAGTCTTCCACAACATATAGCCCATGCTTCAAACTAAATCTGTTCCTCACACCAAAACATTACAATCCATTATCTCTGGAGAGCTCAAACATTGATGTATTAAACTAGCTGGAGATGACGAGAATCAGTAAGTATGTTGTACTACCTCTATCTTTCATTCATTGCAACCTTGGATTCAATCAGCCTTAAACATCAGCTCTTAGCAAATTTTCAGTTTTAAAGATTTCATTTGAAAGTTCTGAACACCAATTACACTTCCAGTAATAATGGGTTCAATAGTTTCAATAGCTAAATAAATGCACAACATAAAAAAAAAAGGAGGAAATATAACTGAATTGAATATTTTAAGAATGGGTGAATGCAATTGTTCTGTTCCTATTCTGAATGGTGTAAACTGAACTTGGACCAGTATTTTGACTATTGCCTAGAGATAAAATTGAAAACTTCAGTATGTTTAGGGCTCAGTCTTTTATTTTATATAATTAGAGCATAGTCCAAATCCATTTCCAGTTTTTGAAAATATCTCCATTTTGTCGGTAATATTAACTAATATTTCTATGAGTTAGATTTATTATTGTGAAAGAGATGAGGAAAGTTAGTATTTCATAACTGAGAAGCTAAGTTAGATGTTGGTCTAATCACTAAGAGCATTAAAAAAAAAGTATTTTCAAACTTTGTCTACAAAATGCTGCTTCAGTAATTCTTTCATTCATTTTAATGAAAAAACATCTCATTGCTGTTTGGAAAGAAACTAATCTCCTTTCCAAAACGTTTGCATAATGTATTGAAAAAGAAGTGACTGCAGAATCTGCTGATCAGTCTTTTGAGGATTCCATGTAGGTTGAGTAAACTTTAACACAACTGAGAAAAGCATATACACACAACATTGCATGCTTAGGCATTTAGTACAGACTAAGAGCCAAATTTGTTTGGATTGCAACTTACAGTACTGTTTAGCAGCCACTTAAACCTTAACTGAAGAAAATTAATACTTCCCCATAGCTCTCACTTACGGTCTATCTTTATACAACTGAGATTGTATGAATATCATGATTATACAAAATATAACGTGATAACCCTATGAGTGAGTTTGTCAGGAATAAGCAACTAGTCCATTTTAACATATTACATATATCTTATGTAGGTACCCATAAATTTATTTTGCATATGCCTATATATATTGCATATATATGTGTGTCTCTACATGTATTTATATATAACTACTGCATAGATCACCGACAAGATTTATCTAAGAATACTTAGTTTACAATTCATTTGACTTAAAATAAGGAGAAATAAAAATACTGGAAATAATAGCATGAGAAAACACAATAATAATTACCAGCTCTTTCCTCACCTTCTGCTCTGCTCAAAATGCTGAAAGTTCCTATGGTGAGTATAGGAATATGACAGAATTTTGTACCTAACTGTTTGGGTCTTGAATATGGCAGTTGCCGTGCACTGCGGTGTTTGTCCCTATGTACACAATTGCTTCTTCCATGTTATGACTATTGGAAGAAACTACTATTGATATTTCTATGATAATTCAGAGCATTTGGACTGAGTTCCATATATAAAGACAGGAAATACAACTTGCAGGATGTGGTTAGCAATGGAGATAGCTAGTGATTGTAATTTCTCCTCAGAGCTTTCAGATTGTTGTAAACATTTCAGGAGAAAAAGTTGTGTCCAGATTTTTAGAATACAAAAATCCTCTAAAACTAAAACACGAGTCTTCATTCAGCATACCTAAAAATGTCTGCATAATGCCACTTATATGTCAGGAGTTAGCATGTGTGACATGACATCAAGGGGTGTTTCATGCAAACCTCTGACTGGCAGCTGGAGCCAAGCTGCATCCTACAGCACAAAATCATTTTTTCAAGGAATTCAGTCATCTCTGTAGTGCAGGCATTAGACTGAGCTATGTGCATGCATCTGTTTATGTATGAAATCGATACCTAAGATTCCACTTCAGGTGAGAAATATGGATCAATTGTGTTCACTAAACGTTATGTCTAGTACCTTTGAAGATGCTAGAATACATTTGGCTGAGGATCCAACTGCGTCTCAGAAGGAAACATGCTTCTCATAGATCATGTGTCATATGTGTCAACACAGTCAGCATGTATCTTCTACCTAAATGCCTCTCCCATAGTATAGGGTGTCATTGTTGGATATTGTCTCGCTCCAATTTATAGGAGGGAGAGGAGGTTCTTTTAATACATGTATACCCGACAGCAAGATTAAGACACAACGGGTCAAATGTTAGCCTGACCAGTTTATTGCAAATCCTAGTTGCTCAGGGAGATGGAGAAGGGAAGGTGGGCAATAGAAAAGGGGTAGGAAAAAGCAAGGAGTCCTTGTAGAAAGCAAGAGAGAGATAGTCATCACCGTGTGTCCAGCGTTTTTTGTAGTGCCTCTGCTGATCTCAGGAACTCATGCAATCACCACAGGGGATGGGAGAAAGCCAGGAAACTTCACAGCAAGCAGGCCCCCGGAAGGTTCTTCCCACCATCAAAGGTTTCTTTTCTTTTGGGAGTTCTTCTCCCCCAAAGGTTTAGTTTCTCTGGGAGTTCTTCTAAGTTCTTAGTTTAGTGGGGACCTTTTATCTCCCATTTCACAGGTTTTTTTTTTCTTCTTCTTCCTTTCTCTCTGTTAGTGAGACACACCTGGCCCAACAGATAAGCCAGCAGGGAGTGGTGTCTTCATTGCCATGCACAAGCATTATCACCTTTTCCAGTGGTCAGCCCCTTCAAGCTGCACCCCTGAAAAAGACAGCTTGTCCTGCTTCTGCTTATCAATCATAAGCAGAAGCACCCTGGCACGATGGCACCCACCACTCACCCCCCTAGATAATTCGCAGACAGATCTTGTCTTCCACAGATATCTGGAAGCAACTCTCCATGTCCATGTGCATATTTTGATAAGTGAACTAGATGCCTGGAGATTGGTTTCTTTGCCTTTAGAAAGTAAGGATGTCTCTCTGATACCAAATAATGCTAATAGAGGTACATGAATCTCTTTTAGATCTTCCATATCTGCCAGTCCCACATTGGTGGCCTGGATCATCTGAAATATGTCTATGCAACTGAATGAAGCCCTTCAAATTAAATATTGTAGGAACCTAAGTTATTTTTATATCTAGGTATATGAATCTTGACTTGAATCCCACCTCTTAAGTAAACCAAGGAGAACATTACCACCATGTTAGACCACTCCTGAATAATCCTTGAATATGTGGTTTCAGAATTGTAATTATAATCCAGACAGTCAATTTACTTAAATGATTGTTAGAATAACCTTGAAGATATGCCCTTTTAGTGACAAGGAAATAGTGTCATAGAATCATGGAGTCATAGAATGGTTAGACTGGAAGAGACTTCAAAGATCATCTAGTTCCATCCCCCATGCTGTAGGCAGGGTAGCCAATTGCTAAATCAAACTGCCCAGGGCCCCATCCAACCTGGCCTTGAACACCTCCAGGGATGGGGCAACCTGTTCCAGTACCTCACCATCCTCTGAGTAAAACAATTTCCAACTTAACTAAATGCCCCTTTTAAACCATCTCCCCTTGTCCTATCACCATCAGACTGTGCATTCCTACAAGTAAGAAATCAGGCAAACATGGCAGGAGATCTACATGATTGGGCAAGGAACTCATGGAAAAACTCAAATGAAAGAAGAAAGTCTATAGAATGTGGAAAAGGTGTCTGGCCACATCAGTCAGGAACTGCAGGGTTGCCACAGGAAAGTTTAAGGCCCATTTGGAATGAAATCCGGTGAGGGAAGTCAAGGACAACAAGAAAGGCTTCTGTAAGTATATCAATAAGGACATTCTTCCTTCTAAGGAAAAGGAAGACTAGGGAAAATGAAGATCTGCTGCTGAATGAGGTGGATGCCTTGGAGGACAATGAGAAGGTGATGTTATTGAATAACTTCTTTACTTCAGTCTTGTCTTAGTTTCATCTGGGACAGAGTTTTTTTCTCCATAGTGTGATGCTATCCTTTTCTCCATAGTATGATGCTATGTTTTGGTTTTATAAGAAAAACAGTGTTGACAATATACCAGTGTTCCTAGTTGCTCCCAAGCAGTGCTGTACGGAGCCAAGGCTGTTTCAGTTTCCTCAGCTTTTCTTATTGTCCTATCAATGAGCCATGGCACAAGGAGCTGGAAGGCACAAGGAGCACAAGGAGCTGGGAGAGAACAGAATCAAGACAGTTGATCTAAACTAGCCAAAGGGATGTTCCATACCATATGGCATCATACAGAAGGAAAGTTTGAAAAACAGATTAGTTCACTGGGGCTTCCTTCCTCTGCCTGGGGGCTTACTAGGCATTAGTAGGTGGGTAGTGAGCAATTGCTTGTACATCTCTTGTTATATATATACATATATATATTTATATATATTTGTCATAACATTTTTTCCCCTCTTCACTGTCTTAGTATATAGTAATAGTAGTATTAGTAGTAGTATTAGTAGTAGTAGTATAGTAATAGTATAGTATATATTTTTATCTCAACTCATGATTTCTACTTTTTTTTCCAAATGTCTCCCCTTTCCCACTGGGAAGGCGAGGGAGCAAGTGAACGACCATGTGGAACTTAGCTACATGCTGAGTTAAACCATAACAAGTCTTTACTTCTAAGACTGCCCATCAGGAATCCCAGACCCTAGCAACAGAAGAGAGTCTAGGGAAAGGAAGATTTCCCCTTAGTTGAGAAGGATCTGGTCAAAGATCATCTATGCAAACTCAATGCACACAAATTCATGGGTCCCAAAGGGATGCACCCACAAGTGCTGAGGGAGTTGGCAAATGTGATTGCCAAGCCACTCTGTATCATCTTTGAAAGGTCATGGAGAACAAGAGAGATGTTTGAGTACTGGAGGAAAGCCACTGTCACTCTAGTACTCAAAAAGGACAAGAAGGAGGACTTGGGAAAATACAGGACAGTCAGCTTCACCTCTGTCCCTGGGAAGATGACGGAACAGCTTATTTTAGCTGTCATCTCCAAGTAAATGGAAGAAAATAAGTTTATCAAGAATGGTCAACATGGATTCACCAAATGAATCCCCCACCTGGGGAGAAATAACTGCATGTATCAGTGCAGGTTAGGGGCTGACCTGCTGGAAAGGGGTTCTGCAGAGAAGGTCCTGGGTGTCCTGGTGGACAGCAGGTTGACCATGAGTCAACAGTGTGCCCTCATGGCCAAGAAGGCCAATGGAATCCTGGCGGGGAGCATTAAAAACAGTGTGGACAGCAGGTTGAGGGAGGTGATCCTCCCCATCTACTCTGCCCTTGTAAGACCACATTTGGAGTACTGTGTCCAGTTCTGGGCTCCTCAGTTCGAGAAAGACAGGGAACTTTTAGAGAGAGTCCAGAGGAGGGCCACAAAGATGCTTAGGGGCCTGGAGCATCTCTCATACAAGGAAAGGCTGGGAGATCTGGGACTGTTCAGTCTGGAGAAGAGAAGGCTGAGAGGGTATCTTAGCAATGCTTATAAATATCTACAGGGCAGGAGTCAAGAGGATGGGACTATGCCTTCAGGGGTGTCCAGCAACAGGACAAGGGGCAATGGGCAGAAACTGAAACACAGGAAGTCCCATACAAACATGAGGAAAAACTTATTTGCTTTGCGGGTGACAGAGCACAGGAATGTCTTGTGCTCTGGAGAGTTTGTTGAGTCTCCTTCTCTGGAAATATTCAAAATTGCTTGCTTTCCTGTGTAAGCTACTGTAGGTTCCCCTGCTTTAGCAGGGGGATTGGATTAGACAGTCTCCAGAGATTCCTTCCAAGCCCTACAATTTTGTGTTTCTGTGATTCAGTGTAAAAAGTTGATCTCTTGTTTATAAGTTCCCCATAAATGACATTCTGGAGTGCATTAAAATAAATAATATATCTGTAAAGATGTTTAGATTTGTGCTGCTAGATGCAACAATCATAATAAAAATTACTGATTGTTGAAAATGTGCCATTGTCTATCAAGAATCATTTCTGGTATGTACTAAATAAATGAAAAGAAATGGGCAACTGGTTCTAGATGGCTCTATTTGGGTAGAGGAGTTTCACTAGATAACCTCCAGATCATTCTTACAATCTCACCCATTCTGTGATTCTTTGAAATTTTGTGAATCAGAATAGCTAGTAGAACTTTGAAACTCTTTGATTCCACAGAACAACAGAATACATAGAAGACTGTGTTTTTCAAGACTGCAAAGAAAACATGTTGAAACAAGATGAAGAGATCAATATCATAAGGGGAAAAAAAAAAAAGAAAAAAAAAAGAAAGTATTACATTAATATTCAAATTCTTAAGCCTGGTCAGAAGTCAGAACTATGACCATGTTCTATTCTGTGAAGTATTTTTTTTTTCATATATATATTGAGCTTCTTATAAAGTGGATCTTAGCATAACTTTTTTTGTTAAAAGAATTAATTACATTTTATTATCTACTGAAACTGTTCTATGATAAGTGAAATATTGTGAACTTACCCACAGTCTATTTCATTGGCAGAGAACACTTAATAAGAACATTAAAATTCACTCTGAAATTTTAGAAGCACATTCAGGCATAAAATTCAGTTCTAAATGAAATCTTTTTTTTTTCTTTTTTTTCCCATATTACTCAGGCATTATAAAAAGCATGAGTTTATAATACATAGGTATAAAAAGTATTATTGTATTTGTTTAGATAAAAGACAGATATTGCATATTTAGTTCCCTCTCAGAAGGCCATTTTCACACTTAATATTGGAATGAAAATGAAAATTAGGAAAAAAAATAGAGGAATTAGAAATGATTAATTCTACTGGAAACAGAATGAAAAAAAAAAAAAAACAAAGCAGAAGTTTATTTTTCTTACACTATAGTGTTTTTATGCTACACTCTGATCTAACACTGAGAATTAGTCCAAGTTTAAATTAGAGCTTTGTGTTTGAAAAGCACTATGCCAGGTTCTGTCAGGTTCTAAGCTTTCCTTTTTCTGTCTTACCAATGTCACTTTCCTTAAACATGTTTGGACTGTACTGCACCATGCCATGAATGATGATAAAATTACTAGCAGAAAGACTCAGTCTTGTAGCCACATTCACACATGCAAATCCTCTGCTCCCTTAGGACTCTGCTGTATGAATGGAGTTCATACAAAGCTGCAAGAAAGTGGACTAAGTTTTCTCTCAAGTTGTTTTTGAATATTCTATACTTGTCCTTTCCCCATTTTTTATGTCCCTACTTGATGAGTTTCTCTACTTTTAGCATTTTGAAAGACACACCAACTTTTTAAATTCTTTTTAATGACCAATGTAAGATTGCAATTTTTGGCTGAGAATCAAGTTTTCAAATATTATTGATCATCATTTTTATTTAAGGGTCAAGAATCTAAGCGTTGACTAATAATTTTTGCAAATTCAGACTGTAGACATGATGCCCATTCCTCTATAAATTGATAGTAGAACTCTTCTATGCATGCAGAATGCTTGCCAGAATCAAACCTTACCTGTTTCTTATTGTTACAAGACAGAACATATACTTCATAATGATGGACACCTTATATTTGGTAGTAAATTACACTGGCTAATTTCTGTAACTTACTAGAATGTCTGCTTTTGATAATTCTTGTTGGTAGTAGGAATGCAGGTGTGAGAACGAATGGATGTATATTTCTTAATCATCATCTCACTTTCAGAAAAATCTTCAAGCGAAAGATAAGATTTAAGCAATTATGCCATTTCTGATTCCATGCAAAGCATTGAAGCATTTGTGTCTGTAAAAGGAAGTGGTTTCTAATGCAAACAGTATTCTATCTTGCTGTGATTTGTATTGTCATAATACTGCTCTTGTCCTTCTGAGGAGTGTAATATAGCAAGGCATTAACTTTTAACTTAGCACTTTAGTACTATCTTGGGATATATTTAAGCTTTATTACATTTCATAGGGATGATTTTATTCAGTAACTATTTACTTCTCCCTTGGGTTGACCACAACAAGCAAACACATTTAAAAGCACAAATACAATCTATGCCAGTATTTTGTGTGTTAGTTGAATGTGTTGTATAACGCATTTCTTAACATGAGTTCCATGACTTCAATAATGACTTAATGATTTCTGATATCTTTTAAAAAACTTAGCTTGTGATTTTGGGGAATTATATGAGAATCCTTTATTTCTAGGAATGATGCAAGGTTTCACAAGGTGAATAAAATAGCTAGAACACTTTACACAAGCAAATCTGATAGCTTCTAAAATACACATGAAATTCCAGAGGGGGACATTGCTTAACATCAGCAATATTTTTCTTACGTCTGGGAATGAACTAAAGAATATCATTGCCACTTCTGAGTAAGTAACACACTTGTAAAAAGAATATTAACTCCAAAAAATCTACAACTAGTTGCATTTATTTATTTTTAAAATTATCCCTAACAAATAATAGTATAAACTTTTGATTAACTATTACCATGTATTAGCTTTCTCAGACTAATTAGTAAAGAACTCTGCAAAAGACAATTCTTAATGAATAATCAAAAACAAAAATAAGTGTAAGTAGACAGCAGAAGCCTAAAGAAAGAAAAATCTTAACGCTATTTAGCTATGGATTGGGCATGTAGGAAACCTGCAAGCACTAATATATTAGCGTCAATTATTAATTCACTTGCACTTTAATTACAGGCAGAGGTGTGTTGCTTCTTTTTGTTTCTTTACTTGTTTCTTTTTCATTTACTTTTCCTTTTTACATGTAATTTATTTTAGATAAGTATTTTTTTTTCCGCTTTATTCCAATAACTTGTTATAGCAAACATCTTCATATGTATCTAGCATATTTTTTTCTCACAACATGGAATGCTGTTGTGTTGTTTTTTTCTTGGGTGGGGTAAGTTATTGTGATGGTATTATTATCTTCACATTACACTATATAAACACATAAATTGTCTCAACTATGTACCTGAGTAATATTTGAGATATTTAATTACAGTCCTATCTGCATATGAATCACATATATGACGATGAATACTAAACATTTGTTGTTCACCACTTCCTCTGCTTATACTACATTATGATGATGCAAAACTGCTTCATATTCAAAACTATTTGCCACATTCCAGATGAATCAAATGAATGAAGACATAACATACCATCCGCTTCAACTTCAACTTCACTGACACTATAGACCATATCCATTATGGTCTTTCAGGTCAATAATTCTTGAACTGAGAAGGATTAATAGGATTTATGACCCTCTTTTCAACTGCATGTAGCACAAGCAGTACTAATTATATTTTCATTAACCTCTGTGGCTAGCTCATGTTCTAATAATTTAGCCCTGTTATGGATTAATCCAACATTTTACATGTTCAATAAAGTGAACATACAAACAAGAGCTATATAAATAAATCCTCATGGCCAAATCATGGCCACTGTAAGAGAAATACTTGTAATAGATCCGCTGCTTCTAGAATCTCCAAAGATCTGGCCCACTCACTGGTCAGCTATCGCTTTGCACTTTGAGTGATTTATCCATAGTCAAAGAGCCAATATGAAGCCTGAACTTTATATAAATCTCATGTAATTGCATAAACTGTAAGTGCTAAATGAGCCTTATACCAGTTATTCTACAGTAGTGACATCTGCATTCATACTAGGATGGGTTAATGTCAGAATTTCAAGATGTCTTTTAAATATATTTGGAAGGCAGTGTATCTGAGCAGTATACAGAAACTTGAATCTTCACCCCTTCAACTGATCCCTCCCTCCACTGGGTTTTTCTCAGATATCTCATTTGCCAGAGGGAATAAGGGGTACACAGGAGCTAGAGCTCCACTATGATTAACAACAGGATTACCAATGCTGAATGCTGTTTCTGCTGTCAGCAGAGGAGTAGTGGCTGAATTCATCCCAGACTGTGCAAATCTCCATGAAATGTGCTATCCCGCAGCCACTCTTCTGAGCTATCTTTTCACTCCTTCTCTGCTGCTGTTAAAGATCTATAATAATTCTTCAGCTTTTGCTTAATTGATTAAAATTAAATATATTTAATCTATAAGATGTAAGGCAACAGATCTATTCCCCAGTCATGATGAATCTGGAACTTGAAAATACATTATCATGGTAACCATGATAGATAAGGTGGTATGAAATTTAGAATTAACACTGGTTATATGAGAAGCACTGCATACTTTTCATTATTTGTATTTTTAATTCAGTGCTAAAGTCAAACACTTTCAGACATTTGGTTGCAATATATGTTCAGTGAAGTACTGAAATACTGATTGCATACAGAGAATTAAAAGAGGTATTTTGAAGACAGTTTTACAAATTTTTTTATGTCTAATTAATTATGGAGGAAGAAATATCTAATTAAAATTGAGTTTGGTAAAATGGTAACTTTTCTTATTTCCATTCTAAGTGGAGTAAGTTTTTCAGGGAGCTAATCCTGCGCTCATAGAGAATCCAGAGGCACCTCTAGAATACAACTCATGTTACCTGTTTTGACTATTAACAATTATTGGTAACAACTATTTTTGCTCTCAGGCTTTAGAAGTATTACGGCTATTTATCTGATTAGCTGAGAGAAAAATTTTGAAGTACAGTTTAATTAATCTCTTCCCATTATCCACTGAAACATACAATAAAGCTTAATCACTAAGCCTTTATATTTATTTATGTTCATTTATTTACTTTGTACATACAAAAGCTACACTTTGGTAGCTTGAATTAGTCCTTTAGTACTTTAGAGCATAGTGAAAGATAATGATGTCTGCTATTTATGTCAAGAAATTCTGTGAATATATATATAAATACGAAGAAAATAACTATTAATACTTGAATAATGCTTGGATATGTTTGGTGCAGCTGTCCTTTCCTCCTTGAGACATTGTACCAAACTGGCCTGCTGGTATTAATACTTGATTACTAGCCAAAACAGAAAACATCTCATTTCTGTAACCTTTTATTTATCTCAACCTTTTATCTCAACCTAGAGATGCCCTAGGAGATGCCATATCTGATCTATGTACATATATATACAATACATTCCTGAAGAACATTAAGGAATATACATTTTTTAACAGTCCAGATTTTTTTTCATGTCCTCAAATGAAACAAATCCACTCTTAGAATACAAGTGCTATAAATATTATTCCAGCAGGCAGAATAGTGTTTTGCGCCCATGTGCTCAGAGAAATCGAGAATCTGTAGGATTCTGCAGTGCAAAATGGTTAACTAACAGCAACTAAGTAACTGCAGTATAAGTGCTCTTTCACTGGCTGTTCTCTATGAATTACAATTTAAAATGATGAGTCATGCATTATGGTCTCTATTCTGGTGTTCCAGACAGAAATACTATGGAGGCATAAAATGAAATATGTGGCTAAATCTTACAGGACTTTCTAATAGTTCTGATGGTTGCTCTACTTTATGTTGAACCTCTCATTTCCTTCAGCTTGATTTTTCTCCAAGTAACTACTCAATCTCCAGCTGATACTACTTATTGCAGACTTACTAAAGGAACCTTTCATTTCACCTAACTCATATCAAAAGGGATTATTGAGTCCAACTGCCTGACCTGACTGCCCAGAGCTAACCAAAAGTTAAATTATATTAAAAAGGGCACTGTCCAATTGCCTCCTGAACAATCACAGGCACGGGGAATCAGCCACCTCTTCAGGAAGCCTGTTTCAGTGTTTGACCATCCTCATGGTAAAAAAAAAAAATTCCTGATGACCAGTCTGAGCCTCCCTTGGCACAGCTTTTTGCCACTATTGTGAGTCCTATTACCAGTTACCAAGGAGAGGAGACTGCCAACTCCTCCACTTCCCCATCTCACAAAGTTGTAGAGGGCAATGAGATTGCCTAGCTTTCTTTCCTCCAGACTAGACAACCCAAGTGTTCTCATCCTCTCCTCATTGGACATGTCTTCTATCTCTTTTACCGGGTTTTTTGCCCTCCTCTGGACACTTTCAACATCTTAACATCCTTTCTACATTGTAGGAACCTGAACTAAACACACTATTCAAGGTGGGGCTTCACCAATGCTAAATATAATTGAAAAATCACATTTTTTGACTAGCTGGCTATATTGCGTCTAACGCACCTCAAAAGAGTTTGTCCTCTTGAGTGCCAGGACATGCTGCTGGCGCGTGTTGAGCCTACTGTCAACCAACACCTCTAGATCCTTCTCTTCAGAGGTGCACTCCAGGCACATATCTCCCAGTCTGCACTGGTATCTAGCATTAGTCCATCCCAGATGAAGAACCCAGTATTTTCTTATGTTGAACTTCATGTTGCTGCTGATTGACCAGTGCTCTAAACTGTCAAGATCCTTCTGCTAGGCCTCTCATCCCTCCAGAAAGTTAATAGCTTCTCCCATTTTAGTATCATCAGCAAACTTACTGAGGATGCATTCCACTCCTGTATCCAGATCATTCATAAAAATGTTGAACAGGACTGACCCTAGCACTGGGACCCAGGGAACACCACAAATGAATGTCCACCAGTAAGATATATCTCCATTCACTACAACACTTGGATCCCTACCCTTGAATCATTTCACCATTCAGAATAGGATGAATCTGTTAATCTCATAGTTGTACAATTTGTCCAGAAGAATGCCCTGAGGGACAGCATCAAAGGCCTTACTAAAATCCAGAAAGACTAGTTTTACCTCCTTCCCATCATCCACCATGAACGCTACTCTTGACTACTCTTGATAACAGATTTGTTCTTTTAATGTCTTCAAATATCCCTCCATGACACTCTATTCCATAACTTTTCCGGAGACGAATGGGTCCATAGATTCCTGGGTCTTCTCTCACACTCTTTTTGTAGATGGGTATAATATTGGCTAACTTGTTATCTATCTAATTTAAGACAAGCCAATATCTAAAGTCAAATATACTGTCTGTTGTGAGATATCTTGGACATCTCAATAGTCACTGGATGTCTGTGTTTATATTTGTGAAGTAAATACAAGATCTTTATCATGGGAGCTTAGATACCTATCTCACTTGTTGCTATCTAAATTCATGGCTTGAGTTTATTCTCCAAATTTTAAGCCCAGTAGTTACTCAGATAGCCTTGTCTTTTTACACTTGCTTTAATCCACCATTTACTGAATCCAGAATATGTTCGATTGTTGAAAATTTTCTCTTTTGTTCGTTGTTTTATCTTGTTTTACAGTATTTAATTCTGATTATCATTTCTCTTTCACTGCAGTTCTGTAGATAATGGAGTTAATCACAAGTTGCAGTGTGAAAGCAGACAGGCCATTAATACAGCAAAATACAGTGCCTTATTTCAATGGTTGGGTTTTTTTTTTTTCATTACTATTAATCATTTTCCCACTCAACTCTCAGTTTGTCTAGGAAGATGCCTTTCTTTTAGCTGCCACATATTAAAGAAAACATATTAAGTATTTTCCCTGACTCATCTTTTTTTTTCTGATGGATAGGCAGGGCATGGTGCAGTTCAGCAGAGACAGCAATGGGTCACCTCTGCTGGTAGAGATTTTTACGAGTATGGCATGTAAACTCTTGTTCATCTCAGGCAAAAATGCATTGTTAATGGTGGCGTCTATATTGAAAAATAGTGTTCTGTAGCTGAGAATTATCTCTATCAAATAGTATGATTGTGCTCTTTGTATCTGTTGTACTTCAAGATTTAGCCCCTGTATGTGACATCTCAAGATGTTCTTTTTTCACCTTTAGATGCTTACTGACGTTGCTAAAGTTTCTACATCTAGAATAAAAGGAAAATATTTTTGCACCATATTCTAGAGAAGAGATTATGGTACAAATATTTTGTATATGTGGACCCCGAAAAAAAACCCTGCTGATCTGAAATAATCCAGTGGGAACTGCAGGCCTCCAGTAAACTGAGAAAATAGGAAGAATCCCAGAACAGTACTGTCTCACTTTAATGCCTAAGTGTTTTCCTCACAAGCCATACAAAAAAACAGACAGGAAGAGAGGGAAGATCTCACAATAGTTCTTCCTCTCTGTTTTACCCTCTTTAGTTTTCCGAACTTTTCTGTATTAGAAAAGCTGAGAAAATCCCAAAAGAATGTTTGAAAATGCCAGCATTTCCTAAGTACTGTTAAAGATAGATTGTCCTTTCATTTTTTTCCTGTCAGGGCAAAATATTACTTATGTCAAGTGTGAACACTGGGAGAAATTGCTGACACTTGACATACTTTTATTGTACTGTTAATGTCAGTACCAGAGAGAAAGAACTAACACAGTGACAAATATATATATATATGCTATATGCTAAATGTTACCAGACAATAAAATTTTAATTATGATGACCTATTAGAAATTCTAAAGCATGGAAGTTCAAGATTCATAATTTTCACATTAAATTACTCCTGGACATTTAGATTTTGCATATAAACAGTTACCAAGAATAATTGTTTATATCTGTGCTGGAAAAAGGATTATTTTTCAGCATGTCTGTACTTAAGCAGCAAGCCATTTCCTCCACATGAGAAGGAAATAGTTGAATGCAGAAGATCTGATGGAAGGGATTCTTCCCTATTATTTTCCTTTGATCAGATTTTAGTTTTGAATTAAATCAATACTCCCTTTCTAAATTGCAGATGATTGCCAGCAACTGTAAATAACTTGCATCCATCTGCAGCCTTCATCACTTGTTCTGAAGATAAATATTTTAAATGTTTTAATCTCCACTGATAAATCCTTCATCACATATGCTGTTCTTTGAATTCCACAAATTTCTTCACATTCTCCAGCCGAAGGAAACTCACAGGAGTTGATGGTAACATCTCTGTGAATTCTGCTGACATATAGTTTCTGATCCAACCTTAACTGCAGAAAGAAACAGTTTCACTACAATTTCAGAGGCTTTTGATGAGGAAACCAAATGGGATTATTGCTTATTCTCTGTTGCTTCTTGTTATGTAAACAAGAAGTACTATATTTCAACCATACTTAGCTCTTAAGAAATCTTTCGGGTAGTTTTAATCCTTCTGTTATTTGTGCACATCTTTTGCAATTTCTGATCTGTACAACTGCTGTACCTTACCAAATACACTAATTTATGTATTACTTTTAAAAAATACCACTTATTTTCCTGTTTTATCAAGTTAATTATTGGTCTAACGAAAGATGAAATGAAATCACTTAAAAATGAACTAATTTCCTTGGCTTTAATGGGATGTCTCTTCAGGAAAGGAAAGAAAGAAAGAAAGAGAGTGAGAGAGAGAGATGTATTTATATTACTTCTTATTTCTCACTGGAATTTAAATATATTTGTTCACATTAAATTAACTTTTTAAACTGTGTTTTCAATTTGTGAAAATTATAGGAATTCCTTAACATTTCTAGATAGTTTCTTATCATCTATCATGTTTGAAAACAGACTGAAAAATAGTCAGTGGTAGTGTATAAAATCCATTACGATTTATCAAAAGCACTTTCTTTTTTACATATTTCCTGATCAATACTTTAAAATGGATGAAGGAATATATTTGTTTGACATAATGTCAGAGAGGAAAAGAAAGTCTGAGGAAGCTGAAATGTTTTCTGGTACTACAATTCCAAGGCTTCAGGAAGTTTCTTTATTACTTAGTACTGTATGTTCTAATCAAGCATAAAACAGGAAAGTGACTACTATCAAAGGACCCATAAAAAAGAGTTTATGATGTTTCAGATTCAGACAACATAAAAAAGGACATATTCAAATTAGAAACACTATTATAAAGTGTGATTCTATAAGGAATCTCCATAACAGACTTAATAATGTGATTAAAGAGACAAAGTAATAGCAATATACACAAGTACTAATTAGAACATTGAAACTATTACGCCTCATGTGGGAGACAAGTAATAAAATTCAAAGAATATTTGTAAGAAACACAACCAGACTAGCTTTTAAGTTTCCTGCTGCCTCAGGCTGATTATGTGAACTTGTGGCATGTGTCGAAAATGTTTAAACCAATCCATTTGGCCTGGTAATGCTCCCTTCCATCAGTGCATTTTGCATCATTATACTTAGTTATAGTTTGGCTAAACTACTTTTCACAGTGGGCCTATTTGGTTTTGTTAAAAGATTGAAAGTGTTGCCTTTTTATTCAAGAAAGACATATCATATTAGTAATTCCATTCAATTTCTTAAAAATGTATTTGTTTCTCTTTGCTGTTAAAAATATTGCAGCTTTGGATACTGCACAAAGCTGATTACAGCTGTGGAGTCAGAAAGCCTTAGTGGATTTTGGTCAGGATGAATATATCAAATAACTGAAGAGGAATAAATCATAAGAAGCCACTGTTTACATGGTCAAGTCCTTCTGTTTCTGTTTCTAAAACCCAAAAAGTTGATTCACATAGAAAATGTAAGGCAATACCACAGACATATAAACCATACGCTGCACTTTTAAAATAGTTGCTGCTGTAATATGCTTTTATTTTTGTATTACCATCAAATTCACCATGAACAATGGGAAGTCTCTATGGAACTCTTCCTAATGTGTTAACAATGGAAAGTACCTTAACTGGATGTAATGAAATAATATATTTCAAAACAACTGAATGCACAATGTTTTCTTAAATGTCTTCCTCTGAACATATTAATCTGTATTTATCATATATTATGATGTAACTGATTAAAGCAGAAATACACATTTGAAAACACAGGTACTTTTCTTTCAGATAATTGGACCAGAGAAACACAGTCATAATGGCATTGTAGGATATTGTTCTATGTTTTCTTTTTAATCAAGCCTCCTCTTTTATAATATGTGGGGAAAACTTCTGTTATTAAATATCTGTAGCATTTACCAGATTATTATTTAACATCTTTTCTGGTGACATGGACCATGGGATTGCATGCGCTCTCAGCAAGTTTGTGAATGACAGCAAGGTGAGTAGGGAGGTTGACAGTCTGCAGGGAAGGGATGCCATCCAGAGGGACTTAGTCAGGCTTGAGAGGTGGGCCCATGTGAGCCGCATGAATTCAACAAGGCCAAATGCAAGGTCCTGCACCTGCGTTGCGGAAATCCCAAGCACAAATATAGACTGGATGGTACATGGATTCAGAGTCCTGCAGAGAAGGAGATGTAGATACTGATGGATGAAAAAGTAAAAATGAACTGGCAATGTGCACCCCACCCAACCATATCCTGAGCTTCATCAAAGGAATAATGACTGGCAGGCCAAGGGAAGTGATTATCCCCCTCTAAACCACTTTCAGGATATCCCACCTGGAGTACTGTGTTCACCTCTGGTGTTACCAAAATAAGGAAGACAAAGATCTGTTAAGGAATGCCCAGAGGAAGGCCACAAAGATGGAGCACTTTTCCTTTATAGAGGACAGGTTTGTATAGACAGGTTTAGATGGGTTGAGGTAGTTGGGGTTGTTCAGTCTGGAACAGTGAAGGATCCAGGGAGACCTTATAGCAATCTTCCAGCATATAAAAGGAGAGAGACTCTTTAACAGGGAGTGTAGAGACAAAACAGGGTACAATGGTTTTAAGCTAAAAGAGGGTAGATTTATAGTAGATATTAGGAGGAAATTCTTTACTATGAGGTTGGTGAAGCACTGGAACAGATTGTCCAGAGAAGTAGTGGACGCCCCATCCCTGGAAGTGCTCTGAAGGCCAGGTTAGATGGGGCTTTGAGAAACCTGGTCTAGTGGAAGGTGTCCCTGCCCGTGAAAAGGGTGAGTGTGACTAGATGATCTTTAAGGTCCCTTTCTACTCAAACCATCCTATGATTCAATGAAAATATCAGCCTGACATAGCAGTGCAACACTGAATGCTTTTCTTTTTTTCAGCTAGCTTATTCCTTGTGAGGAAAAAATATGGCAATGTACTGGGATACAAAAAGGTTACTCAATGAAATAAAAAAAAAGGTCCAATGCACATTAATTCAATATTTAGCAAAAATGTGAGACAATCTGTAGAAACATGTCACTTACAGTTAATCTCCAAATAAAAACAACTTTTATATTATTGTGGTCACTGTTATGTGAAATATGAGGCACTAGATATTCAAAACACTACTTATCTTAAATCACTTGTATAAAATGCAGGGATTGGAAGAACTAACTTGAATACTGATATATAGTCTCAAAACAAGTGAATTATATTCACTTTAGAATTTGCATAATCATGAAACATAATATCTGTGCCAGTTAGGTTATTTTTCCATATTAAATAGTATTTTATTGCTCAAATGACTTTGCCTTAGCTCCCATTCTCCACTTCATCACTAAGTTTGACTCAGATAGTTTCAAGGAAGATGATCCCTTTTCCTCGAAAACATATTACTTTGAAACTACTGCTGCCAAACTAATATTAAAGGGTTTGATATATCTCAGTCCACTATCAAAAACATTAGCACCAACCACTGTGAATGTTTATTTTAACCTTTGAAGGCTTTCCTGCATAGCATTGCTGCTCATTTTTTTCTCCATCATTCATTATTAAAATAAATTGCTCTTGTATTCAATTCAGCTGCAGGCAAAATGCTTCCATTCCAGGTGCCCATCAACTTTTAAAATCAGTTAAATTAATTGACAACAGATTTAACATTTAACTTTTTTTTTAAATTATGACTGCAAATAGTTTTTTAAACAAGTTCCCCACCCCCTTCCCCCTGAAAAAAAAAAAAGAAAAAAAGTAGTTCTAGAGAGGTAACAAAACAAAACAATAATAAAAATTCTCTGAATAAACACCTTCCTTGATTGCTCTCATTGTTAAAGGAGGAAATCCAATGACAAAAAATAATTCACTATTTTTCTTTCAAAGCCACTTTGGAGAATTTTATCAGTTCATTTTAATGCCGAAAACTGTGTTTGAATTAGAGTCAGTCATAAACTGCAGTAATGGTAATTCAGTAAATGACATTCTTCCTCCAGGGTAAATTCTGAGCTGGTATGGTATCAACCAGTCATGGTGTCCATCCTAGATATAAAGGAAATTGAGGTATGCGAATTGCTGTTAGATTATTTCACTTAATATTCCTGTTTCATGTATCAGTATTACCATCTCTGCATTCTTTTCAGATTTTTCAGTATGCCTTATTTCTGCATATTGTAAGGTTCTTTGTAATTGATGTACTAAACTGTAGAACAGTGGTAGAGGTTTTTGTTGACAGTTTCTCAATTAGGCTATAATATGTTCGAGCAAAGTAATGGAATATTCTGGTGTAATCAAGACTAGCAGAAAGCAAAAATTAGAAATTGCTATTCTATGTAAATTTTCAACACTGGAAGATTTTTCTTCCAATTCAGGCAAGAAATTTTTTTGTGAAGTGAAACTCCAGATTTTTGTTTGAGTCAATTAATTATTTATTTTCCATATCATCATTTTTATTCATGCAGTGCTATAGTTATATAATTGAAGTTTTATTGTTGTAAAACCAGTACTAGATTTTAGAAACACAATTTCAAACATACTCATCATTATGTATAAACAAAATAAAAAATGAAGCATTTTGGCATGATATCAAAATATCACAATTTGATTTGGCTTTGCAAAAAATCCTCTAAATTTATGACTCCATGAGAATTATTTAATTCCTCTTAAGAAAGACTTCTGCCAGACATGTTATCAAACACAACTAGCGAAGAGGAAGCACCATATGGTAAATCAAGCACTTAGCAGAACCTTTTATTATTAGGTCAAAGGTGTCAAATATAAGTTGGCTAACAGTGAGAAAGAGCTATTAACTATTCTTACTTACATTCCTCTTTTGTATTCTGTAGAAGTTAGCTATACAAGGTCTTAGATTTTCTTTTCTAATATGCAGTCTTCTGGACAACTTTAATGTTTTTGTCTTCCAATTCAATAAGATTGAATTATTGATTTTGCATTTCTTATATGAATCATAATGGCAAAGAATTCTCCTAAATGAGGTAATTTTCAATCGATGAATTCCTTGTGTTTTCATCCACGTATAGTGACAATGATTTGAAAAGACAATGAGAATGTAAAATCATAGAATCATAGAGGTTGGAAAAGACCTCCAAGATCATCTAGTTCAAGTATCCACCTACTACCAATATCTCCCCAATAAACCATGTTCCTTAGTATCACATTTACATGTTTCTTGAACACCTCTAGGGACGGTAACTCAACCATCTCCCTGGGCAGCCTGTTCCAATACTTCACCACTCTTTCAGAGAATAAATTTTTCCTAATACCCACCCTGAAACTCCCCTGGTGCAACTTGCAACATCTATCTTTTCTTCAGTGGAAAACAGACATAACAGTTAAAACTTATATATTGTTTATTGTTACAAGTTGATGGGAGAGTTTTGCAGAAGGTTTTTCACTGATCTAACTATATCTAAAGACCCTAACCATCCCCAATAATTTCATAAGTGAAAAATAAAATTATTTTTCAACATAGATCTATTGGATGTTTCCAAGAATTTAATGTTCTTTTATTAAATAAAACAAATATTATGAAACAAATGTTGAGTAATTACAGCTAAATATGAATTACTTCTGCATTTTTTAAAAAGAGATCAAAATGTGCCAAAAAAAGGACTGGGACTTTGTTTCTTTTCTTTTTCTTCAGAACTTCTTCCACTGTTTAAAAATTTTGGCCTACAGTACTTTACAGTGGGTTATGTGTTCATTATTTTCTCAATAAACAGTGTGTGGTGTTACAGATACCTCAAAGGCTGAAATTCTGACTTTTATGAGGTGGCCTTTAAATGTGTACTTTTTCAGCCCCTAAAGTCAGAAACTTCATTTTTAAATTTTATGCTGTAAATACTATAAAATTTTTTTTGTTTGTTTTGTTGAGTTTTTGGTTTGTTTTTTGATTTTGTATTTGGGTATCTGTCATGGAGTTATCTCTAGATCTATCTGTGTCTGGGACAGCAGACCCATAGGCCCACTGGCCCAAAAAAGGGAGGGGAGGGGGTCATGTCAGTGGTTTATCGCCGGTTGTGCGACTAATTGGGCAGGGGATCCATGGACTCATGCCCCAGGAAAGGGGAAAGGGGAAAAGGGGAAGGGTAGGGAGGTGGGAGATGGGTCTGAAAACAAAACAGAGGCAATGATTTGAGGAGGAAAGTTAATTTACTAAATATGATATCAGAATGCAAGATAACCCAATATAATACAATATAATTGGAATTGAGGCTAATAAATCAAATAAAGTGTGAGAGAGAGTGTCCAAAACAGAAGGCCTTACTCTAAAGGTGAAGGTGAAACAGCTACATGTTTCACCACTGAGACAAGCAGCAAGAAAGAGAGTCTCATGACTTGTGAGCTGTTTTATCTTTCCCTCTGAATGCAAAGTCCTCTGGGTTATTTAGTTCTTCTTCTCTTCTGAGAACCAGGTACCTGGAAAATCGGCAGTCCATGGAACTGGGGCATTAACTCTTTAACTCCCAGTGCTTTACATGATGTTATGGTGTGGAATACCAATAACAAAAATCATAAAACCATGACACTGAAGGCAGAAATGACTTAAAAATCCACAGATTTACATAATATCTTTTGAAAAAATATTTATTCTTTTTTTTAGACAAAAGGTATTCTTTATTTTTCACATTATTAGAGCCATTTTAAACAAGGTAAATGCTAGAGACAAAAAAAAGAAATCTATTAGGACTGATAATACAGTACTTTATCCCATATTCAGTCATGCCTTTTCTTCTCCATTTCCAGAAAAGAGAGGATTTGATTTGACAGATTTTACAATTTGAATTCCCACTGAGTTTCAAAGGAATTCTATACACAGAGTCTACAGCTGAAGTCAAACATTCCTGAAGCCTGTGATCTACATAAAAGGGTAGGAAAACAACTGCAGCCAATATCTTAAAGGAAACATGACACACATTAAACACAGAATATTTCAAAGTTCATGCATTAGTCATCCATCTCTCCAGCCTCTAGGTGTCCAAATATTAGCCATGTAATCTAAGCTTCTCATCTAAATTTCTTCTGTTTGGGGAAGGAGGAAAAAAGTATCTCCAGAGACAGATTCCCCCCATTCTAAAATGACTTTGGAAAAGCTAATATATTAGCAAAGTCCGAGAGTGTAGTACTATAGTATATTATTTTTCTAATTTCAGAGCTGAACTATGAGGTTACTACTGTCACATGCCAATACTTGTTCCTACTTTCACATAGCCATTTATAGTGCTTAGTCAAGCGTTAGAGAACACTTAGGGAAGGTTTGCTTTTTTTTTTGAACTTTCAGCATTCCTAGTCTAGTTTACATCATGCTTAGACAGTTTACTGCAGAGGAAGCTGTGAATCATGGTGGAAGTGGTGGGACAGTCCCTGAAGCCTGGGGACTTATACTGCCTTTTTCATGTTTTGTGGAATTGAAATATAACTAGATACATATGAAGCAGGCAAATGTCAGTTGTCAGCAGAAAGGAAAGAGATGAGGGGTTGGTGGTTCTGGTGGGCTGACCAATGTTAGCAGCTGAGCACCCACCAGCAGCTCACTCACTCTGCACCACACAAGAGGATAGGCAAAAGCATTGGATGAGCAAAATCCATTTAAAAAAAAAAAAAAAAAAACAACTTGTGAAGGAAAGAGAAAAACGGTGATACAAATGCAGTCACTTAGCACCACCCACAAGAAAACTGATGTCCAGCCAGTGTCTGAGTAACATTTTTTCCAAAATCTCCTCCCCATACTTGTTGCTGAGAATGACTGTACAGCATGCAATATCTTTTTGGTTAATCTGAGTCAATCTGGGTCAACAGTTCCAGCTGTATCTGCTCCCAGATTCTTGCCCACATCAGCCCACTCAATGCACTACCAGAGTAAGAAGCCAAAAAAATGTAAGTACTGTTCAGCAACAGCTAACATTAGTCTGTTATCATCATAGTGTCATAGAATCATAGAATGTTTTGGGTTGGAAGGGATTTTAAGATCATCTAGTTCCAACCTCCCTGCTATAGGCAGGGACACCTTCCTCTAGGCCAGGTTGTTCAAAGCGCCATCCAGCCTGGCCTTGAATGCTTCCAGGGAGGGGGCATTCACAACCTCACTGGGTAACCTGTTCCAATGTCTCACCACCCTTACAGTAAAGAATTTCTTCCCAATATCTAGTCTAAATCTACCCTCTTCCAGTTTAAAGCCATTTCACCTTGTCCTGTTGCTACCAGCCTTTATATAGTGTTCCTCCCCAGCTTTTCTGTAGGCTCCCTTCAGGTACTGGAAGGCTGCTAAAAGGTCGCCCTGAAGCCTTTGCTTTTCCAGGCTGAAAAGCCCCATCTCTCTCAGCCTGTCCTTCTAGGGGAGGTGCTCTATCCCTCTGAACATCTTCGTGGTTCTCCTCTGGACCTACTCCAACAACTCCACGTTCTTCTTATGTTGGGGGCTCCAGAACTGGACACAATACTCCAGGTGGGATCTCATGAGAGCCGAGTAGAGGGGTGGAATCACCTCCCTCGACCTGCTGTTCACACTTCTCTTGATGGAACCCAGGATATGGTTGGTCTTCTGGGCTGCAAGCGAACACTTTAGGAGAAGCTCATGTTGAGTATGTCATCAACCAACACCCCCAAGTCCTTCTCCTCAGTGCTGCTCTCAAGCCAATCTCCACCCAACCTGTATCTGTGCTTGGGATTGCCCCAGCCCAATGCAGGACCTTGCACTTGGCCTTACTGAACTTCATGAGCTTGGCATGGACCCACCTCTCAAGACTGTCCAAATCCCTCTGGATATCATCCCTTCCCTCTGGCATGTCAATAGCACCACTCAGCTTGGTATCATCTGCAACCTTGCTGAGGTTGCACTCAGTGCCACTGTCCATGTCACCTACAAAGATGTAAAATAACACCAGTCCCAACACTGATCCCTGGGGAATGCCACTTGTCACTAGTCTCTACTTGGACATTGAGTCATTGACTGCAACTCTCCAAGTGCAACCATCCGGACAATTCCTTATCCAGTGAGTGGTCCATCCATCAAATCCATTTTCTCCAACTTGGCGACCAGGAGGTCATGGGGGACAGTGTCAAACACTTTGCACAAGTCCAGGTAGATGACGTCTGTTGCTCCTCCTTTATCTACTAACTCTGTAACTCCATCATAAAAGTTCACCAGTTTTGTCAGACATGACTTATCCTTGGTGAAGCCACGTTGGTTATGACCAATTACATTGTCTTTATTTCCCATGTGCCTCAGTAGGGCCTTCAGGAGGATCTGCTCCATGATCTTTCCAGGCACAGAGTTGAGACTGACTGGCCTGTAGTTCCCTGGATCTTCTTTTTTTCCCTTCTTGAAAATGGGGGCTATGTTTCCCCTTTTCCAGTCAGGGGGAATTTCACCAGACTGCCATGACCTTTCAAACATGATAGATAGCGGCTTGGCAACTTCATCTGCCAGTTCTCTCAGAACCCGGGGATGGATCTTATTGGGTCCCATGGACTTGTGCACCTTCAGGTTCTTTAGATGATCTCAAACCTCATCTTCACTAACAGGTAGATTTACCTTCTCCAAGTTCTTACCATTGCTATCTGCAACTTGGGCAGTGTGGCTAGAGCTCTTGCTGATGAAGACTGAGGCAAAGAAGTCATTGAGCACCTCAGCCTTCTCTGTATTCCTCATGACTAGGTCTCCAGTTTCCTTCCAGAGAAGGCCCACATCCTCCCTGACCTTCTTTTTATCAGAATATACCAGCAGAATTTCTTCTTGTTCCCCTTTATGTCCGTGGCTAGATTCAATTCTGTCTGGGTTTTAACTTTCCTAACCTGACCCCTGGCTGCTCAGAGAACTTCTTTGTAGTCCTCCCAGGTAACCTGTTCCTGCTTCCACTCCCTATAGACTTTCTTTTTGAGCTTAAGTAAGTCCAGGAGCTCCTTGTTGATCCACAGAGGCCTCCTGGCATTCTTGCCTGCCTTCCTTTTTCTCAGGATGCATCACTTCTGGGCTTGGAGGAGATGATCTTTGAATACCAACCAGCTTTCTTGGGCCCCTCTTCCCTCCAGGGCTTTACCCCATGTCACCCTGTCAAGCAGCTCCCTGAAGAGTTCAAAGTCTGCTCTCCTGAAGTCCAGAGAAGCAAGCTTGCTGCGCACCCTCTTTGACCCTGAGGATTTTGAACTCCACCCTTATCAACACTGTTTTGGTCACCAATGTAAAACACAGCACCATTCTGTCTCTTTTGAAGAGAAACCACTCCATCCCAACTAGACTCAGTACAAATTCATATGACTTAAACTGAAAACTATGGAAAAAAATAAATGAATTAATGAAATAGTGTAATTGAAATTTCGAAGAAACTGTGAAAATAAACAGGTTTTTGAAAGTGTCCGATTTTAGTTTCCTGACATTAGGAGAACCAGAAAAATATTCAAGGAAAAATATAGGTATGAAAAAATCAAGTGTATATATATTTAAAACAACTAAAATTAGACACCTATATATTTTACAGTTAGATCCCACAAATGCAATTTATTGTTCATGTATTCTCGGTCTGTTACTGAGGATGCCAGTAAGAGAGCTGTTTACAAGAATAATTAAAGAAATCCTATTTCAAAAAGAATAGATATAAACAATCTTTTCTATAATTTAGTATTTAAAATTAAAATATTCAATAATTTATACTACATTAAGAGATAAAACTATTGAAAAGAGGCATTCTCTTTAATCACTAACATACTTTTTTGAGTAGATTAATATTCTGAATGCTAATTTTATATCCTTTCTGGAACTGCAGGTATCTGAAATTTAGATCACTTCTTAAAAACTTGACGTTGAGGCTTATCAGAAAAAATGTAGATATCACAAAGTAGATTGCATTATATGACATTGTCACTCTAGGTTTCCTCTTGTGTATGAAGATAAACAGATATATTAGGTCCAGTCCTTCTTATCTTGCAGCTATCACACTTGGGAAAAAAAAATTGAGGAGAAAGGAATTTCAATTGCCATGGCTGTCTGTGCTAGAGAAATTTTTTTAGAAATAAAACTTTTTAGAAAATAATTCCTCTTCAAAGACTATGAGGAAGTGACCAGCTGTCTTTTTATCACCATCACTATTGCTGATATAAATGGGGTTCATAAAGTACAGAACAAACGTAGTATTTACCAAGAATAACTTTTGATGTCATTAGTATATGAACTTTATTTTTCCTACTATATCAGTCATGTACAATAAAAGAAACGGCTAATATGTATGAAAGAATAAGAAATGTCATTTTTAATTAGACTCTTAACTGAGTGTGACGGAACTATTTCATTGTTTATGAAAGATATAAAATTGGCCACTCTTTAACTAGAAAATCCAAATTGACTCCTAGTTTGCATTCCTGCACACAACTACCACAAAATACATTACTGACAGTGACTGTCAATCTGCTTCAGTTCCAAGGAATGAAAATATAATCCATTAATTTTATAACACTTCTGAAATGATGCACTTTTTCTATACTTAAAGAAACTTTAATGTCCACCAATGTCGTTTCTCTAATTATTTGTTATGATATGATTGCATCATAAAAACATTTAAAAATGAAATTATATATTGTTTTATCATTGTATGTTTTGCAAATGCTTGGCATTTAGTGATCAAAATATTTCCTGCTTTCAGTTGCATTACAAATTGTTCTAAAAAAGTTGGTCAGCTGTGACATTTGGCTCTTCATTAAGCAGTCACTGAATATTGTCAGGTTGAAAACCTTACTGCCCTGCCTTTTTCACAGCATCAGCTTTAAAGAGAATCATTCAACAATTTCTTACAGAGACTTGAAAAAAAAATTAAAAAAAAAAAGATCAGGTTTATTTGTATAATATGAGTCAATTAAATTTGCGTAGAGAAGATCTCCACTACTGGGATTTTCTTCTCTGAGTCTTTCAATTTCCCTATGGGGTTTTAATACCTGATGATGATTGTTTTTTGTAATTAAGATTTAAGTATCCAATCCCTCAAGACTCGTCATACAGAGAGCTGCCACTCAAGCGTTCAGCAACCCTTTCAGGCGCACCCTCTCTTTGTCACAGTCTTTTTCTAACATCCAAGAGTTTAAAAGAAAGGCCTTTGTTGAGCAGTGCTGTATTTCATCCCACATATTTTGCTAATCCATACCATACCCTAGATCTAGTTTACCTCAAACATCTAAAAGGGCGAAAAAAGTGAGAAAGTCTATTTTAGCAGCTGCCAACAGCATGTCACAGGAATAAATGAGGTTTCCATTTGACTGAGTAAAATGAGACATTGCTCTGTCAATTCTACAGCTTTCTCATACTATAAAAAGTATAAAAAAACTTGTAGCCAAATATCAAAGTTATGGATTTAGTTTCTATTCTTGTACAGGTTCACTACTTATAAACACCACAAGAAACATGGGGCCAAAATCAGGATGTTTGGTTTCTTTTTTTCTTTTGTCATTTTGGTAAAGCCATGATGAAAGGCAAGTTCAATGCAACGATATGCAAGAAGAACTAGAGGTTAGTGAATGTGTATGAAATCCTGATCAGCTATGCCAGTCTTGGTTCCATATCACATTATTTTGTTTCTAGTATGCTATGGAATGTTTAAATGCTAGAATAAGATGTGCAGAAAATGACCTTGGCTGAAGTACTCTTGGGACCTGGATTCATCCTTCCTTCCCTGAAGTCTCCAGTTGTTCCAGCAACATATGCTATGTTTAATTAGCCAGCAGTGTGGCTCATTATGAATATATCTCTAAACAAAATAGCCTATGCTGAGGACTTGTCATCCATGTTGTACACATCTTATGAGGTTTTACTTCCGGTTAACTCTCGTATGGTCTGGAAGAATGAATATCCATTTGTGTTTGTATCACATTAGGTTCCAATCTAGCAGATATATCTCTTGGTTCACTTTCATCCAAAAAGAAAACAATGTTTTGGTTTGAAGGAGAGCAGTAAGTGTAAGATTCAGATCAGAAAGTGCAGTCTTGTTCAATACTAAAAACCTAGTGAGCTTAATACCATAGTGTCCATGAGGTTAGAAAGCATACACATATAAAAAATATATATGGCTATATTTTTTATCTCTTGAAGTTGGATCCCCACAGACACCAAGGCTGTGTCATCAATATTAGCCTTTTAAAATCCCCAAATAGAGAATTAATAATTTCAAAGTAGCTAGATTGATTTAATATACCCCTTCCTGTTTTACTTTAATTTACCATGCCACTAATCTATCAATCTAATCCTGCACTCATAATTATTTGTTGACTTTAGTAGAGAGAATTAATTCTTTACGTCTTGTAGGCTCTTTAAATGATAATATATTTCAAATTTAAAATTACCATCAGGATAGCAGGGCTCCGGGGGAATGCATGAAAACACCTCCTTTTGTTTGATAGAACCTTTTGACATATCACAATCTATTCATAATGAGTTGCCTTTATCCAGATTAGATTTAGAAAAGCACCTTTTTTTTTTTTTTGGTCACAGATTTTGCAAACAGAGGCCATCTAATTAGAAACAAGTTACATATTCAGCATTTAGTTTGAGTGCTTTAGTAGCAATGTGATAAAAAACTAGGAAAACCCCAGGGGAGATCCAGAGACTCTGCGCCAACTGTGTTCATGGCTTTACAAAGTGCTCAGTTACAAACTCAAAAAGAAGAAAAATGTGTATAAGTTTACGTGCAAAATATTTTGTTTGAAAACATGGTAAATAGCATAGCATCTGATTTTTCTTAATTGCCATTCTCTTCAATAGAGTGTGTCATTGATCTTACTTTTCTTCCCAATGCAAATAACTTGTCTTTGTTATTTCACTCTGTTTTTGTCCCTGACTTAGTCCTACATTCAGTCATGAGGTACTGTAAATGCCGCTTATGTGGTCATTAGATATAGAGTAGAAATCAAACAAATCAGAACTCTAGAAAAAAACTTTATGTTTAAAATCTGTTACACTCCAACTATCTGCACCATTTTGTTCAGGAAGCTATGCTCTCTGAAGTAACCAAATCCAAATTATTCATTTCAGGCACTGTTTATTTTATGCAGGCCCTTCCAGTGGACAAGCAAGAATTGAATTCTTCTCACTTAACTTTAAACATTTATGTATGACTGAACTATCTTCTCATATACAACATGTACTGAGTTGTAGGATCTTGTCGGTTCCTAGTTAAAACATCTATCCTATGAAAAAGATGAACTTTACCCATTTCTCCATATGTAGTTATATGGCAAGTAGCTATAAATAAACTGCTCACATGATTGTGTCTAACTGAAAGTTTCTAAATTTAGGACAAATAAAAAATATTCAAAAATGTGTCTCTGAAGTGCAGCTGCTGCAGCAGCAAGGCACTGAGCACAGCAAGGACACAATAAACTCTTTGTTCAACATTCTAGATGTGGTTCACTACAAAAATAACCAAAAATGCTTTGACAATGCATTAAAAATTGGAGCAAGTTGACATTATTTTCCACACATGGGCAAGTTTGATCGTTCTTTTTTTTTCCCTTAGGGTTGCTCTTCTTTAAGAATTAAGACAAGTCCTAAAATAAGAACATCTGAAAATGATAGTAGATATGGAAAAGTTTATAGAAAAAATTATAAAAATATATTTTTATGTTCATTCATTTATTGCAGTGTATTCTCTTTTTAATTAATTATTTTATTCCTTATTTAACTTTTATTTTTCAATGTGAACTTTGCTTTGTTTGTAATTTTCATTGCTTAAAAATATAGCCCAAATCATTTATTTGCCATATGCTTTTTATGTGCATGTAGGTACTATACAAGCATAAGTAAAGATGGAAACATTACATTCAATACATCTGCCTGAAGAAAATAAGCAGCATTTTTTTCTCTTTTAGATATCACATAAGATAGCCCGTGCTTATTTCAAAATTCAGAGTTTTACATCATTACAAATCTCTTAAAAACAAAACAAAACAAACAGAACAAACAAACAAAGGAAAATACTCCTGTATTAGGTTTTGTTTGTCTGGAGTTCAAAATTATTTAGCAGTCTGTGCTAGATTAGAAGCATCAACTGCTTAGTCCTGTATAATTCTGCCTACTTTTTCTGTTCCCAAGTTGACAAGGAATGGTGCGCTAAACCTGCTTCACAACACCTGGGTGTGTATTTCACGCAATGGAATGGCAAAACACTGTACACCAACACTAAAGCATATTCATACACTTCCAAAAGATCAAAATAAGATCCCTAATGAACAATGGTAAACTTCTAAATATACAATGCATAAACTTAACACTTAGTTCCCCTTCCTTTATTTCCAGTCTTCTGCTGATCTGCAGAAAAAATAGAAACTAATGAAACAGGAAAGCCTCTTAAATTAAAGGCACTGCTGTTTTGTCAAGTAACATATTTTTTACTTCGATGTAAATGAGCCGTATAACAAAGAGCTATAAAGAAAAATTTCAATCTCATGTAACTTAGTGTTATAAGAAAATATTTGACTTTTTTCTCAGGCTTTCTAGAACTAATATCCACAATGAAGGTCTTGCTGAATTGGTTCTGAAGTGCGTGAAAATATCTTCACATCATGAAAAAGCCCATCAAGAAATTTAATTTATGAAACGCTTATTAAAAAGTTAGAAGTGTTAGAAGTGCTTAGACAAGACAACTGTCCTCAGGTAAAGCATTAGGCCAGAGTAGTTTGTCTAACAAATAGAGTTAATGTTACCAGGAAATTTGAAAGATTAAAAAAAGCTTAAGAGTCTGCTCTAGAGCTTTAACAGGAAAAAGGTTCTAAATACATTTCTTTCCTCTACGTTTTCCTGAAATTCCTAAGGATTTCAATTTGGGAATTTAACTCAAATATTCCCCAAACTTACAATGCTTCATATCTAAATTTTGCACATTGGTGACCAAAAAAAGGAAAGAAAAGGCAAATTATTTTCATGTCACTGAACTCAGTGTATTAGTTAACTCTTAAAATATTTGGGCTTCATTTTCTGCTAAAAGCTAAAGTGAATAAAATGGGAGACTGGACACATGCAGGTTTACACCTCCGAGAGAGAGATATTTGAAGTTTTATTATTTTTAGTTTTTTCTCCCTAGTTATTCTTTTGAGTATTGCTAATAAAAAGACACTAGGCTAGATAGGTAGATTTTTGGTTTTAATTAACAAGATCATTCTTATTTTTTTTATGTTGTGTCCACATTTTTTATTGAATCAGCTGAAGGAAAGTTTTGCAAGGACAGCAAGTGTTTTTGGAATAGCAAATGTAGAAGAATGGGTAAGCAAAAGCTTCTTCAAAATCTTTGAAAAAATCTTAGGTACATAAAAACTTCAGAAACATAACACTTTATTGTAAATTTAATTTAAGGAAAACTGTTCTAAGTTGAAACCAGACAAAAGTATGGTTAGTATTTGAAGCTGAGGGATAAATTAGGAAGCAGACTGAGATAAATTAGCTGAGCTAGATGGAATGTATTCAAATATTTCTTTCTGGAATAAACTGTGAGGTTCATCTGCCCTAGGTTAGGGATTTACTTACTTTGATGTCTTTTATAAGCACTTTTGGATGGCAATACAGTGACCTATGTTAAAATTAGATGAATGACCACCTGATTATATATACCTTCTTTTTAGACTGGAAAACAAAATTCCTCTTGTAAGAATGCACATCATTCAGTATTTTCAATTCTTTCCATCACACAACAGTCATAAAAAAGAATGGAGCAGGAAAGGAACAGTTTTGCTATCACTTTTAAGCTTTAACAACATTAAATAATGTCTCATATTCAGAAAATACAAAATTCTCCAAACAAAGTAAAAGGTGGAGAATAGTGCCTTTTGTGTATCAGGATAGTCTCTGTTCCTAGCATAAAGTAACTGAGATAGAAAAATAGTTAGAAAAACAAAATTACAGCTTCTGCTTATTGGGAAGTCAGTCTGAAACCTTTAACCCTCTTGGGTTACTAGTTTCTGGAGCATAAGTATAGTTTTCTTTCATAATTAGTTCCCTAAGAGTATTTTACTGCTACATATATTTTATGTCATGAAGCTTAAAGTAAAATGTAAAGGAGTTTCAGATTTTCTGGGGCTTTCTAAAAGAGATGACATAACCTCATAAGTAGCAAGGCCCTGGCCAGACTCAATATATGGAGGTTCAGCTGCAGAAGCTTCCTCCTCTTTAACTGTCACCACAGTAAAAACTGAGCCAGAAAAAGTAGTCTAATTTTCAGGACACTTCTGATACAACCTCAGATTTCTGAAGCTTTACAAATCTTAGGAATAATGTGTCAGGACTTTCATGAAAACATTCAGAGAAAAAGTGTCAAAACCGTTCCTGCTCTCACTGTTATCCACCTCAGTACCTCCTGTAATTAACACATATCTAGATGTTGTACTTTCAGTAGTATTTGCAGGAGACAGCAATTTTCTGCCTTTGTGACATATGATGTATGTACTTATAAGTCACCAAAGGCAAATAAAATAATATAAACAAGTAATTCCCCACCCCACCCCATGTCAGTTTTGTGAATACTTTGAGGAGAAAAGGTACTCAAGCATGGTGGCAAATGATTCAGACACTTTAAACACTGGAGACTTGCATCTAATTTTGAAAGTTTGTCACTCAGAAACTTTAATTTCAATGTTAGGAAATTAGCACTTTGCATACTATAACATAATTCCCCATAGTACTAAGAAGCTACTTGCTACCATTGGTCTGATCTGCAGATGTAATAATGGCAGAATGTGTTATTAAGTAAGAAGTGAACATTCAGTTGTTTACATAGTTACTTCCAAATTTTAAATGCCACTACAATATAAAATTTTACATTGAAAATGTATTTAGAGAAGCAATAGCTTGAAAAAAGAACAGTCTTGGTCAAAACATGATGAACATGATGAACTAAACTACTTCTGCAGTTTAGTAGGTTTATAAAGTTGAAGTGTACTATAATGTGTATTTTGTTACTCAGGAAAGCACATCATAGAGTTTAAAATTAAAAAAGTTTTGGAAAATTAAAATGCATATGACCAAAACGTCACTCACTGTACTGAGTTTACATGGCAAGTATATGGCAGTGGGGACTGCAGCTGCTCCATGTCAGATTAGAGCCAGCTCCAGCTGCTCCAAAAGGGACCCACTCCAGCCAGAGCTGAGCCATGAGGGATGATGCTGGAGGTACCTCTGGGAGAACATATTTAAGAAAGGGAAAAATGGCTATGCAACAGCAACAGAGAGAGAAGAGTGAGAAAATGTAGAGATAAAGAACTTTACATTCACACAGGTCAGTGCAGAATGAGGGCGGGAGGTGCACCAAGCACAGAGCAGAGGCTCACTACAGCCCAGAAGAGGCCCATGGAGAAGCAGGTTGTGCCCCTGCAGCCTATGGGATACCATGCAGAGCACATTTCCAAGTGCAGCTTGTGGAGAGGAGTCCATGGTGGAGCAGGTGATCTGGTGGGAGCTGACATCTGTGCTGGAACAATTCAATCCTGAAGGATGGACCCTGTGTTACAGACTCATGTTGGAGCTGTTCCTTAAAAGCTGCAGCCTGTAGGAAGCCCATGCAGGATCAGTTCGGGAAGGATGTCCTCCCAAGGAAACAGGCCTGTCAGCCTGACCTCGGTGCCAGGGAAGGTTATGGAGCAGATTGTCTTGAGGGAGATCACACAGCATGTGTGGGACAACCAGGGGATCAAGCCCAGCCAGCACAGGTTCACGAAGAGCAGGTCCTGCTTGACCAACCTGATCTCCTTCTATGATCAAGTAACCAGCCTGGTAGATGAGAGAAAGGCTGCTGATGAGGTCCACCTTGACTTCAGCAAAGCTTTCGACACTGTCTCCCACAGTATTCTCCTGGAGAAGCTGGCAGCCCATGGCTTGGACAGGTATGCTCTTTGCTGGATAAGGAGCTGGCTGGAGGGCCATGCCCAGAGAGTGATTGACTCAATTGAGTCAAATCCAGCTGGCAACTGGTCATGAGTGGTGTTCTCCAGGGGTCGGTACTGGGCCCTGTCCTCTTCAATATCCTTATTGATGACCTGGATGAGGGCATTGAGAGCACCCTCAGTAAGTTTGCAGATGAAACTAAGCTAGCAGGAAGTGTCAATCTGCCTGGGGGTAGAGAGGCCCTACAGAGTGATCTGGACAGGCTGGATCTCTGGGCTGAAGCCAGTGGATGAGGTTCAACAAGACCAAGTGCTGGGTCCTGCACTTTGGCCACAACAACCCCAGGCAATGCTACAGGCTTGGGGCAGAGTGGCTGGAAGACTGTGTGGAGGAAATGGACCTGGGGGAATTGGTCGATGCTCAGCTGAACGTGAGCCAGCAGAGTGCCCAGGTGGCCAAAAAGGCCAATGGCATCCTGGCTGGTATCAGAAATTGTGGTGCCAGCAGGAGCAGGGAAGTCATTGTCCCTCTATACTCAGCCCTGGTGAGGCTGCACCTCAAGTACTGTGTTCAATTTTGGGCTCCTCACTGCAAGAAAGACATTGAGGCCCTGGAGCATGTCCAGAGAAGGGCAACAAAGCTGGTGAGGGGTCTGGAGCACAAGCCTTATGAGGAGCAGCTGAGGAAGCTGAGATTGTTCAGTCTGGAGAAGAGGAGGCTCAGGGGACACCTTATCGCTCTCTATAATTCTCTGAAGGGAGGTTGTGGTGAGGTGGGAGCTGGCGCCTTCTCCTCTGTAACTAGTGATAGAACTTGAGGGAATGGCCTCAAGTTGCGCCAGGGGAGATTTAGGCTGGACATTAGGAAATACTGCTTTTCCAGTAGAGTGGTCCGGTGCTGGAATGGGCTGCACAGGGAGGTGGTGGAGTCACCGACCCTGGAGGTGTTCAAGGAATGTTTAGACATAGCGCTGGGGGATGAGGTTTAGTGAGAACTATTGGTGATAGGTGGACGGTTGGACTGGATGATCTTGTAGGTCTTTTCCAATCTTGGTGATCTATGATTCTGTGATTCTATATCAGTAGGCAGTAAATTACATTAATCTTCTTCAAGCTGAGTCTGTTTTGCAAGGGACTGTAACTGGTTAGTGATTTCCTGGTCCTAATCTCAACATTTGAGTGTTTTCATCATATTTTCTCCCCAAATTCTGTTGAGGAGGGGAAGTGACAGTGGCTGTGCAATACATGGATACCTGTAAGTTTTAAACCTCAATATTCAATATAATTTATTTATATGAAATATTCTAGTACATTGTGAGACATCTTAATTTATTATAAGCATTGGAAACAAATGGAATTTAAAATTACTTATTGTACGAACATCTCATATAGATATGACCATGCATTAATCTCGTTAGAAAACACAATGCATGCATGCATTCATCAATGTTACCCTTATGATTTAAACCATCTCTTCAAAATTCTAGCATTACTTAAATTTCATATAGTCTGAAGTTCTTTTTCTTTTTTGTTTTCAGTACTTTTTCCCAAATGGTTAATAAAAAAGTAGGAAATGCAAGACTAATTAAAAAGTACAACAAACTTTCCCACCACAATGCTTAATGGGAGAATGATCAAACTGAAATAGAGAGCATAGTGAATCTAAAAGCTATGGGAAGATGATAACAGACATTAAGCCCTCTGATCCTGTGTATCTGTTTGGGGGAATTAAAAATCTTACTGCTGGAAATACAGACATCTGAACTGTAACAACACTTACATACTGCTGAAACCCATTTCCTTCATATTGTTTCATTCTGCAAGGGAGGATCTAGTTATAAACCTTTTTTTTTTTTACATTGTGTGAAGCATCACATTAAAATACAATTACATGTTTGTGATTTCAGTTTTAAAAAAGGACCTATGGTTTAAGGTTGCCTGGAGTAGACTGACAGACATGTAGGTGGAGAATATGTGGGAGGAAAGAGAAAACTCTAAGGGGAAAAAAATAGAAAGATATTTTGAAGTATGAAAAACATTCATTTTTTATTTAGAACAGCTGTGTTAGATTGCAGGTGACATAAAGGGACTGTACTTCTGGATAAACACTTCATCTTAATTGTTCCAATATTCTGTAGTCTTTATTATTGCTGTCCTTGAATCTCGTTCTAAAGACTTGAAAGAAGAATAGATTTCTCAAAAAGAAAATATAAGACTGAGTTTCAAGAATATAAATAATTCTGAAATTTTTGTACACTCATCCTTTCCCTAATACTCCCTATCAGAGACTAAATATCCTTTCTAATTCACTTTTCTTCTTCTTCTACCACTTCTCCTTCTCCAACTCTAAAAAAAAATAAGAACTTCCAAAAAATCTGAACTGCAGTTCTTGCATTCACAGTATCAATGAGAAAACCAAATACAGCAAAACATAACACTAAATCTAAAAATATTTAAGACTAAAGAAAGGCTAAGAATTGTGCTAAAAAATAAGCTAATCATGGCTAAGTTCTAAATAATTCTTCTAAGATTTCATTGCAGGTGAAATGAGAATGCATGCTGAAATTTGCCTAAATTTTCTCAGTGCTAAGAACAGATATATCAGTCCTATGAGATATGTTGTTCCTCATGCACTTCAGTATGAACATTGTTAGTTAAACCAGTTCTCACTGTGATAGTTTCAAGAATCAAAGCTGTAAATCCAACTCCCACCAGACTCTATTGTCATTAAGTTTTGCTCCAGGGAAGAAGAGACCACCCTTCTACTTTTCCTACTCAGCTTTTAAAAGGCCTGTAGAAAATTATAAATCTAGCTGTATAAGCAGATAATATTCATTTCTGAATGTCTTTATTTTTTGGAAGACAGAGAAGGGAAAAGTCATTATTAACTAATGATTAATGATGACACGTGTCAAAAAAGGATTTTAGCATGGGAAAGTTTCAAACTGGAAAGAGTTTCATTGTGAAGTAGCAAGGAACACAAGGAATGTTTTTGTTTTTATAAAGGAAACAAGTATTCTGTAGTGAGAAAAAATGCAACTTAAAGATTTTACTTTTTAGCCCAGAGACCAGTGTTTTGGCAAAGAGACAACCTGAATAGCAAGCAAGCATTATCTTTCAAAGTGAAACATTAGCAAGAAACAGACATTAATTAATTTCACAGAAAGTTCTACTTAAGCCACAAAGTTTTATTTTATATTTTAAAAATCTATTATATTTTATTAATTATTTTGGCTTTTTTTCTTCCCCTCCTGCTTGTAAATTCCCTTCAAGTACTGGAAGATCACAATGAGGTCTTTCCAGAGCCTTCTCTTCTCTAAGCAAAACAAGCCCAACCCCCTCCACCTTTCTTCACCACACAACCTTTCTTCCCACCACAATGCTTAATGGGAGAATGATCAAACTGAAATAGAGAGGATAGTGAATCTAAAAGCTATGGGAAGATGATAACAGACATTAAGCCCTCTGATGCTGTGTATCAGTTGGGGGGAATATGCAATACACCAGGTGGGGCCTTACAAGGGCAGAGAAGAGGGGGACAATCACCTCCCTCTCCCTCCTGGCCCACTCCTCTTTTGATCCAGCTCAGGACCTGGCCTTTTGGGCTGCAAGTGCACACTGCTGGCTCTTGTCCAGCTTTTTGTCCATTAGAACCTCCAGGTCCTTCTCCACAGGGCTGCTCTCAATGAGTTCTTCTCCCAGTCTGTAGACACATCTGGGATTGCCTTAAGCGCAACAGCTTGCACTTGGCCTTGTTGAACTTCATTAGGTTCTCATGGGTCCACTTTTTCAGCCTGCCTAGGTACTTCAGAATGGAGTCCCTCCTTTCTATGGTGTAAACTGCACCACTCAGCTTAGTTTCATCTGCAAACTTTCTGAGGGTGCATTCGATCCCGTCATCTGTGTCACTGATAATGACGTTAAAGACAGACCTGTGGGGGACACCACTCATCACTGGCCTCCACCTGGATACAGAACCACTGACCTCTGGCTACAACCATCCAAACAATTTTCTATCCACCAAATAGTCCAGCCTTCAAATCCACATCTTTTCAATTTAGAGATAAGGGTGTATTGCGGGACCATGCTAAAAGCGTTACACAAGTCCAGGTAAACATCAGTTGCCCTTCCTTTGTCTAGCAGTGCCATCACTCCATCATAGAAGGCCACTAGACTGGCCAGGCATGATCTGCCCTTAGTGAAGCTGTGTTGGCTGCCTTGGATCACTTCTTCATCATGCATTTGCCTTAATATCTCTTCGAAGAGGATCCACTCCATGATCTTCTCAGGCACAGAGGTGAGACTCACCATTTGGTAGTTTCCCGGGTGTCAACGGTTTACGGGCGTTTGGCCCGGTTCCATGACGAAGGGGACGGGGGATCCACAGGCCCACACCCCGGGAAAAGGGAAAAGGGGAAAAGGGTAAGGAGATGGCCCTGAGAGCAAAGAACAGCGGCAACAATCTGAGGAGAAACAAACTAATTTACTAAATAAAATATCGGAATGCAAAACAACACACTATAATACAATATAATTACAATTTAAGCTGATAAATCCAATACAGAGAGAGAGAATGTCCCAAAATCAAGGTAGGCCTTACTCTACTACCGACGATAAGACGGCTGGAGAGCGAGGTGCTGCCAAGACGAGAGACAGGTGGAAAAGGGACGAGGTCTCATGATCTGCAAGTTTTTATACTGTGAGCTTTTATCTTTTCCCTCCGGCTGGAAAATGGTAACAGAGGAGCAAAGTACTGTGGGGAATGTAGTAGTCCTTCTCTTCTGAGAACCAGGTACATTCACTACATGATGTTATGATGTGGAGTACCAATAACCGAAAATCACAAAACCATGACACCGGGTCTTCCTTTCTTCCTTTCTTAAAATGGGAGTGAATTTTCCCTTGTTACAGTCACTGGAGACTTTGACAGCCATTATTTTTCAAATATGATAGAGAGCAGCTTGGCAACCACATAAGACGGTTGCTTCAGAACTCTGGGATGCATATCGTTTGGCCCTGTGGACTTGTACACATTCAGTTTTATGAGGTGGTCTCAAATTAGACCCTCGCTTAGAAGTTCAGGCGCACAAGAGATGTGGGAACCCTGACTGCAAGTGAAGACAGAGGGAAAGAAGTCATTAAGTACCTCAGCCTTTTCCATGTCTGAGGAGGCCAGCTCTCCCTTCTCATTTATCAGAGGGCGTACAATCTCCTTTGCCTGTCTCTTCTCTCCAATGTATCTAAATAATCCCTTCTTGTTTTTCACATCCCTCACCAAGTTTAATGCCATCTGCACTTTAGCCTTCCTGATCCCATCTCTGCACATCCGAAGAGCATCCTAATATTCCTTCTAGTCCACCCCTCCCTGCTTCCACTGCTTATACCTTTCATTCTTTTACTTCAGTTTGACCAGCAGGACCTTGCACGGCCATGCTGGTTTCCTGACTGGTTTGCCTGATTTCTTATTCCAGGGGATGGAGAGCTCTTGTGCTCTCAGAAAGGTATCCTTAAAGTGCTGCCAGCTCTGTTTTGTTCCTTTGTCCCTAAGGACAGTTTCCCAGGTGATTTCATCCAAGAATTCCTTAAACTGAAGTTAGCCTGAAGTTTGCTCTTCTGAAGTTCAGGGTCCTGACTCCACTCTTTGCCAGGATCATTTTCCTTGAAATCACGAACTTGACCAGGTCATGGTCGCTACAGCCCATTGTTATACAGCCCACTCTGTAATACTTGGATTATTTCTGCATTTTGACTAGTTAAGCCATGTTTACTTTTACTATGATATCTGAATTAAATAATAAATTACAAAGATGCAATATTGATGACTGTTTATATAAGCTTTTATTCAATACTAGAGATGTTCTAGGTAGCAATTAAACAATATTCTTTACTTTCCAAATTAAACACTGAATACCATGGACCTATTGGTATAATTATTCCACATAATTGTTTCTGTCAAGAATAAATGAAGTTTTAAGGGAAGAACACAATCATTACAAGCAATAGAGCCTGTGTTATATACTACAGTAGTCATCTCAGTCTGCTTTTATTCAGAATTGCTATCAGTGGATTAGGAATTTGACAGAAGTGGTTACACTGAGAAATATGTGAATAAGTAAACTTCCTTGGTGCTATCGGAAATGTCTTCTACTGTTAGATGAATATCTACAAAATGGTATTTATTTCCATTGTTTCATTAACGTGAGTGGAAGCACACTGCAGAGATTAAATCAAGATGAGATCCAAGTGTTAAGGAACATGATTTTTCAGCTAATACTATTGCCTATTTACTGAAAAAAATCTTGCTCTTTTTAGATATGTATATCTGACTTGTGTATGCCTCTTTTATGTTCTGACTTTCAGGAAATAAATATTCTTTTATTTTTTCCTTTTTTTTTCCTTTTTTTTAAGTGAATCTCTCAATAAGGGATAAATTCAAACAAGGGTGATGATGAAAATTACACTGATTCCAGCACCAAAACCCTAAGGTTGCATTTGAGATCTTCACATATTTTCTGTAGTATATCACATACATAGAATTGGGTTTCCCAGGTGACAGTAACATTTCATAGCAGTTACTAAGCACTCACCATTTTTATATGCAAACCTGTGGCAGCATTTGTCTGTACTGACTCTTCTCCCTGGGGTCTTCTCAGTTGTTTTATGAGGAGAATCTTCACCAAAGCATGTAGTCATCTTTCTGGGCAACTATTAATATAACAAAATTTCCATACGTCAGTATGGAAAAGTATTATTATGTTACAGAAACCCAATCTTTTAAAATGTTTAAAAAATGTTTTTGGTGGAGAGAAGGTTGAATGATCATCATATAGGTGGAAACCAAGTATCAATAAATACATAATCCTTCCTTGCATAAAAATAATTTTCATGCAAATTTAATTGAAATAGTTAAAAAATATTACCCATTCATTATAGTAGCTAGTCTCATAACTGTGCTATTCTGTTCATGCACAGTCCAAAGTTGCACACTGAGTTTTATAACATAATTTCAAAAATGTCTTCAAAATGCAGTTTCATCTTTCTGTGAGATATGGTCATGATTTTTCATAGTATGTATTATACTCACAAGATGTAACCTGCTTTATTAACAAAGCAAATCCAGTAATGTAAAATGATATCAGTCTTCTGATGGAACTATTAAGTTTGAGTTAAAAATATAACAGTGAACTCAAAGATGAATTTGCATCATTTAAATTGAGAAGCAGCAGCACTTCATACCACTTTTTTGTTATTTTTAAAACAATAGTAATAATATTTGTACTTAAATATAATTACTTTGTGAATGCCAGATTAAAAGTTTATACTTTAGCAATATGATGATTTCAATATGATTTGCTCTGAAGGTAAGAAATCCTGTGATTGCACTTTTAATGCATGTTTTCTAAACATAATCACATATTAGTTGCAATTTTCTCTAAAATATGAAGCTTAATTGTGTTAAGAAGAAATGCTTCTTCTTATAAGAGATGTAAAATACCACAGCTATCTCATTTGTACTAATACTAAGATTGAAAACTCATTACCACTAAAAATGTCAGTTCTGATGAAGCATTTAAAAAAATTTCCAGAATCAAATTCAGAATGTCTTTACTAAGCTGTTTTATGGTGGAGTGTACCATTGGAAATGTGATGAGTCTTCATGTAAAAATGCTGATTTGAATTAGATTTAGAATATATGTCATCCTCAATTAGCCTTCCCTTCATCAAAATGATCTCACAAACACGGAGAATGAATCTTTATTTCCTTCTTTGCACATGGGAGGTCATTTGTCAGATTTAATATACTTCTACCTATGTCTTCCTACATGCTTTGGGTTCAAGATGGATGACTACAGGCTTCATGTAAAAAAAAAAAGATATCTCATTAGTAAGAAATTGAATTCTATTTTTATTAGATGTTGATTATATTTCTTGTTTTATTCTAAAAGTTATAGAAAAATTTCAATTATTGGTAAATACACTGTGTGGTACAGAAATTTTCACATTAAGAACTATTCTGCACACAATGTGGGTACTTAAAAAAGGACAAGATATAAATTTTGTAAAACCAGATATCCATATTTTCTTTAAGCACTTGATTGATATGTATTATTCTGTTGTTGAAGTTTAACACCAGAACAATTACCTTTTAATTAGAATACTGTTCATATTACAATCTATTATACTTTTTGCACTTCCAAAGAACATTAAGGCATAACAAAAAAATAAAAAAATAAAAAGGCTTTAAAAAATGTACTTGATAGGTGCTGTAACAGCAAGTATTCTGAATGCTTAGTAAGATTCTACCTTTAAAGAATATGATTAAAACAAGAATATTTAAAATTAAAGTTTGCTAGAGAAAGAACCTAAAAGGAAACTGAAATAAGCAATGGTGGGAAGAGGGACACATAAAAGAGTAACCTTTGGATATGTAAAAGAAAAAAGGATTACAGACTTAGATTTGTGCTATAGGCTTGCACTCTAGAAGGAAGAGGAATGCTGAATTACATGTGCTAATGATATAAAACAGCTGACATTAGAAAATGTCAGAATAAAAAAAGTAGGTTTATGTGAAGAATTGTTATATTCCTTTGTGTTATGAACGATAACAGGTAGTGTTCTTGTTCATATCAGTATTTGTTAATACCTTCTCTGCATTCTGTACACGCTTGATTGAAGAAACAATGGACCATTAGAATTTCCCTTTTTACAAATGTGCTTGTATACAGCAACTGCATCTCAGAGAAGCCAAAGTGCATGACCAAAGTGAATTTAAATGTTAAATATATCTGGCTCATTAAACCAAAGATTTTTCTTCACTTTGTGTTATACATCTCTATCTGGGATGACTGCTAAAGAACTGAGAGTAAGAAAAAAAAATGGTGATAAAATTCATATTTAAATACGCATGCACTGGATAAAATGTTCCTGTCTAATACTGATTATTTTTAATTGTAAAAATCTATGACTTTTTGTTCTACAGAAAAATCATATAAAGTACATATAGAAAGAGGTTAATTTAATTCCCTCTGCCTCTTAACAATAACAGTCACCGATGAAAGTTTTAGACCATAGTCAAAATCCTGTATTTCCCTTTAACACATGATTTTAAGACTATCATGAATAGTGAGATACCTAAGTAGCCCCTGGTATCAGGCAAGCAGCTCCATTCCCATAACTAACTGTAAAATTCAGTGTTGGTGTAAATGGGAAAATGTTGCTAACTAATTGTGTGATTTATTAGTGTAGATACATATAATTTAATCCAATATGCAAGTATTATCATTTGTAGTGACAGTAACTTGTAAATATTAATTATTTCCATGTATAATAACATGAAAGCAGTTTCTCATAGTGGTGAGTAGAACATGAAAAATGTAAAGTATGAAAGAATGAAAATAAAATATAACTTCCCATTTTCCTCAAAACTTTTCTAAAAAAAATCTGATTTCTTTTATATCTAGAACAAAATCTTAACTGAATATTTATATTCTTCTGTTTTTTTTTTATTATTTGTTTGTTTGTTTTAATTTAGGCTTCTCCTCTAGCATGAGGAGAAGAATAGAAACATGAGAAAAACAGTAACACTAAAACTAAAATCTATAACTTCCAAGCTTACCTATAATATTTTAACATAATTATAGTAAAACTGTACTAAAATTTCTTGGTATTTGTGGAAACTCCATTTTATTATTTTTCATCAGATTTCTTGGAGTGGAGAAAATTTACCCTGACAACTCCTAAAAGTGCACCATAATTCCATAAAAATAACATTGAACTGAATATTTAGGTTTTGGGCAAGTTTAAATTCTAGACAATGAACATGAAATAGTCCACTATGATCTCTCCTATAGGTAAGACCGTGTACTTAAAAGGGCCTCAGATTCCACTGATTGAGATAGATTATACAGTAATCATGATAAGCAGCGTATCTCCTTTAACATGTATTTTTTATACTAACGCAGAATAAACGTCTGCCTTTAAAATTACATCTCTGAGTTCACCATTGTCATTTCTAAGTTTAATCAGAAACCATCTCAAGTGTAGTCCTCAGATAGTGGAAATCAGCAAAGCCCTATTGAAAATATGTTTTTATAGGTCAACTTCTTGTCTGATATGCATAAACTGGACATGATTAAATGAACTTATGCCTCAAGTGACTGTTCTATATTATGATGACCTGTCAGAAACAATTGCTTGAAGTATAAGGTTGTGTTCAGCAACATTTCTGTAGGCCTTTGTAGTCCTGCTAGTTCTGCAGGAAAAGTTGTCTCCAGGAGTACTTCCAAAGGCATACATGCCTTAATGATCCCTCTTATATTCTAAATTCGCTAAAGCACTTTGTAGCCATCTACACTTAAAAATGTGTCTAATTCCATGTCAATTGCTTAATAGTAATAAATATCATAAGTGTAACAGCTAAATTACAAGGCTAGCACTGTGAAGAAGCTCATTAGATTCATTCTAATTGGACTTACTTTCCTTTCCTATATTTGTGGCTCTTTATTTGGGAATTGCATTAAAAACAGGTATTCAAGACCATACTCCATACTTAAAATTATGTCATAGATTTAAGCTGGTTTTATCAAGTTTTGCACATTTCACCAGTGATTATTCTTAGGTAGCATTTGTCTGAAAATCTTTTGTAGAAATTGAATATTTTCTTTTTCTACATATTGACTTGATATTAGATCTATTGGTTGGAAATCATCAACAATTGTGGATTGGTATGGATCGTCAAAAGAGGAAGAAATAATACAAATTTTAAAGCAAAATGCTGTACAAAAAATGCATAAGTACTGGGCCATGACATCTACCTTACTAAGACAATTAATCTCAATCAAGTTAATTAAAATAATTATGTGGACAAAGATAAGCAAGATTTAGTGACCATTCTTGACACTGTCTCTCTGAGTTAGACTGAATTCCTGAAGATTATTGATGATACTGAGGCTCCTCGGGGCTGAAGAAATCACTGGTGTGATTTTAATTAATTGTATATGCTGTTTGGACAAGATATTACACGCTGAATCTCCAAGCCTTTTTCTGGAATACACAGCCCCTCATAAGAGACCACAAGGAAATCCTTATAAGATAATATGAAGTTCATATTCATTTCCTGCTGTGGAGACTTTTTTTTCCCCACTATTTTAGTTTATGTGTGGCTGTAATAAATTTCTACACAGAAATTTAAGAAAGGTGAGACAGTAGTATATAATTACATGTTTTTGTGAAGACAAGTCTGAATGTAGTAGTATTTAATGCTGATGACACCAAGCTGAGTGGTGTAGTTGATAAAACAGAAGGAAGGGATGACATCCAGAGAGACCTGGACAAACATGTAAAGTGGGACCATGGGAACCTAATGAGTTGCAACAAATCTAAATGCAAGGCTGGGTTGAGGGTAATCCCAAATATGAGTACAAACTGAGAGAGGAATTCATTCAGAGGAGCCCTACAGAGGAGGACTTAGGAGTTCTGGTGGACAAGCTGATGGACATGAGCAAAAGAGTGTGCTTCCAGCCCAGAACACCAGCTGTGTCCTGCATCAAAACAGGAATGGTAAGAAGGGTGAGAGGTGATTGTTCCCCTCTACTCTGTTCTCGTGAGGCTCCATCTGGAGTACTGCATCCAGGTTTGGGGCCCACAGCACAAGAAAGACATAGAGCTGCTGATGTGGGTACAGAAGAGAGTTACAAAGAGGATCAGAGACCTATGAAGAAAGGCCGAGGGAGCTGGACTTGTTCAGTCTGGAGCAAGAGCAAAAGAAGGCTATGGAGAGACATCACTGCAGCCTTCCATTACTTAAAGGGAACTTAGGAGAGAGATAGCATCTTTTTACGTTGTCTGATAGTGATAGGAGATGGGAGAATATTTTTAAATTAAAACAGAGGGAGATTTAGATTAGATGTTGTGGGAAATTTTTTGTTTATAGGGTGGCAAGGTACTGGAACAGGTTGCTTAGAAAAGTTGTGGATGCCCTATTCCTGGAGGTGTTGAAGGCCAGGTTTGATGGGACCTGAGCAGGCTGATCAAGTGAGCTGACAACCATGCCCTTACCATGAAGGTTGGGACTAGATGATCTTTAACGCCCCTTCTAACCCAGGAGAAAATAAATGTTGATTTAGATTTTTAAATTATATTTCTCATTTTTTTTTCTCTCAATTCCAAGAAGACTGTCACTGTACTTTAGATACTGACTTCCTTTCTTTTTCTCTCTCTCTCCCTCTTTGTTCTGTCTACTTGTTCAGGAGAGTCAGCACAGTGGACAGCTGAATGAAGAAACGTATGGGTCTCCTCTAGTAACTGTGACCAAGGAGTGCTCAGAACTCATTATTTCTCTTCTTGTATGAACTCTTTTAAAATTGGATTTTTCTGACATCTACTTTGTCTTTTCTAACTTACTAGTTGACTATACTTTCTACAGGAAGTTCTTGTTTAACCTGGCAGACAGCTAAACATCACACAGCCATTCATCCACTCAGTCTCAAATGCTCTGCACTATAGTGTAGGAGAAAACTGAAAACAAAAATGCAAGAACTCATGGCTTGAGATAAGGACAATTTAATAAAAAAGAAAAAAGAAAAAAAAGGAAAAAGAAAAAAAACAGGAAAGGTAAAATAAAAAAGGAATAAACAAAGCAAGTGATGTAATTGCTCACTACCAACAAATTGATGTCCAGACAGTCTCCCAGCAGTGGCATCACTCCTGTTCAAAGCCCCCCAGTTTTATTGTTCAGCATGATACTATATGGTATGGAATATCCCTTTGACCAGATACTCAGCTGTCCTGGTTCTGTTCTAGATTATTCTGCACCTTCAGCCTCCTTGCTGGCAGAGCAGCATGAGAAGCTGAAAAGTCCTTGTCTTAGTGTAAGCACTGCTCTGCAACAACTAAAACGGTGTATTATCAACACTTTTCTCATCCTAAATTCAAAACATAGCACTATAACAGCTGCTAGGAAAAAAAATTAACATAGGACAGAAGTGACCCATTAGGCAGAATTGCACTGCAGGCAGAGTGGGCTGGATACTTGTACTTGGCACAAATTCAGAACAAGTCTTTCCAGATACTTAAATAGTGATATTTAAATATTGTTAGAAATTAAACAAGAGACAAATTATAAGCAGTTCTAAAGCTTGTCTTTCATGCCCAGGGAGGTTTTTAATTCAGTAAGCCTCCAGGGCTTAAGTTATATGTGAAAACTTGCTCTTTGATTCAAACAACAAAACTCCAAGTAAATTTGAATAGTATTTCGAAACTGTGACTGTCAGAAGAAAAATACAAGAAATAAAAGTATTCATCATACTGTGCTAAATGACTGAATACAAATCTACCATTAAAAAAGTGACATATAGAAGCAATAACTATTAATAAGTTTAAATATAATACCAAATATTATAATATATATGTGGTGTATGATAATTATAAAACAATAAGTGATAATAAAATTATTAATAATAATTATAAGCATGAAGGTGACTATGTGAATTACAAAGACAAAAAATGTATAGACATTTTGGAAAGTCCACTAAGTGACAAATAAAAATAGTTGAATCTAGAATCTTGTGTTTATAATTTGAATAAAAATACAAAAGTGATTTATACCACTAAAGTAAGGAAGGATATAATTGACAGAATAACATAAGCTTAATTAACTAATAGTTAGACCAATTAATGTGTGACACATAATTCAAGACAACAGGTTTTGTCAGAGGCTAATTTAACCATAAAATGTGCATGAGGAATTAATGTATAATGAGAAATATTTCAGGGACCAACATTTCAGGAACCAGCATTTCAAGGACATCATGAGCTAATATGCATAATATATAAAAACGTGGGCTTACACAGAAAACGCAAAGCAATGCAGAGAGCACAACAACCATCTCACTAGCAGCATACTCAGTTCTGTGACTGATACAAGAAAATACAGTTTTTCTTAATATTTAGTTTTAAAGACTTCTCTAAGAAGTATTTTGGGTCACTAGTTAGCTAATACAAGCGAAAGAATAACAGAAAATACAATCCATTAGTCAGCTTGCTGAGTACAGTTGCAGAGTTGCTGCAGAGCGGCGCTTACACTAAGTCAAGGACTTTTCAGCTTCTCATGCTGCCCTGTGTTTTTCTGGTAGAGAGGTAGATAGATATAAGACCCTCTGACAAACCATTAACTACTTATCAAAATGATAATGGAAACTGAACATTCAAAAGGAAAGGCTATGTTGCTGGTGAAAATGGTTCTTTATTACAAAGTTTATCTCCTACTTTTTTCTATACGAGTTTTTTCGAAGAAAATGCTCAAGAAATCTATATATATATATGAAAATTATATATAGACAATTGGGAAATAAACTTCTTTCTATTCTGATATTTAAATATGTGTGAATGGGACTGTTTGTAGTGATTTGAAGGCAACCGTTACATTTGTATTAGATATGGTTGAATGTACAACCTAAAATAAAATATATGCTTATCAATCCATTGAAGATGGATTTCAGCTCTTGCTACTGTTAAAGCTAATGAGATATTTATTCCATTTTAGCTGGCCAGTTCCTGGAATTTATATCATTTAGCATTGAAGTAGATACCTGGAAATATTTCTGATCTTTGGAGTTAGTGAAAACATACTCTTGGCACTGGAGACAGAATGAGTTCTTTGAGAAAGCTGAAAAGCTATTTCTGTTACTTTTTTTACTGCAGTCAAAAAATGAAGGAAGAAGTACAGATTATTTAAGTTTTTCAAAATTTCCCTTATTTTTTCAGAGTACAGCTGAGAATGCCAGAAATCTGCACAGACTACAACCCAAAACTCAAATAATTTTAGAGGTGCTCCATGCAGAAGATCTATTGTATTAACACTTAATTCTAGATATGACTAAGTTGTTGTCACATGCTCTTTTCTACTCCTGTGACAACATAAAATTCTGCAAGTGAATTGCTGAAGAACAGAATTGTTCTGTTCAGGGTTTGTCTCACTTAATGGATGTAGTAGCACATCTGATCCCTGGGTCCAAGTATGCATTCTGACCATTTTTCTCTCCTCATGCTTGCAGATGGAGTACATGGCAGCAGGACCCTCCCCCTCTTCTTTATTCTGCAGGCCTCAAAAATATGCATCAGAAGTGACACAAGATTAAAAAGAAGGACAGACCTCAATGCTTCAGAATCAGGAGACCAAAGCACTTCACAAAATACATACTCTGAAGAAAATCATACTCGCATTTCTGAATAATTTTGGAAGTGTGTAGAATTTGAAATTTATCTTTACTTATAGCAATGACACTTCGTGATAAAAATTAAATATCACATTGGAAATTTCACCCAAGAATAATTAATTCCTTGTTACTAGATGTTTTCACTTCTGATACAATATTAGGATCAAAATAAACAGAGACTTTGTTTCACCTAGGGAGTTAGAAAGCTTTGCAAAAATAGCTCCATGCAGCATAATGCACTCATTCTTTCTGTTAACTGGTAATTCAGTGAAAACACTATTGGTAATGTCCACAATCTTATTATGTGCTGAATCAATTACTTTTATGATACTTAATTCAAAATTACAAAAAAAATATATTCAAATAATTTTCATCTTTGCCATCTGAACTGATGGGGACTGAGCCTTTATGACTTCTAAATTACATTGCTTGAGCCCATACCCGTGAGTTTCTGTAAGAGCATGGTTAAGTGCCCATCTAAGTTGTCAAACATGTGGCAATGGAATAGTTATTTCCAGAGACACCAGAAGATAGATTTGAGGTTCTTTTTAAAGAAAGTGCTTTTGTAATCCAAAAGACTTGTACTCACATTTGTACTTTTCACTTGCAAAAGGGGCCACAAACATCCAAAATATCTAACTGAACTATCACCAGAATTTTCTGAAACTGGTAGTGGATGTATCCGATGATGTTAAAGACATATATGACACCAGTCATGGAGAACATATAAGTGATCTCTAAAACAAGAGTCCTGGAGGATATTTCTCATCAGCGATATTTTTGAAAATAGCATGTCTGAACTTCACCACAGCTAATGTTTTATGGATTAGCCTCCTTCATGAAACTTTATTCAAATTCTGAGCTGAAGAACTATAACAATAATTTCAAATTTATTCTGAGACTGTAGGCAAACACAATTGTTCTCTATATTCTGTTTTACTGATCTGTAAAACAATACCTACATCAGCAACCTTAGAGTATGGAATTGAGTGCACCCTCAGCAAGTCTGCAGATGACACCAAGCTAAGCAGTGCAGTCGATACACTGGAGGGAAGAGAAGCCACCCAGAGGGACCTGGACAGGCTGGACAAGTGGGCCCATGTGAATCTAATGAGGTTCAACAAGGACAAATGCAAGGTGCTGCACTTGGGCCAGGGCAAGCCCAGGTATTTATACAAACTGGGCAAAGATCTCCTGCGGGAATGGACTTGGGGGTCCTGGTGCATGAGAAGCTGGACATAAGCCAGCAGGGTGTGCTGCCAGCCTGGAAGGCCAACCATGTTCCAGGTTGCATTAAAAGAGGAGTGGCCAGCAGGAAGAATGAGGTGATTGTCCCCCTCTACTCAGCTCTTGTGAGGCCCCATCTGGAGTACTGCATCCAGGCCTGGGGCCCCCAGCACAAGAAAGAAACAGAGCTCTGAGAACAAGTTCAGAGGAGGGCCAGCAAGATGATCAGAGGGCTGGAGCACCTCTCCTATGAGGAAAGGTTGAGGGAACTGGGCTTGTTTAGCTTGGAGAAGAGAAGGCTCTGTGGAAACCTCATTGTGGCCTTCCAATACTTGAAGGGAGTGTATAAACAGGAGGGGGAACGATTGTTTACCAGGGTGGATAGCGATAGGACAAGGGGGAATGGCTTTAAACTAAGGCAGGGGAGATTTAGGTTAGATATTAGGAGGAAGTTTTTCACGCAGAGGGTGGTGATGCACTGGAACAGGTTGCCCGAGGAGGTTGTGGATGCCCCGTCCCTGGAAGCATTCAAGGCGAGGCTGGATGTGGCTCTGGGCAGCCTGGTCTAGTGGTTGGCAACACTGCACACAACATAGGGGTTGAAACTAGATGATCTTTGAGGTCCTTTTCAACCCAGGCCATTCTATGATTCTATGAGTAATAACATTATATTTTGCAAATAATTAAAATGTTGTATCAACTTTTCAGAAGAAATGATTCAGCTTTCTATCACAAAATGTCAAATATTTTATTTCCAGCTATAGTTAATTCAGAAATTACTTACCAAAGATGGCAATTCTTAATCCAAGTTTTTCATGCTAAAACATCTAGTACTGGGATATGAATTTGTGTTTGAATAAATTCACAGGATTTTCAATCAGTTGAAGATCTGCAGTGGATAACTCCCACTTTGATGCTTGCCACATGGTGGTGAATGGTGCACTCCCTGACATAACAATATGTTTTGTCAGATAGAGGATGCAATAGAGAAGTTAGGGTGAGCTCGTACTGGAGAGCAGATTTACCATGCCAGCTTCCCCCCTTATTTAAGTTAAAATAATAGAATCATAGAATGGTTTGGGCTGGAAGGGACCTTTAAGATCATCTAGTTCCAACCCCCCTGCTATAGGCAGGGACACCTCCCTCTAGACCAGGTTGCTCAAAGCCCCATCCAGCCTGGGAGGGGGTATTCACACCCTTGCTGGGTAGCATGTTCCAGTGTCTCACCACCCTCACAGTGAAGAATTTCTTCCCAATATCTAGTCTAAATCTACCCTCTTCCAGTTTAAAGCCATTTCCCCTTGTCCTGTCGCTACCTGCCCTTATATAGTGTTCCTCCCCAGCTTTCCTGTAGGCTCCCTTCAGGTACTGGAAGGCTGCTAAAAGGTCGCCCTGAAGCCTTTGCTTTTCCAGGCTGAAAAGCCCCATCTCTCTCAGCCTGTCCTCGTAGGGGAGGTGCTCCAGCCTTCTGATCATCTTCATGGCCCTCCTCTGGACCCACCCCAGGAGCTCAATGTCCTTCGTCTGCTGGAGGGCCCAGACTGGACACAATACTCCAGGTGGGGTCTCACGAGAGCAGAGGGGCAGAATCACCTCCCTCGACCTGCTGGTCATGCTTCTCTTGGTGAAACCAAGCATACAGTTTGCCTTTTGGGCTGCAAGTGTACACTGCTGGCTCATGTTGAATCTTTCATCAACCAGCACCCTCACATCCTTCTCCTCAGGGCTGCTCTCAAGCCATTCTCCATCCAAACTGTGTCTGTGCTTCAGATTGCACTGACCCACGTGCAAGACCTTGCTCTTGGCCTTGTTGAACTTAATGAGTTTGGCATGGGCTTACCTCTCAAGCCTATCCAGGTCCCTCTGCAGGGACCTGGACCTGTACCCACACTAGGAGTGGATGTGATTTGCCCCTGGATAGCACTCACTGGGAGAAACTAGAGTGAATAAGCTGTCAAGCTCTAATAACTGTTCAAAGAAAAAAAGGAATATAATTTAGAAAAGCATTTATCCAAATTATACTGGTGAAGAATTACCCACAGCTTTTAACTGAATAAATATTTCATTTTTGTTTAATATTTAAGAGCAATGCATTTAGAAACTAGGATTATTTTTCTCTACTTTCTCAAATGACTTACATACTGCAAACTTTAAGCTTTTACAACATCTGTTAAATAAAAATCTCCACCCAGACATTTTACTGCAGCTTTATCTCCTTACATTTTTACCTGCTACTCAACATAATTTCATCATGTCTGTAATGATAAGGTTGAAAAAATAACCTTTATGATACCAGATGGATTCTAATTCTCAAAAATCTCTGGTGATGGCACATTCATATTGACATTTATACTGACTCCATTTATGACAGACTGAGGGTGATGAACGGGCCCTTGCAAGAGGTCACCTTGTGTCAAAGCTGGTATACAGTCTGTCAAACATGGTGAATATAAGGCTGCTAATGAGGAATTAACTAGACAGAATGTGGCCATTTTACTGTTTTCATGAAATCCAAACCTGTTAAACAATGCTAATCAGGTGTTTATTAAGTGAAACCATTATGCCAAACTTGCTGCAGACCCTACCATATGTCAAAGAGGTTGTAAAGTATTATTCATCCGATTTACAGCTGATTAATAAGAGTCATCTAGTAATGAACCTTTCTTTTCTTAGCCTCTAGCTAAGCATATGTACCAAGGTTAAACTAACACATACATGGTTTTAAAAGTAAAGTTTCAATTAAAAAAAAAGAAAATGCTTAACTGTTCTATGAAAGTTCTAATAGTTGAAAAGCTTTAATGAGGAAGAAGCATATTTTCTTTTCAGATAAATTATGGCAAAAGAATGTCATACTAATATAAAATGAAGACAACTAGGGGACTATTTTCACTCACCGCTTATAAATACTAAAGATAATAAATATCAGACTCCGCTCGCATCCAGTTCCCTATCTCTCCTATATGTATTGTTCACACATTATTGCAGGAAAATGAAGGCTACAGAATTATTTCAGCTTCAGTAAAATCAAAAATTCTGTGAAATATTAGGCAGCAATAGAATACAGCTACCAAAAATCTGTCTGTCCATGTCAGGAAGCAGAAAAAGTAGAGGTTTGGAGGTAGTTATGCATGTTGATGATATAGTGAACTGTGAAAAATATGAAGAAAGAAGTAAAACACATGCTGCAAACAACAGTAGGGTTCAGATAAACTGGAGAGAATAAAATCTAGAATGGATGTACCTAGGCATTTCTTCAGTAAATACTCACTAAACCATCACATATGTATGCTATTTTAAAATTATTTTTTACAAGTAGGAAGGACATTATAGAGGAACAATAAAATTTTGTATTCATACTGTCAAACTTTAGTTTGGCTTAAATTTCAAGTGTAACTGCATTCAGAAGTGTAGTTACTTTTGTAATTTCCAAATATGAAAAATAAAGATACATGAAGGACTACAAATTAGCTAGGTGAAATACTTTAAAGTGAAGTCATGGAGAAAAGATTGCAGTTAAGGCTTTTAGATATAATCATATGATAAACAGTCTCTAAAAGGAAAATAACAAAATTTTCAGATGTGAAGATATAAAAGGATTAAAAGGATTTACACAAGGAAAACTGAGTTAAATTTCAGGGGAAAAGAAATTATATTGTATAATAAAGCACGCCAAGGAAAAATGCGTGGTCACTTTGCAGAGATGAGTTGATTTCAAGTTAATATGTTATAAAGACAAATACATTACCTCAGCTTACAGGAAATACAGCCACTGTAGAGGTAAATGATTAACTGATGATGTTGAAGTTGAGTGTGTAACAGTGTTTCTGGATACATTCCCCTGCAATGAAGCTTTCCACAAGGCTCCCTTACGCTTCAAAGCCAGAAATACTACAGGAATCAGCATGACAACCAAAACCTGACTGGGAAACAGAACATCCTTCCTGTGAGCTTTTAAAGAACTGGAGAATGAGTTTTTAAAGTACTGGACTCCAGACAGGCTGACATATACTTTGACATACATTTCGTTGGAATAAAAACCAAGAGCTTCCAAATGAGATGTGCCAGTGGTATAAAGCTGGGATATACTGCCAATACAAAATCAGAATATCACATGACAGGAAAAAAAATGATGAACAAGATTGGAGAAATAGAAATGGAATGGAAGAGTTCAAAGTAATTAGGAACTAATAGTAAGAATAACTGCTATAAGCATTTAAGTTAACTAGCTGATAAAGCTCACTCGCTTTTCAAAATATCTCGCTTATGGCTTGAAGAAATACTTGTCTCAAAAAGGCATGGATCTGGACAGTAAAGAGATAGAGTATTTTCAATTCACCCCAGAGGCTATTCTCTGGAACTGTTACAGAGTAAGACTACCAAATTCAGCTTATTCAAGCACTCTCTATGCCTTCATATCAGGTCTTGAGACATGCAACATGACTTCAGTATCATCTTTTAAATATTGTATTTTAAAAACATTAAACTTGTTTACTATGACAACACCCTAATTCCTAGTACTTTCGGGCTAAAAAAATACTCCCCCACTACCTATCAGTGATCAATGTGATCCATGTGGATGTACCAAATCCAGTCTAGAATGGATTCACCTATAGACAAGTATTTATTCCTTGAAGGAGCAGCACTCACATCACAGGAAGTGAAGTCCCACATTACAGAGGGCTTATTGTAACTAACTCAACTGATAAAAATTATCTAATGGATTTTTTTTTCCTTTTTAAAAATAAAATACTACCTTTTTTTTTTATGTCATCACCTCAGGTGTTTCACAGCCATAACATTAATTCAACTACAGTTCTATAAATTCAGTATTACTTTGCCCAGACAGCTCTTATATAACTGATCCTAGCAAGATCGGAACTCAAGAAAACGCACACGTGAAAGTTCTTTGCTTTCTTTCTTAAGCAAACCTGGATTAATACCTTTTCTTTTGGCGAGGTACTTAGCTCTGGAGCATACACATTCTGTGCCAAAGCAGGGAATTTCCTCAGCTGGCTGAGGGGCAGCCCTGTCAGGGAGCAGCTACCAGGCACCATTGTTCTCTGCCAAAGCAGTGACATTCTGACATCATGGAGGTAGAGCCAAGAGCTGCAGTGGGATCACCCACTAGGTGTATAAACCCTGCCACTAGGGAGTGGCACAAACAGGATGGGCAAACAGGACGTGGTGCATCAGAAGGGCATAATGTGGCAGTTTGTGTGGGCAGTTCAAGCAGGGAGAGTAAGGAGGGCAGAGTATCTCTGTGCACTTAGGAGACCAACTCGCCTATCAGCTGCCTCCCAGACAAGAAATCTAACCATGGTCTCCACTAGGCAGAGAGCTCTGACAAGAAAGAATGCGATGATTCAAACAGAGTGCCTGCCCAGAAATGTGGCAGTTCAAGTCTCCGGCTGCAGCAAATGCCTGAGCCTGTTGCTGCTGGTGAAGGGCAGCAGGGATTCCACCTGTGTGAGGTGTGAGCGGGTGGATGAACTTCTCAGTGTGGTGGTGAAGCTCAAGGAGGAGGTTGAGATGTTAAGGAGTATCAGAGGGTGTGAGCAGGAGATAGATTAGTGGAGTAACTCTGTCGAGCTTGCAAGAAAGATACCTGGCCATTACCCCCCAAATGGTGGTGGACACCCTCCACTGCCATTGTTGAGCAGAGGGACGCAATTTAAGGGAGGAGGAGGAGTGGAAACAAGTCCCAGCTTAGCATCACAGGCAGCCCTCATCTTGACCTACCTTGATTCCCCAGTTGCCCCTCCATAATAGGTTTGAGGTTCTGGAACTTGAGGGAGACATAAGTAAGGATGTGGTGGGAGGTCCACCCTTGAGGTTGTCTAGGGTGAGGAGGTCAACTCCACACCTCAAGACTGCCTCTGCTGAGAAGGACAGAAGGGTAATTGTTGTAGTCCCTTCTGAGAGGAACAGAGGGCCCTGTATGTCAGCCTGGCCATATCCACATGGAAGTGTGCTACCTCTCTAGGGCCCAGGTCAGGGATATTTCTAGGAAACTTCCTAGACTGATTCGCACCTCTGATTATTATTCTTTATTGCTAGTTCAGGCTGGCAGTGATGAACTCGCTGAGAGAAGCCTGAGGATTATCAAAACAGGCATCAGAGGACTGGGGTGGTTAGTGCATGGAGAAGGTGTGCAGGCTGTATTTTCCTCCATCCCTTCAGTGACAGGGAATAGTACTGAAAGGAGCAGGAAAACCTATCCCATAAATGCATGGCTGAGAGGCTGGTGCAAATGCAAGTATTTTTTATTTTTTGACCATGGGATAATTTACTCAGCACCTGGCCTGATGGCTGTGGATGAGTCTCACCTGTCTCAAAGGGGGAAATGGATCCCAGCCCAGGAGCTAACAGGGCTCATTGAGAGGGCTTTAAACTATGAGGGGGGAAGGGGATAAAACCAGGCCTGCTAGGAATGAGCCTAGAGCAGTGGTGATGGGATTGGGGGTGAGGCAAGGAGCTCAGCTGAAGTGCATCTACACCAATACACACAGCATGGGCAACAAACAGAAGGAGCTGGAGGACATTGTGCAGCAGTGACCTAGTTGCCATTTCAGAAACATGGTGGGATTGCTCCCATGACTGGAGTGCTGCAAGGGATGGCTATAAGCTCTTCAGAAGGAACAGGCAAGGAAGGAGGGGTAGTGGTAGTGTGGCTCTCTGTGTCAGAGAGTGCTTTCATATTGCTGGGATGAGGCCAAGGGGATGAGGTTCAACAAGACCAAGTGCTGGGTCCTGTACTTTGGCCACAACAACCCCAGGCAACACTACAGGCTTGGGACAGAGTGGCTGGAAGACTGTGTGGAGGAAATGGACCTGGGGGTATTGGTCGATGCTCAGCAGAACATGAGCCAGTGGTGTGCCCAGGTGGCCAAGAAGGCCAATGGCATCCTGGCTGGTATCAGAAATTGTGATGCCAGCAGGAGCAGGGAAGTCATTGTCCCTCTACTCAGCTCTGTTGAGGCCACACCTCAAGTACTGTGTCCAGTTTTTGGCCCCTCACTGCAAGAAAGACATTGAGGCCCTGGAGTGTGTCCAGAGAAGGGCAACAAAGCTGGTGAGGGGACTAGAGCACAAGCCTTATGAGGAGCAGCTGAAGGAGCTGATGATCTTAAAATCCCTTCCAACCCAAACCATTCTGTGATTCTATGTTGTACTGAGGGACATTGTTTAGTGGGAATTATTGGTGATAGGTGGACGGTTGGGCTGGATGATCTTAGAGGTCTTTTCCAACCCTGGTGATCCTATGATTCTATGGACAGCAGAAGACAGCCAATAGCATTTAATTTGTGCATGCTTAAACCACCATAATGTGAAGGTCTCTGATGTGCTGTAGATGTTGAAAAATGGACAACACCAAAACTACGCTTCCTACCTCTCAGATTTCTTTCCTCCATACATTTAATTAAAAATTAGTTTTTCATTTTCTCTTTACAGGAAAAACTGTCAGCTACTGCAGAATAGCTTGGAGATAGGTAATTTTCTGAGGAGGCACAAAATAAAGGCCTGTATCCCTGAAGTAGAGAAATGTATTTCTCTTACAGCTTGCAAGATTCAGGTGAATATTCTATTCAAAACCATTGATAAAAGTGGACTTATCTATACTATGCTATATCAGATCTATGTAGAATTTGTTGCTTCATTTTGTGGAAGCCCAACTTACATGCTGACATTATTTATCAAACTGAGTCTATGACATGGGGAGAAGAAAACAATGATAAAATGAAGATGTTCAGATCTCGGTATCAACAGAGAATAAACTGAAGCATGATTTCAGGTTGGATGTTAGGAAAAACTTCTCCAAAAGAGTGGTCAGGTGCTGCAACAGGCTGCCCAGGGAGGTGGTTGAGTCACTGTCGCTGGAGGTGTTCAGGAAATGTTTAGATGTTGTGCTAAGGGACATGGCATGGTGGGGAAATAGTGGTGGTAGGTGGATGGTTGGACAGGATCAGCTTGAAGGTTTTTTCCAGCTTTGGTGATTTTATGATTCTACAATAAGAAAAACAGGAAATTTCCTAAGTGTCTTTCAAAGTCCTGGAGTATTTAGGACGATAAAATGGTGAGTTAAGGCCATACAACTGCCGTTTTTGCTGAAATGAAGCTTCAATCTGCCTTTACCTTTAGACTTTTGTCCTACAGTTTTTGCCGATTTCAGTGCAAATCACTAGTTAAGATTCTTAACTTTTTTGTTAGTTTGTTTCAATACGTCAGTCCTAAAAATCTGTTTATCTGAGGAGCTACAGGACAAGTGGTATCACATTACAGATTTGGGGTTGTCAGTGCTATTTCCTCTCCTTTCCTAGTATGATGAGCACTTCTTGTCAGCTAAAATACATGTTTTTAAACAATTCCACTTTTCTTAAGAAAGGCAGCCATTGCAGTCATTTTAGATGAACAGGACCAGTCAGTTATGCTAACGTAAGTGAACCCATGATCCATTGTAGTCATGCTCGTAGAAACAGAAGCACGCAAACAGCTGATTCATTTTTGTGACTTGTTTTGCTCATTGTATTATTCATGTATCATAGACTAAGACCAAGAACATGAAAAGATATTGCACGACAAATAATAGAGGTTTACATCCACATTTTCTCCTAGAAGTTTTTTATCTGCCTGAACTGTTGATCTTAATGACCATAATTCTCCATCTTGGAACTACAGAAGGAATAATTGTTTGCAAATTAGATGAACTTATAATTTGCTAAGTCAGTTGCAAATATATTTTTATTATTATTTCAGAAATGCACATGATGTGATCTTTAAGTCAGGTCTTTCTAAAGAGATAACTCTTTGGTATAAGTTTTTTAGTATAGAGGGAAGGGGAAATGACTAAGTCTCTAACATTTAGGGATATGAGTGCCTCAGGACTGTCTAAAGCAAGTCCTGAAGTGTCAGACAGTGAGATCATTTATTAAATTTATAATGAACATTTGTATTTGCAGTTTCGTGCAAATATTGACAAAGTAGTCAGAATACAATTCATAACTACTGTATATATTGTTTCTTAGTAAAAGTTGAATCATATAAATGGAACAAATATGGTCAACTTATCCCATTTAATACTCCATCCATTCTTAAATTTCTCAAAGGCTAAAAATACCTGGTAATTTCTAATTAAGTACTAACAAGTAAAATATGATCACTTGAAACATGCAGTGATATGTATTATTTAAATTTAGTACTTCTACCGTGACACCATTGCCAGAAGTTAACGGAGTGCATTAAAATACAGTTTTCCATGCACTGAAGAAAAATATTTTTTGCAACTTTTTTATAATTTACATATTCAGAAAAGATATCTCATGCTGTAGTTATCAATGCAGATAATAAATGTTAAAAAAAAATTGGACTGTGGCCAAACCCATCAGGTTTTTCTTCTAAAAAATAACTTCCCATAGTCCATCCCTAATGACAGTGCCATGAATATCTTTAACTTTTCCATCAGAACCATTTAGTGTTACTATTGCTTCTCTACAGCTTGAACATCACTACCATTGTCAGAACCAGGCAAACAAATTTATGATGATGTTCCTGGGAATAAGGAACTAAAGCAAAGGGGATTTCTCTGTAGTTCTTCATTAACATTTTATTCATTTCAACAAGGGAGTTATAAGAGTTTCCTTTTACGCAAATTAGGTCACAGGATAAAAAATACACAGCATGAAAACACAGTGTATTACTACACGGAACAAAAGATCTGGTTAATAAATTATGATAATGGAATTAGTCTACTCCTAATGCTGAAAGGCACATTTAAATATTGTGAAATTTACTTGGAGACAGAAAAGCTCTTGCATGTATTTATTAATTGTTTTTCTCCTTTGTGCCTCAGTTTCTGTAGTTCTTTTTCATGTTATTTCCCTCTGAGGGAATGTACAGATCCTACTTTAAACATTTGTTTTGGTTTGTTAAAAGGAAAAGGAACACTTTGAGTGGGGAAAATACGAAGTTTTACTCTTCTGTTTTTTAAACAGATGGTTCAACTAAGTTCAGAAGCATCCTGGGTCAATTCATGCAGATTAATTCTGGAAATGATAGTGTAGAAAGTATAGATAGTGAAAGTAGATGAAACAATCATTTAATGATCACTTAATGATTAAGCAAACATGTGGCCTCACCGTAAATATCTATAATTATCAACATTATTTATTTATAGATATATTTCAAAGTTTTGAAATATATTTCTTTTTTCTTCTGTTTTTTTTTTTATGTTTATTTGGTTTGTATTCAACATATTTCTAGAATTCCTTTAAACATAATAGACTAAATTCAGATCTTCTTTGAATGGTCTAACTCTATTATCATAATTAATTTGCAACTACCTCATTAATTCAGTGATTACCTTCAGTTTATTCATTACATTAACTAGTTTTTGTTCATTTATGCAAAATCAGAATATACCTGAAGGATGGCATTGTGAAGACACTTACACAATTGTCTGGCATGAAAGTAAGAGAGTCTTCACCACTTTCTCCCAAGTAAAGCAATCAATTTCCACCATCTTTCTGGAAATGTCACTACCCTTGCCAGCTGAGAGCATTCCTCTTGTCAAAAGAAAAAGGGCAGGTATTTATCAGAGCAATTTTCTTGTACAGAGGAATTTCTTCTCTGGAATCACAATTTCTGTTTTATTATTGATGAAAATATGATTAAGAACAGACAGTAAGGAAAGTAAGTCACAAACTACTCCCCTGAACTCCTTTATTTCTAAAAAATTATTACTTATTTTTTCTATGTGTATGGTTTATCTCACTCCAAGTCTTTTTAAAAGATAGTGATACTTTTCTAAATTCTAAATTCTAAATTTTCTAAAATAAACAGAACGGAAACTTTATCGATGTAAATCCCAAAATATCGTTCAGTAGTTCCTCTGGAACTAATATGGTTAACTGAAATGGAACAACTTTGTTGATATTTCGCCCCATGTAATTTTTCTTTCTTCACAATCATCAGTTATGTTTTAAAGTGCAGTGCACTGCTATTCATGTCAATATACTTAACAGCTGTATATGTAAAAAGACCTTCGAATCTCTGTGTCACTTTATTTTCCAAAACTGAAAATATAGATCATTTGCCAAATCCAGGAGTTCATGTTTCACGGATTGCTTGGTTACTTATTTGTAATGTATTGTCATGTAGGAATGCTAGTGTTAGTTCTGCCCTAAAGCCAGTACAGAGCAATACCCAAGCTACAGATTCAGTGTAGCTGCCTTAAAGTGACTTTCAAGCTGATATTACCCTGACGTAGCAAAATTGTTTTCACTCCAAAGCCAAGCTCACGCTGAAAAAAAAAATTCTAAAATATTGTCATGTGCACTACAGTGTAGGCTTATGTAGGGTAACTTCTTAAGTTAATGGCTGGAATGATCAGCATCTGAATGCTACTTAGACCTTAGAAATTATGTATATTGCAACTTGCCTGGAAGCACCTCTTGTAGTAGATGTCCAGAAATAGGATTATGAGACGTGACCTTGCATAGGCTGAAGATGGTATAGAAAATTGAGGGGAAAAAAGAATGCTTCTGTACCTTAATTTTTAAGCACGAGAATTTCAACTTTACTACAAAGTCAGAACGCAGTTGTGACCAAGATCAGCAGACCTGAGTGACAGCAGATATTTAGAATCTTTCTCTAAACATATTTTGTCACAAAAAATAATTCTTAATCATTCATCTGAAAATATCTTTGAGCCAAAGTCATAGAATCATATATTGAATTACGTTGGAAGGAACCCTAAAGATCATCTAGTTCCAAGCCCCTGGTATGGGCAAGGTTGCCACCCACCAGATTAGGCTACCAAGGGCCCCATCCAACCTGGCCTTAAATGCATTCAGGGATGGGGCATCCACAGCTTCGAAAGCAGTATTTCTAGATCTCTTTTTTCTTAACAAATAGATATATAAAATGTCACCTGACTTTTTTGATGTAACATTTTCAAATAAAGCACTTTCCATAAACAATTTGCAGTTCATTTTGAATATGTTATTTACTAAATAAAGAGTAAGAAGTTTAAAACTCTAGGCTATTTCGAAATGGAGACAGCACTATTGGATTAGCACTATTGAATCAATGAGGATTTGGCAGCTCATTTCTCCAAGAGATACATAAACTCCTAGTACTGCAGGACTTGAGTGTCTTTGAAATTAGTGAATTTATCAAATTTATCTTTCTCAAACGAAGCAAAAATACATGTGTACAGTTTGTTGGTTTTTTTTAAACTATTCCTCCAATAAAACAGGTTTCACTATTTCTGGTTGGCTAGTCCCAGTGTTCAACTATCCCCAGCATTTGAGGGAATTAGTGTTTGAGAATGTATAGAAACATGCTTACTAATAAGACAGGGAGATTTTGATAATAACATAATAATGTTTCCATTTCTATTTTATAAATAGGGTTGTACTTCATGAATCAACATCCACCATTATATTCTATGAAATCATCAACAGAAATACTGCTGAGGTTAATGGATATCTTAATGTTAACTCTAGTGAATATATTGCATGAATAAGGCAAGTTGGGAAATCAACATCTATGTTTTGCTTTTCATGTAATCATCGATAATAATAATGTATTTAAATAGCACAGAAAAATAGAAATCCATTTCAAGAATCAATACTGTTGATAATTACAAATATAATAGAATATGGCTAGCTTTGACCCTCAGAGCTCTGCATGAGAAACTCCTTCTGATTAATAAACCAAGAAAAACATGAATGTGGAAAATATATAGACAATAGTAACCCTAAAGTTAACGTGTCCAATCATATATGGAATTTGATTCATCAGAGGATTGTGCTGATACTATAAACTGCCTTCAGGACTGAATTACAATCTCAGTACTTGATAAAAAGACTGATGATTCCAGGAGACAGAAGTATCCCCCATTGCTGTGCAATGTAAGGTCCTACATTTCTAGTTGAAGTCTGATTTTTATCTTCATTATATTGCAATTCTAAAAATCATGTTTAAGTGGGTTTTACATACAAGTATTCAAACGAAGACCAATTGGTTTTTATACATAGGTCTCTCTGAAAGTAATGCCTCCTATTTATTTTCATGGAAACTGCAACAAATACAAAGAACAAAATCACACTATTTGATAGAGAAAACTCTCAGCTACAAAACACTGTTTTTCAAAATATTTGCCACCACTAGCTATTCATTTTTGCCAGAGAAGAACAAGAGCCTGCATGCTGCTCTCATACAAATCTGCACCAGTGAAGATGACCTACTGTTGCTGTCACTTCTGCTGAAATTCACCACCCATCACCACAGTGTGATCACATCCACTTGTTTGGTCCCCATAAATGTTCAGCAAGCGCCGATGAATGTCAGTGGGTGCCATTTTTTCCACATGGAAAAATTCAGTTACTTACATTTGGTTCATATGCAATTCCATGTCAGACTGCCCTTCTACTGCCATCTGTCGCAGGGCAGCAAAATGTAGTGGAATATTGGTAGGAGAGTTCATTCTCTACTTCCATACCACCAACGTCTGCTTCTGAAGTTGTGGGGCAGCATAATAAAATGGGAAGTATTGCTTTTGAAGTCGTTCTCATATATTAAATATACTTTATACTGTGTGCCTTATGTGGGATTTTTATTTAAGTAAAACTGCAGAAAGGTATCATTGTATTTTGTCTGGAAGTGCTGAACTACTGAAACTGAAATTATTTTATTCAAATTATTATGAATATAAATTTTTAATGTAAGGTAAATGAAAAAAACAGCTTTATAATTTGGTACTTGGTTTTGGTGCTTTCTGGATCTTTTTTGTCTTTTTTTTTTATTTCAAGTACAACTCATTTTCAAATTAAAACAGCTCAATTTCCTAATCTGAAGCTTGCATCCTATATAACAATTCTCCATCACTTCATGTTCTGGAAATTAAGAGATTAACATTCAGGGCACTCAGAGTAACCTTTTTTTTTTTTTTTTTGCCAGACTTTTACACCAATATATGTTAACAGTTCTAAGAAAGATAACTATGTAAAAGAACTTTTATTTATCTGATATTAAAGTAGAAGTCTCATACACATTATGGTGTTTTAAATATCAGAGGAATAGTGTTGTATTTTAGTTGCAACCAGCTCTTACAGGTAGATCACAATGAAGGACACATGTAGTAGATCAAAACGTCTTCAAATGGGAGGTGACCCTGCCCCTCTACTCTGCACTAGTGAAGCCCTCACCTGGAGTACTGTGTCCAGATGAGGAGTCCTTAGTGCAGGGGAGACATAGACCTCTTGGAGCACATCCAGAGGAGGGCCACAAAAATGACCCAAGGAATAGAACACCTCTTCTATGAGGACATACTGAAAGAGCTGGGGCTGCTCAGCCTGGAGAAGAGAAGGCTGCGAGGTGACGTGATAGTGGCCTGTCAGTATCTAAACGGGAGCTACAGAAAAGAAGGGGATAAACTCTATAGCAGGGTCTGTGGTGATAGAAAAAGGGGAAATGGCTTCAAGTTCAGGGAGGGTAGATTTAGGTTAGATATAAGGAAAAAATCTTTTATACTGAGAGTGGTGAGGCACTGGAACAGGTTACCCAGTGATGTGGTTGATGCCCCATCCCTGGAGACTTTCAAGGGAAGGCTGGATAAGACCCTGGGCAACCTGATCTAGCTGCAGTGTCCCTGTTCACTGCAGGGGAGTTGGACTAGATGGTCCTCAGAGGTCCCTTCCAACTCTAAGGATTCTATGATTCTGTGATTCTACGATTGACCACTAAGAATAAATTTTTGTTCTTTGTAATCCAAAATCCAACGTTTTCTCTACAACTTATATAAATTTTAGCTACACTGAATTACACATTGTCTTGTTAAAAGAAATTATTTTAAGTTAAAATTGCCCTACAACTGCTATTTAAACTTTAGTACAGATGTTATTCACTCATCGTAAAGGTGTTATTAATAATCTAATGTGCAGGAAAAAATAAATTATATTTTAAATATTTCATCAGTTTCCACCTGTCTACTAACTAACTAACTGAAATGTCATGGACTGAGCACCTTAGACACCACTGAAAGCTAGAATACAGATGCTAGTGGGAATCACTACTTATCTCACTTCTCCTTCTTTTTCTTCTTGTCATCTTCTTTTTTGAGGGGGGCTGGGAGAGGGGAGCAGGGAACATATGTTTTTTGTTTCATCATTCCATTCCATCCAGTTGTTTTCCTCTCAAAACAAAGAAGCTACCATAAATATAATATGCAGGAAGTCTGCATAGATTCTGCAAGTCAGTAGTCAAAAATAGCAATTTCTATTACCTGATATCTGTCACTGACATAATTCTAACTTCTTTCAGGATGATAAGAAAAACAAACAGAATAGAGAATGAAATACTGCATGGTAGTTCATAAAGGCAGAATACAATTAGTTGATTTCATATAGCTGTGAATATGTTAGGTAGAGAACTTAAAAGGAAGATTTTTCACAAATGAAGCTTTATTTTCCTTACTAATTAATAAACATCATGCTGTGAATAACTGGTGATAATGTTCTAATAAGAAATATCAATAAATTTACACCCAGGGTCATCGTAATTGATGCTGCAGAATAGAAAAATGTATTCTCCATTGATCCTTTAGCAAACTTTCAACCAAGAAGAAGAGGAAAGAAAGCCAATTACTGTAGTATGCCTCTGAAAATGATAAGATTAAAACAATCTAATTATGTGTTCTTGAATAACTACATTTTTTATGAAAACAAGTAGAATAAGGGCATCCTGTGTCTACTACAGAGATATTACTTTTTACTAATTAAAATGTAGTAATTTTACATTTACCATCTCTTAACCAGTAGGCAAACAAATAGTTGGAAAAATCAGACTTGAAAATCTCCCAGAAAAAAAAACCTTTTGATGTTGCTGTGAATACACGATTAAATTGAAGAAAGAAACAAGCTCCTGGAGCACCGAAGCTCAAGGAATTTTCATACACAAGCAAATAAAAAAACATTTATGGAGAAGATCTGAAATAAAATCCTGGGAAAAGCTGTCCACTGCTTTCTGTGAGGGCTGCTCCAAAAGAAATACCTCCTATTTTATTATGTTGGCCCATGACATCAGAGGCATATGTTGGTAGTACTGCAGTAGAGTAACTTTCCAATATTCAATATTCCATTACATATTGTTGCTGTGTAACACATGGCAGCAGAGGGGCAGTCTGACAAGGTACCGTCTGATATGGAAGCACATTTGAAGCAGAAGTGCATCATTGAATTTCTCCATGCAGAAAAAGTTGCACCCACTAGTATTCATTGATGCTTGCTGAATATAGGACTAAACAGTGGGTGCGAGCACAGTGAGGCAATGGGTGGCGAGTTTAAGCAACAGTGACAGTAACAGTAGGTCACCTCCACTGGTGCAGATTTGTATGAGAGCAGCATGAATGTACTTCATTCCCAGTGAAATTACATAGCTAGTGGTGGCAAATATAAAGAAGAATAGTGCTTTGTAGCTGAGAATTTTCTCTATCAAATAGTGTGATTTTGTCATTTGTATTTGTTGTAGTTTCCAAGAAAATAAATAGGACGCATTACTTTCAGAATGACCTACATATTTTCCATTCCTTCAACTGATTCCTGCATAGCACCATATAGGCAGAACTCTAATGCCTTCAACTTCAGCCAGGGTATGGCTGTAACAATTTATGTGTAATCAATTTAAAATGTTGTAGAAAGTCAGCAGCATCTAATGCTCATTTTGATCTCATGGTGTAATATAATGTTATTATAAAATCACATTTATCTTTCAAAGATGAAATAAATACGTAACTTTTCTTTAAGATTGTTAGCAGAATTTATTAGAATATATGGAAATAACTAGATTTTACTTTTCCTTTCCTTTGATACAGTAAGCAAAATTATATCCATCCGATATATAAGGTAGAAGAATTATTCAGTACTATTTGAATGCACATTCAGCAACATGCTTAGTTATTTGGATTTTAAACAATCAGTTTCAATTTGATGCATAGCATGTCATTTTAAAGACCAGCTATATTCCGATTCTTCACTTCCAGATAGTCTATCATGGAGCTACATGGTTTAAACCTCTCACTTTGCTGCACAGGCTTCTCCTATTGAGCTCATGCAAAACTTCAGGTAGTTTTCCCTGACCTACTGAATTCTCTCCAATATTGACTGATTCATTCATTTTGATCACACTCAGTATCTCTGAAAATCACTTTTTCCTAAAGTTTCAAGCCCACAGTATTCCACCCAAGATTTGTTTTCTGGGCATTCTTCAAATGTTTGTGTCTGGGACTCTGAGACTAAAAGTTACAATACCTTGCAAATAGTCTTTATTTGAAAGTCACCGGGGAAAAAGAAAAAAAGCCAGGAAGTAAGGGCTATGTTATTTTTGACTAAAGAGACAGATACCTAAGCCTACAATGGATGTTCAAATGCAATTGCAGTTTGGTCATTTAAAGCCTTTGACTCTGTCCTGAGCAGCATTCTCCTGGAAATTCTGGCAGCCCACAGCCAGAGCAGATGTACTCTTCATAGGGTAAAAAAAATGGCTGGAGGCCCATTTTAAACCTTAATGATTCTATTCTTCTATTTATGGTCAGCTATGAATTTTTTTTCTTAGTGATTATAAGTTTTTTTTGCATGTATTCTTTTTTTTTTTTTTCTGGATCATCAGCTATCTATACTAGTACTTAAGACACAGATGTAAAATCAGAATATTTAAAGTTGCAACTGTGTGCTTCTTTATGCTATAATTGCCTGTTAACGACTTAACTTATATGCTATTTTCTGTCATTCTTAACCTAAGTATATTATAACATATTATCTTAACATTTCCCTTGAAACATGCACACATGGGAGTGTGTATGTTCTAAAATGGAATGCATAGGACACAAGAGCTGTAGATTCCCAGACCAGACCAGGATTTTCATTAACCACTCAATAATAAATGCTAGAAAAGAATGTTGAAAAAGAATAACATCACCATGTAAAAACAAATATTGGTACTGTGAAAAAAACCACTCTTATGCTTCTGTATTTTACAGTAGTGTTGTAGATGCAAATTTTTAAGGACTTACTTTGTCATATACTTTTTCAGAGTAAGATCTAAGCTGAAAGTTAATTAGACGTAATAAGCTATATTTTGCCTCAGGCAAACTTCCACTAATTTTAGTTTGTTATCATACACTTTGGTGATCTTGTTCAAGTTTAACTTTTCATTAACTTATGTATGTATGTAAAAAGAAGTATCATATAAAATAGCTTTTGTTTTAGGGGATCCCAGTGCTGCTTCATCGCATGAAAAGTAGTTGCTCAACATGCTTGATCAAACCTGGAAAGCTTTGCCCTAGCTAGGGATAGGTTCTGAAAAGAGATTCACTGTTCTAATATTGTGTACTTACTGGCAACAGTGTCAGGAAAGTCTATGGAGTCTTTGTCTAATGGTACTATATTCTATCATTACCATCACTAAGGTGAATATTTATATTATATATCCTTCATTAGGCTTTTTAACAATTGCAATTGTGCCACTGAAGCCATCTTAGTATCTAACAGGCAAATGAGAAAAGAAAATATGAAAAAATGTGTAGTAGGAGTTGAGAGAAAATGGTTATGTCAATCTGAAAGCAAGTTATTGAATAACACTTGAAAGATAACACAGTCATTGGTCACAACCAATACATATTCATGAGGGGAAAGTCCAGTTTAAATAACTTAATCTCATTTTGTGATGAGGTTACCCACCTAGTAGACCAAGGGAATCCAGTTGATGTAATCTTTTTGGACTTCAGCAAAGCTTTCAGTACTGTTTCTCACAGTATCTTTCTGGACAAAATGTCCAGCATGCAGCCAGACAAACACATAATGCAAGGGGTGAATAATTGGCTGATGTGTTGAGCTGGAAGGGTTATAGTAAATGGGTTTACATTAGGCTGGTGGCGAGTCATTAGAGTGGTTCTCCCTGCTTCCATTCTTCGAACAGTTATCTTAAAAGTTTTCATAAAAGATCTGGATGCAGAACTCAAATGTATAGGAATTTTGCAGAATAAATTTGGAGGGACTTCCTTGAGGGTAGAGGGGTCTTGCAGAAAGATCTTGGCAAATTAAAGTGCGGGGCAATCACCAAATACATGAAATTTGACTAGAGCAAGTGCCACATTCTGCACTGGGGTGAGGCAACCCTGGATATACATGCAGACTGGGGGATGAGATGTTAGAGAGCAACCCTACAGAAAGGGTTCTGAGAGTTCTGGTCAATGGCAAGTCACATATGAGTCAGCAGTATGCCCTGGAAGCCCAAAGGGCCAATGGTACCCTGAGTACTCTGCTAGTTAGTAGTAGATACCAGTGCATAAAAAATAGATTTTTTTTATATTCATGATAACTTCCAGAGAGTTGACATTGGATTATATGAATTGTATGCTTCTAATTTTTAGGTGGCTTGATATAAGTGAAATTATAGGCAAGAAGGTGTAAAAAATATGACTCTTTAAACATCTACTGCTCTTGGAATACATGTTCAACCACTTAAATATTATAAGAATTGAATAAAGCACACAAAAAAATATCACCAGCAAGGTCAGTTTCTGAGAGATTAGATCCTTTAGATTTTGAAGTATTTGCCCAAGGTCAAAGTATAGGATGATAAAAAAATCCAGACGACTGGAAAATCTCAGGCATAAAAATGTCCAAGTCAGGTGTTCCTGATATATGACTTATGATATATTAATGATAGCAGACTGGGAAGGAGTTAGTTGGAAATGAAAAATGATGCAATTTTTGACATGTTCCTTGTTTTCGGGGAGAGTAGTGTCCACAGATGGATATTACATATCCACAGCACTAACACAAGACCATTTAATGAAGGCATTGTAGAGATACAAAAGCATGAATTGCATTTTCCTGCAAGTATATTCACAAATGACTAAAAGCATTAAATCTGCAAACTCATAATTGAGGATATCTAGGGTACATATAAGCATAAATAATATTTTGAGCACCTTAGTATGGGGTTCAACTTAACATGCTAACAGGCCTGAATTTTAAAAAAATTGTTTACAAGATGGAGTTGAAAATTCTCAAAATTAAAATAAAATGTTGATGCAGAAGGGCAACCAGTAGGGAACAATACATAGCAACTGGTATATTCTCGTACACATTTTTTGTCAAAGAAACTAAAGGTCTAAATTAGGTAAGAACATGTAAGAAACACTTTACTACATTGTCTATAGCTAAAGTAAATGAATTCTTGCTTCACAGTACTCCAGCATTTTGTTCAGATTTTCTGTACTCTTTCCTAAGCAGAAATTTCTCAAAAACTTTTGCCACTCTCAGAAAAGTTTATCCTTCTTCCTACCTTCCTTTCATACCTTCTTCTCCCTCAGTTCTGTCAACTATTTTTCAATGGTCATTCTTTCCCTTCTTTTGCCTTCACTGTTGCTTTTGCTTTCCTCCTCCACTTCCTCTTCTTTTCATCTAGTGTTACCTTTCTATTGCATGTTCATTAGGGTACAAACATATCTGTATTTTTACATTCCTTTGCAAACGGGGCCATCTCTTTATTACTCTTCCATTACAGTAATAAAGAAAAACTAGTAATAATAAAAACTAATAATAGAAGTTGGAATGTGAGAAATAATACTTAGCCATTCTGTGTTCAGATATCTGGGTGGTTTAGTTAGCCATTCTGTGTTCTACTGGTGTAAGTTAATATAAAGACTGCCATTCAGTGCCTAAAAATATGCTCTTTCCATTTCCGCAACAAGAAAGGCAGAATCAAAATATTTTATTCTAACAGTTAAGTAGTTTACAGTTGTTTATAGAAGGAGTTTTCCCTTGTTAAGAACTTGTTGCATAGTAAAAGTCTGAGCAATTTCATTTCCTCACAGTTAAACAGTTTGAATACTTAATCACCTTTGCCATTTGAAATACCGTATTAACACCATATATAACTTATATTGTTAGGATGTCCAACATGCTCATGAAATTCAAACACTGAAAAATAAGCAAATGCACATTCTTCCATCAGATTTTGCATGAACAATTTACATACTTATAATTAAATATATGTTTAAAAACAGGTGCATATGTATCCTTATTACGTTTTGTGTTTGTATATGAACATATCTATTTGATTACTGTTTTTCATTCCTTTACGCATTCTTTTTCTTTATGATCTATTATTTCTTTCTGGCAATAAAGCAGCAAGTGCCAACACCTTCACAACTAATGAAGCATATATCTTGGCTTTGAATATATTATAGCACTAAACAAAAAGCATTTGGGGAACTTTTAATAACAATACAGCCTATGTTGCTCTCCTAATATGTTTTAACTTTGCTGCTTCTGTAATAACAATCAGGTTTGTTATATTCATGCTACAGGTGGAAACATTTTTCCAGTTTATATAATTCTACAATACTATAACTTATTGAAATACAGGGGAAAATAACTTTTAGATAAATAAGTAAATAAAATGCACAGTTCCTGTATTCTAGGACTTGCATGATCCTCAAAATAATGAAAAATACTGGGGAAAAAAAAAAAGAAGTCTCTAAAGATCTTATCAGATCTATCTCTAAAGATTTTATCAGATTCTTTCTACTGATATATGTAAAAAAAAGTTTTAACTATAGAAGAAAAATTGTCAAGGCTGAAAAAATATTAGCATATTTTGTAGTAGCAACCCCTGCAGAAAAGAATTCAAAGAAAATACTGTACAAAAATACTTGTAATAGATGTTTCCTTTCACAAAATTGCTGTGTGAAGCAAACAAAAATACTGTGGAAAAAGGAGTATTTGTATGAACTTGGATTACCAAAATGTAATAATTTTGGATGGGAAAGAGTATCATGTTCTTCTGGATTTTTGATGAAAAATAGTAGAGACATAGCAATGTTTCTAGATGTTGCAGAGCAGTGCTTATGCAGTCAATGACTTTTCTGCTTCTCATGCTGCCATGCCAGTGAGTGGGCTGGGGGAGCACAGGAAGCTTAGAGGGAACACAGACAGGACAGGTGATCCAGATTGACAAAAGAAATATTCCATACCATATGATGTCATAAGACATCATTCCTCACCAATAAAAGCTGCAGCAAAGGAGGAAGGAATGGACATTCAGAGTTAGAGTGTTTGTCTGCCCAAGAAATGTTACCTGTGAGGGAGCCCTGCTTTCCTGGAACTGGCCTGCTTGCCAATGGATTCTTTGTTTTGCCCATTTTGCTTTTGCTTTACCCAGTAAACTGGCTTTATCTCAACCTAAGTGTTTCTGCATGGGTTTTTACCTTTTACCTTTCTGATTATCTCTCCAATCCCATCTGGGGAGAGTGAGCAAGCTGTTTGCTGGGGTTAAATCAACACAAAGAAAAAAAAACATAATTCTTCTCATAAATCCAAACAGGCTTGAGTAAATCGAAAGAAATTATCATTTATAGTATGAAATATTATATGTCATATTCCAACATTCCAGATAGTAATTAGAAAGAATGAGGTATAGGAAATCTCTTTCCAGTTTGAGACAATGCTAGTACTCATATCATACAATCTCACACGTGAAGTTTGATTATATAAAGGGAAAATTTTAATAAGCTCCCAATTTTCCTTTGGATTTTTTTTTTTAAATATACCTTTGTTATGTATTGCATGTTATCCTTCCTACATTCCCAACCTGAGGATTACCTCAATCCTGTCTCAAACTAATTACATTTCATTCCCAATTGAATAAATCTTTTCCACTATATCTGACATAAATTATAAGTGGGTGTCAATATTAGGCAATAGCAAAGTACTTGTAGTATTTCAATATTCATTCCTCATCATGGATCTCATTGAATCTCATTCATAACTGTTTTTCTGATAGAAAATTTGGTCAAAATCCAAAGAAATCTAAACAGAAATCATCTCCTTGAAATCTTTTTTAAACAGGTTAGCATGCATCCAAAATAACCCTATTTTTTACACTTTCCTGTACTGCCTTCCAGTACTTTCTGCCATTCAAAGGATCAGCAATATTCACAGAACATATCTCCTTAGTTGGCACTAATTGTTACACTGACTGGAAGAGTGTAACCTACCATATCATGCCTAGAAGTGGTCCATCAGTGTGAATATTGAAGGGGAAGAGATGGAACACGTGCAACAAAACTCATTGTGACTATACAAGGATGGAGGAAAAGACTTTGGTCTCCAGAGTGAACTGTCTGTCAGGATGGTAAAACAAGAAATTTAAAAACTGAAAAATACAATTTTCGTCTATATGCCAGTTATGAGTTAACACAGATGTCAGGGAAATGACCACTTTATCTTTCCTCTGGAGCCCCTGTAACAATGCCACCACCTCCACTCTTTTCCTGTCATTCTTGATTACGTCCAGAATATGGTCTTCTTTTTGTTGCCTGAAGATTCTCTACCAACCATGTTAGACTCAACTTCTTTTATCCACATCTCTTGCAATTATTCTGTACTTTCTACAATGTTTAGAAGCAATGGTGATCAATCACCCTCCTACAGGTTGCCTATCCCTAAAAAATTTCCTCAGTACCTGCAGCCACTTCTATATTTACAAGAAGCTAGCTAACAAAAGAGACATAATAAAGGTGATAAAAGATTTCTTCTCTGCCATATCACTTATTCACATCTATTTTTAAAAAAAAATTTAACCTGTTTTGGACAAGGCACTGCTGAATATATTGTCCATACAAATGAATGATAGAAACAGAAATTTAACAACAGCATCATGCAAAACAGGAACATATTTCATGTGTGCCCTTTATTCTGATTATGAGTTTACTCAGAGGTGCACTTCCACATTCAAATATGATACTTTCTCACTGCTACCAGTGGGAATTCAGACTATAGGCAGCAGATGCCCAAGGGGCATTTCATATGGAACAGCCTGAGTGCTGGGTCTTCTTGTTGAGGAATATCTCTCGTAATACAGATCACCAAATTTCTCTGTTCTTCTACATGAGGTCATTAGTGTATACTATTTTGGAATATAATTTCAGAAATTAAAGATGCTGTTAAAGAATGGGTAATATGACCATTAATGATAAATTAAGGAACTAATATAATATTATGCACTGTAATTTTTTTCCATTTCATTTAATATGAAAAATCTAAGCACTTCCTAATAGAACTGGTAATTGCTATATGACTGGACACAAATTATATTTATTTCTCTTAATTTCTGACATTTCTGTCATTAATTGTCATGTCATGTTCAGCTCAGTCACATTAGTTTATAATATGAGACAACAAACATGACACAATATGTCACAATAACCCAGATAATATGTCAGAAATTTTTCGGAGATTTTTAGGGAAGAAAAAACATCTTTCAGCTTGGACATTTTCCCTCCACTCTCCTCTCTCCCTCCACCCCCCAAAAAATAAGGAAAAGAATTGAAATTAAATACTTCACAACTGAAACTAAAATAAGATTTTAAAGTTTTTGCTTGTTTGGTTTTTTTTTTTGACTGGCATGGTTGCATGTGTTTCAAAAACAACAGACAGCTAAAGGAATGATTATAATCTTACAAACAAAAAAAAAAGGAAAAAAGAAATGTAGCATTTAATATTTAAGAGGAATTTTGTTAATCCCCTTTTGACAATCCATTCAAGATGTGAAATGGACATTCAGCCACAGTATTTGTTTTTCAATAAGATCTTGATTACAGTCAGTTTTGAAGAGAGATTATTTAAAGGTCAAGCAGGTTAAGTGATCTGGTCAAGGTTAGAGAGTGAACCTGTGTATTGAATTTATTTTGGAGCATGGCACACTTCAGTTTCCCTGTATACCATGCCGCTTCTCTATTTCTGTTTCAAATCAAGAATCAGCACAGCATGGTATAAAGTATACCAGAACACTATGTACTAAAAATGAAAGCACCAGATGCTTGATGCAAAATGTAAAATCTGTCAAAAAGAGTCATAGAAGAGTTATTTGTTAAGAAAATTTTAGTATGTAATCTGCTTATTCCAAGGTTGTTACAGACTGTTATATAAATTACAAAAGGTGATACTGTAGACTAAAGCTGTTAGCAATTTGCAGCGACCGTTTTGTTGTCAACTGCTAGTCTTTTCCAATGTTTTTCATTATTAGAGGAACTAATTAAAACATACTCAGACTGTGCCACATATGCTAAGTACATAATTTGTAGAAAAATCTTATCTGTCCATTACCTTTATTCTACTGCATTTTCTTCCCCACATCTTGGGGTAGAAAGCTCACTTTTTTTTTCTGTTAATAAGATTTTTGTGTTAAAACTGGCACGTTGAAATGCCTGACATGAGAATTCTCAAACTGTCTTAACTAGATTTTGGCATTTAATAAGCTGTAAACTGCTGAAGCTATTTGCAGATGAAGTCTCATTTTTGTCCATCAGCAGGGGGCTGGAAGTATAATTAATTGAGTGAAAGTTAAAAGATGGACAGCATGGTTACATTTATGCAAATACTGCACAAGAACATCTAAAAGAAAAGAAAAATAGCTTGTAACTGATTGGTTTGGTTTTAGACCAAAATCCACAGGGTCCACTTATACACTGCAGATTGCGCATATGACAATTAAGACCTATAGTGGTAAGGTTTTTTAATATACTTTCTGCAATAGAAAAAAATAATAGAAAAAGAAAACCTTCACTGATAGTCAAGGTACCAAATCCAGTGAGACAGTACTATTTCTGTTTTAAGCTCATTTTCTTCTCATGAATGTTAAAATAGATTAAAAAATAGTATTACAGAAGTCATATGATGCATGTACCATCAACCATATGCTGGTCTCTGCTGTTTATTTCTTTTATTCATATCCCAGTCATATGCATCCTGGTACACCAAAGATACTATTTAATTAAAGTTAGTTAAAAGCTTAAATACAGAGATCAGGACAGCTGCTAGAGGTATTAATTTGTGTTCTGCTTAGGGTGATCAGAAGCTCTTTTATGTATTCTGTTTTATATCATATCATCTTCTTATAAGGTGTCTTTTGTTTTCTTTCTGCCTGTTGCTGTTTATTGGAATGATTCCTGAGTTAACACTAAAAGCAGCAAGTATAAATATTTGGGTTGAAACATTTTCCCTTTCATATCTTTGGGTCTTGTATTCCATATTTACAAAATAACAGTTTCAACATTGTTCATTGATTTTTGACTATGCATGAACAGTATGATGTACAGCAGATAAAACCTACAAAGAAAATTTCCTAGGGGATTTAAAATCTAGTTCTACATTTGTCCTTCATGTAACTTGAGCATCTTATTCCAGTGAAGTAGCAACAGGCAAACAGTTTAGTTTTATTAGGCAGAGAAACTAGTCTATTACTAATTTACAGTAAATATAATGTGTGCTAATTTCTGCTGGTCTCAGCATGTCTGGGTTTAAAAGATTCTTCCAATATTTGATGGTATAGCCAAATATGCTACAATCAGCTCATGCTAAAATTTGGAAGAAGTAGAAAGAGTATATTTTTAGGAAATAAGTTACTCATTATCTTCTGTGAAATAAGCAGTTATTCATGCAAAAATTTATTTAAATTGCTTACCAATATAAAGCATCAGGTATCTTTGAACAACACTAGGTGCTCTATGTCAGGAGCTTCATAAAGCATCTACTTCACATAGGCAGAGCATAGAGGACTCCACACTAACCATATTCAGATAGCTTACCTAAGCTTGCTCCAAAGAGAATTACAGTTTAAGGCATTATTTACCTTTTCATGAGGTATAAACACTTCTCATCAAACCTAGTAGCTATTTTTTTTATTCCAAGCACCATTAAATAAAATTCTTAAACTTCTGAATGCAAAGAGACATATAAACCAATATCTTGTTCAAATGAAGCAAGATTAGAATTCCTTATTTCTGCATGCAATTCTGAAATAGTGATTTGAAAAACAAAACCAAAAACAACCAACAATGCAAAGTACACAGAGAAGGAGATACTGTGGATCACTCTCATTTTAATCAGGCTTTGCACTGAAGGCTTAGTTTACTACTAACAAGTAATCAATTAGCTAAGGTTTTTCACCTAGGTGCTGCTTGTCATGCATCTAACAGCTATGCAATCTGTCCCACCAGTGACTGTAAGAGCATTCATCATTACATTCATTTTAGAAAGTGCAATATTTCAAATATGTCAATTTCTTGATACTCCAACACAATACAAATGCAAAGATCACGGTGGAGATACTTCTGCTGTCTTAAAATATTCAGGATAAATCAGTATCGTCCCTTTGTACATTATAATACATTTGTTAAAGTAGTTTGAATGATCTCTGCTATATCTGAAAGCAATTATCAAACTTAAAACATATACCAATGCAGGGAGGGGTGGAGAAGGGAGAGGGAATGACAATTAAACAAGGAGATAATTTTCCTGTCATAGGATAGTTCATGAAGGAAAAGAACAAAAAAAAAAGTATTAAAAAAACTCTTTTTTTTTTTTTAAGAAAGACAGAAAACCTCTCCTGCATATTTTTATGCTTGCTTGAGATGAGCAATGACTGAACAAATAATCCAATTAAAATAGCTTTTTTCCAAGAAGTTTATTTATTTTTGTAGAACTAGGAAATATTTCAGGGATTAGCAAGAAAGCACTACCTGTCATACCTATTGCTATCATAATTATTAAATTAACAGTTAGTTTTGGAGTCCAATAATCCATTGATATAACTCAAAAGATATATCACTCAGCAATGGAATGACTGAAAAGAAGGAAGAGGAATCAGGATTTCAAGATGACTTTTTCACTACTATCTTTAAAAATATTTGACTCATCAAAAATAAGAAAGAAGAATAAATAAGCATTTGCCTTTTACTATCCACATACCAGGTAAAAGTATAAAAAAGAATAATAACAAACTTATAGTGGTTGTGATTCAGTCAAGCTTATAACACTTTTGGAAACCGCATGAAAAACTAATGCAGTGAATGTATAACACTTTCTAACAAAGTTACCTGCAAAAATAACTCTATCAAGGTATATTATACAAAGATACATGTATTACATGATAAGCAGGATCATAGAATAATTAAGGTTGGAAAAGACCTCCAGGATCATCCAGTCCAACTGTCCACCTACCACCAGTATTTCCCCACTAAACCATGTCCCTTAGTACAACGTCTAAACATTTCTTGAACACCTCAAGGGACAGCAACTCCACCTCCTCCCTGGGCAGCCCTGTTCCAGCACCTGACCACATTTTCAAATAAAGAAATTTTTCCTAATATCCAACCTGGTTCTCCCCTGATGCAACTTGAGGTTATTACCTCTAGTCCTATCACTAGTTACACAGGAGAAGAGGCCGACTCCCACCGTTGACTATCCAGGTCATCAATAAGGATACTTGTCAACAGTTTATGGGCTGGTTCGGCCCAGTTCCGTGACTAATGGGGCAGGGGCACCCATGGACCCATGCCCCAGGAAAGGGAAAAGGGGAAAAGGGTAGGGAGATGGGCCTAAAAACAAAACAGCGGCAACGATCCAAGGAGAAACAAACTAATTTATTAAATAAGATATTGGAATGCAAAATAACACAATATAATACAATATAATTTGAATTGAAGTTAATAAATCAAATAAAATGAGAGATAGCATCCAAAAACCAAAAGGCCTTACTCAGCATTATGCTGAAGGTGAGACGCTGCCGAGACAAGCAGGAGGGGAAGAAGAGCAAAAAAGGGCTGTCTCGTGTTATGCGAACAGTTCTTATCTTTCCTTCTGAACGGAAAATGGTAACAGAACAGCAAACAGTCTTCTGGGAGATGTAGTTCTTCTCTTCTGAGAACCAAGTACCCGGAACTATTCACTATCCACAGAACTGGAGCATTAGCTCTTTAACTCCCAGTGCACTACATGATGTTATGATTTGGAATACCAATAACCAAAAATCATAAAGCCATGATAATACTAAATAGGACAGGCCCCAATACCGACCCCTGGGGAACACCACTCATGAGCAGTCACCAGCTGGATTTAACTTCATTCACCACTACTCTCTGGGCCCAGCCATGCAACTAGTTCTTTACCCACCAAAGAGTGTATCTTTCCAGGCTACCAACTTTTCTAGGAGAGTACTACAATTAATACGTCTGGTAATTTTTAGACTCTTCACTGTAGAAATCACAGTATTCTGGTAAATCTGAAGTTGACAGCAAGGCATGATATTTACCTAAAGTACTACAGAAATAGTTCAACTGGATGACTCAACAGATGTGCTATGCTTAAGAATGTAATCTTCATAATGATATATGCAGATTATTAAAATTCATTCCTCTTTTTTTTGTATTATTGATTAACAGTATGCAGCAGAGGACTTTCTGTAACGTAACTTATACCTCATTGTAAACTAAGCATTTATTTCTTAATTTTGTCTATAGAAAACAAATTTTTTACAGTATTCTTAGTCAACAGAAAAAGATATATGGAGAAGAAACATGCATGGCGATAGAAGATTATAAACATGAAAAACACAATTTAAAAACTTGCTATTCAGTATCTTCTGATAGAATAGAATAGAATAGAATAGAATAGAATAGAATAGAATAGAATAGAATAGAATAGAATAGAATAGAACAGAATAGCTCAGTGGAAAGGATCTACAAAGATCATTGTGTACAACTGCCTGACCACTTCAGGGCTAACCAAAAGTTAAAGCCTATACTAAGGTTGTTATGTAAAGTGCCTCTTAAACACTGACAGACATTTAAAGCAAGACTGAGTTAGTCTGGAAATGACTCTACACTCAGAATACTAGGTTGAATATTCTAATTGACAACTAAATCCAGTAAAACATAAGCTTTTTGCCAGTAAAAAGCAATTAAATTTTGATTTATGTTTCACAGTTAACAAGTCACATAAACTCTTCTGAGAAATGGTTTGTGGATGAACATAAGAATATTAGAAAAAAATAGTCAGAAAACAACTCTTATTTTCTACTCTTCTTTATTTGGTCAACCTCTTACTTACCTTTTGGATTTCATGTAGCATCAAATTTGAATTTGAACAACAAAAACAGGAAGCTTGAGATGATGTCTTGAGATGGCCAGAGAAAAATGATTCCGTATTTTAAACATTGGAAAAAAACACAACACACTTAAGAGGATTTTAGTGCCATGAATTTTAAAAAAACTGTAAAATCATATTTTGATTTTGATTTTTTGTACATCTTAAATTCATCTCTATACTTACCTATTCCATCTTCCATTCTTAAGGTTTATCTATACTTTTGTTGTTGTTATTGTTGTTGCTGTTGGGTTTTGTCTGAGGTCAATATATTTGGAAATTCATTGAAAAATGTAATACTAGAGATGTGTAAAAGTACATTTATTTGGGGGCTGGAATGCCTTGGCTTTTGAATGTTACTGTAAACCTTATATTGAAAAACACTGCTGACAACTAGTGAGTCACAGTTTTTGACAAAATGGTGACAGGTTAAAGGAGTCACACATCTGGGGAAAAGTTCCAGTAACTAGCAAATATCTAAGAGAAATTATAAAAGGATGAAATACTGTACGCCCATATTCAAAGTATATCACGTCACTTGTGTAAGTAATTTTTTATGAAACTCATAACACTTCCTATGGATTTACACTATCATTTTAGCACTTTTAATGAATTGTGTTCTTTATCATTGATACAGTTTTATAACACTTTCTGTTCACAACAAAGTTTAGTAGCATGCCAAAAGGCAATCACAAATACTGTTATCCCTTTTCACTATTTTTTCTAATAGTGAAGCAAGATTCTCTGCTGAAGATGTTTCCCACAGCAGATATCTTTAATGTGTAGAAATCCAAGTATTTTACAGAATAGAGGATGTGTTCCTTTGTTCAGTAATACTAAATGAAAACATGTCCAGTGATTCAAATTCTGTTTCAGGCATCCTGTCTATTTTAATCAATAAGATTGTGTTCCACTCTTTTAGAAGAATGATGTCTTATAAATAAGAAATGGGCTCAGAGTAGCATGTGTTTTGATACAGTCTGCAGTTTGAAAATACTGGTGCAACACTTGTTAGTGTATGTTATGTAGAAGCTTTGTGCATCTGATTGAACCTTCATTTGCACAAAAATATGAATCAGCTCTGGCATAAAGGTGGGAATAAAGCTCTGACATAAAGATGGCATAAAATTCCCACTATTATAGCAATTAACCTGAACTGATAACATTTTCAGAAACAACTTGATTCGTATTTAATGGTGGCATGAACCCAAATATCATTACACAGCAACCAAGTTCATAAGTTCCTCAATTCAGCGAATATTCTAAACACTTAAAAATTAGGTCATTTAAACAACTGAAAATCACTTTAATCACTTTGCAAGTGTAACCATATTACAAAGCAATTCTAGCCTGAAATATAGCCACTGTGGGCTTCCACTATACTGAATAAACAGTTCCTTTAAAAGGCACTTCACCCTGAGGAAGTGTCCATTACTTTACACCATCTTACCTAAATCTCAGCTGATGGTGCTCCTACTTCAAATGCCTTAGGCTGGTGTCCTTTTTTAGGTAGTATGGATCTCTCCTGAAGACAAAGAATAGTCACTATCTCAGAATTCAGGTGTTAAATTATATGTTTTTTCAGGCAGCACAGCTTAAACTTTGCGTAATTCTCTGAAAGGGAAAACAAAAAGACACCCTTACTATTGTGGCAGCCTATCCAACAATATAATAGTTTTATCTGTATAGGTTACGTGCATAGGCAGCTAAAAATATGAAACGACGTACAGACAGAAGCCATATGGGGGACACACCCAGATTGTTTAAGAAATGTAAATATAATCCTTTTGCAACTACAAAATATCAACATATTTATTTGTTCTTCTCATCGTTATACTATATTGTAAATACTGTTCAACTGCTTTTTGTTTCAAATAAAATTGAAGTTTAGAAATTACTCTGGATTTTGGAATCATTTGGTTTTTGACTGCTTCAGTTCTCAAGCCTTAACATTAATGTCTATTATTATTATTATTACTATTGCTAGACTTAAAGATTGTAAACAGTAATCAACTAAAATAAATACCCATATAAGGGAACAAGAATCCACAGCTTGTATTGATCCCAGTTTTTTCCCATGTTCCAGCTAAATGAACAAGCCACAGGTGCAACCACAAAGAGCAGGTGATCAAAACAAACTGTTATTGTGATGGGAATAAACAAGATTTTTTGCCATAATGTATTCATCTCAAGGCATATTGGTACATCTGTTATATATTTACAGGCAGTGCTGATTTCTGCCAGAAGTTTTAAAAGAATGTAAATCTATGAATTTACACAGCTTGAAAGAGATATTCAACAGCTTTCTTGATTCTGGTTTCCATGTCTGGAATCTTAAACTAATGAGTCCAATAGTGCAATTAACATTCAGTAACACAAGCAAGACATCTGCTTATAGACTGATTATTCAGCAATAGTAACATAGCGAAATGAGAGTTAGGAAGACACACAGAGATGTCAATATAAACAATTTGACACTATATACAGACATCTCTCCACAATTCTTTTACTTTCTATATGATTATTCTCAGCACTGCTTCTTATCAGCTTGCTAACCAGTTACTGAACTAAAAGAAAAGTTTCTCCAATCCACTCAATATTCTTTTATGTTACAAGAAAAAGAGTAGGTATTTAGAAATGAGCAAGATTTCATCCAGTATGTTGATCTAAGCAGGAAGGTACTTTCTAAAATCTTTAGTATATAAAATGTGGATGCAGTAAGAGAAGACTGAATAGCTGAAAGGATGAGGGTAGTGTATTGTCCCTAAACAGTAGCTTCAATTAGACACACCGTAGTGTGCTAGATGGAATAGTTTGGACTAGATCTGGAGCTAGACTATGCCAGACTACATCTGAACTAGATCTGGATAAGACCACATTCTGTAGTGTATTTCTTATGTTCTCATCTATATTTTAAGCACTGTTAACACTTACTTCTAAGAAATTAAACTAAAAAGTAAATGTGAACTCCAGTTACAGAACTTTGACTCCAGCACATCTATAAATTTACTTCATACGTTCTGCCCTTGCTATTCCTACTCTCACCTCATTCTCTTAAACTGTCTAGAGTCAGAAAAATCAAGTTTCTTCTCCTTTCTCCCCTTCTAACTTTAAAATGCTTTAATTTGTGACAGTTCATTGGCTTCAAGGGCATGAATTAAAAATGCCATTTGTTCACCCAATAGCTTGATGATATGGGCACATTTCTATAAATTAAGAAGAACTTAAATCCCTTCTTATACTGCTAAATTCTTTTGCAATCATTCTTATTAAACCATTAAGTAAGAAAAAACAGCTCCTTTGGCCTCTACCTTCTTAAGTGATCCACTATACCAAATGTACACCACACTGTACAAAGAGTTTTCAAAATCAGATATTTACACGTGTAAATAAATTTTAAAAATGAGATACAGCTAGTACATTTCTGAATACATTTCAGGAATAAGCTTAGTCCAGAAACTGTTCCTGTCAGGTGATTATAATTACCCTGGTCAAAGATAGATACACGCAAATGTAAGTTATTACTTGCTAGTTGAACTTAATGCTGAAAAACAGTCCTAGGCATCTTTAGCTAGTATAAAAACAGTCATATAGGCAGAATAAAATATTTCTCAGTCAAACACACTGACCACTAGCTATACGTCACAGAATCTAAATATTTTTTTTTCACCTGTATTAAAAAAAAAAAAAAAAGAAAGAAACAATGTTCCACAGGACTATTTCTTTTTTACAAATTTTGTTCTTAGCTGTTTAAAATCACTGTCCAATTATAATAGCATATGCATTATAAAACAACATAAATGTCTGATCTTTGGCACTGTGATTCAAAACCTAAACAAAGATATTTTCTAAGATATTATTTAAAATTGTTGCTTTGGGGCTGAGATTTTCTGTGCAACTTTTGATGGAGATGATTTTTTAAAGTATAGGCAAGGAAGATATGTTGTATATGCTTCTTACTTCTCAACCAAATGGCTTAAATGTTGTTCCTTTATCTGGGCATTAAGGGTCTTTAAGTTCTTCTTTTGCTTTACATAAGGTATGAACTAGTGTTCACTGGAGTGGTACTCAGACTACATCTATATTACTAAATAAAAGTGACAGGAACATATTCTATGAGAGAGATAGTTGGTACTTGCCAAAGACGTGACAGAGAACATAATAACAATTAAACACTATAAATCCTGAGATACTGAACCTCTGCACAAACTCTGTTTTATTTACTAGTGTACTAGCATAAATGTAGTCACACTGTTCTCTCTGGGATAAAATCTATCACACACCATGGGATGCATCTTGTTCCACAGGTCTCATAATAAGAAGGGAAATATTGGTAAAATCTGAAAGAGGAAAGAAGATACATGTTAATTTGTATGCATCAAGTTGTAGCAAGTACTGCCAGCTCTCTCCTTTTTCATGACTCAATAGGCTTGATACTATGGATGCAGATGATCAGAGAATTTAGGCATGCTCTGGTATCCTACAAGATTGTGCTGCGTAAGCGTGTGTAGGAACAAATCTTTTTCTTTATTACAGAAGTAGCATTACCAGTCCAGAAAAAAATTTGGTAGCTCCCCGACTATTTCCTAGCCATAGATGAGATGCACAAGATTCCTTGTAGAAGTAAACAAATGCAATAAATATCAGAAATCAACTTTTTACATGGGTAGATATTGATAAGACAAGGGAGGATGGTTTTAAACTAAAAGGAGAAACTAGATGTCGGGGAAAGTGTGTCGCAGAGAAGGTAGTGAGGGGCTGCAACAGGTTGACCAGGTTGTGGATGCCCCATCCCTGAAGGTGTTCAAACTAGTCTGGATGAGGCCCTGGGCAACATGATCTAGTGCTTCATTTAGAGGCTGGCAACTCTACCCATGGCATCTAGTTGGAACTAGATAATCTTTGAGGTGCCTTCCAACTCAAGCCATTCTATGAGTCTATAAGTGTTAACATATTTCTCCTTTTTATGTTCCTTTCTAGCAGAATCAGCTATCTGGTTACAAACAAAATTTCCACAGAATCTTTTCAGCTGAAACTAGAGAATGTTTTAAATTGAATTACAGGTAAGAGTAGCTTCTCGTTCACAAGCTCCTCATGAGAGACTTCAACTACTCTGATATCTGTTGGAAAGATAACATGTGAGGGCATAAGCATGCTCAGTAAATTCATGGATGACACAAAACTGGGGGGCTCAACAGAGGGCAGTGTGACCATCCAGAGGGACCTTAGTAGGCTGGAAAGGTGCTCTGATATGAAGTTCAATTACGAAAAGCACAAAGTCTTGCACCAAGGGAGGAACAACCCCAGGCACCAGTACATGCTGGATGCCACCCAGCTGGAAAGTAGCTCTGCAAGTGAAGTTGTGAGACTTGATGGATACCATGCTGAATGTGAGTTGGTGATGTGGTCTTACCACTAGGTAGGCTAAATGCTATTCTTGGCTGCCTTAGGCAAAATGTCGTCAACACGTCAAGACAGTTGATCCTTCCTAACTATTCAGCATTGGTGAGTCTGCACCTGGAATGTTGTGTCTAGTTCTGGTCCAACTAGTACAAGAGAGAACTAGGCATACTGGAAAGAGTCCAACAGATGGATAGCAAGATGATCAAGGTATTAGAGCACCTCTTCTCTGAGGAGAGGCTGAGAGATCTGTGACTATTCAACCCGGAGAAGAGGAGGCTCAGGAGGATCATATCAATATCTATAAATACCTGAAGAGAAGGTGCAAAGAAGACAGGGTCAGGATCTTTTCAGAGGCAGTGGTACCAGGACAAGTGGCTATGGGCACAATTTGGAATCTAGGAGGTTCCATCTAAATATCAGGGAGCACTTATTCACTGTGCAGGTGATTGAGAACTGGCATGGGCTGTCCAGAGAGATTGAGTATACCTCGTTGGAGATCTTCAAAAACTACCTGGAGATTGTCTTGGGCAACCTGCTCTGAGTGTCTTTGCTTGAGCAGGTGGGTAGAACGAGGTGACTTCCAGAGGTCCCTCCAATCTTAAACATTCTACAATTCTGTGATTCCGTGAATGAAGTTCTTAAAGGTTCGAAGTATTTTATCTCTGAGAGCACAACTGTATGAAAATACTAGTAACTCCTTTTGATACCTTCCTAACTAAAATCAGTTCAACTAGCTTTTCAGAATGTACAAAAAGGAAATTTCTTCAAGGAAAGAACCTGCTTCACTCAGCTTTAAACTGAAGTATTTGTTTTTGTAAGGTTTTTATTTTTTTATTTTTTTTTATGCCTGAGGTAAGCAACTGAAAATCAGCTTTTATCTCAGATTGGAACAGAGAAGCTGCATTATTATAACACTGAATAAGCTTGTTTTTATTTCCTTCTATTCTATGTATAAGGAATCAGCTTCTCAACACATGCAAATTGGTCACTGGAATGAAGATAATCCATACAAATTTGCATCATACCTGACAGGCATATGTCAGTGAGTATATGGGTAGACATACTGACTAAGCAAGGCTTCTACTTAAATTCCTTCTCAGGCTGTTGAACTACTTCAAATTTTCTATTCTATAGTCCATAATATAGATAGAATAGTAAACTATATAAGAGACGATTTATTATTTGTATCTTGAGAATGACCTTTGAACAAGACAAAAAACTTTCTGAGGTCCTTTCTAATCTACAAGACTTCATGATTCCAATAATTTATTTTTTTTTAACACAGAAAAACTTTAAGCATGCTTATGTTGTAAGAAAGAGACAAAGGAGAGAGATAAGAATGAGATTAGTTGAAGACTGTGGGTTAAGAACAGGTGTGGGTGTGAAGAAGATGAGATTTTCTTCAACAGTTTGGAAGGTTGTTGATTTTATCTGACCAAGCTCATGAACAGTAAATAGAATCATTCCAGTAATAACAACTTTAGATTTACAGTTTGCCAGTTTCAGAGTTTAACTGGGCTTGTTGTTGATTTTTTTTGTTTTAATTAAATAAATGCATAAAAATTCATTTCTAGGTAAGATGCATACGTTACAATTAACCATTAAGCTTACAGTGACATTGCATCTCTACCTCTAGCTTTTCTTACTGTAGGAAAACAACCTGTATGTAATCTCAGTTTTCCTATGTTTACAAGAGAAACAAGGAAAAAAAGCTTTATTTATAGTCACTATTCTCTTCAGATGGTGAGAACTGTTACTGTTAATACTGTGGATTCTGAGAGAGGATAAAGACAAATGTGGTAATCTCCATTGTCACATTTCCCCCCTCCTCAAATACATGACAATCCATTGTTTATCTCCCACATGCATGTGTAAGTTGACTCCAAAAAGAACTATTCCATGTCCTTTGAGTTAGTCATTTCTGCAGATTTATTTGATGTACACAGAATTTTACAAGCTATCCAGAAAAGCATTTGCCAGAAGCAGCAACTGTAAGGCTGAAATGAAAATTGCAGAGGCAGCAGGCAGGGCAAACAGGAAAGCATGGGGGAAAACACATCTGGGGCTCTGCCATGCCCCCATTAGGACTTCCAGGTCTTACATTGTTATAGAATTGAAGAATACTTAGAGTTGAAAGGGACCTTTAAAGGTCATCTAGTCCAACTCCCCTGCAGTGTACAGGGACATGCACAGCTAAATCAGATTGCCCAGGGAAGCAGACAGAGAAGCAGGCAAAAAAGACAGATATTTTAAAAGTCACACACCCTTATAACAATTAATTACTTTAAACAGGATCTGTTTTATAAACAGAATTTCTACTCTTTTTTAAATTAACCCACTTAAATAAGAGTTAGCAGTGGGACTCTAATGTCACCAGCCAAACATTCACATATTTAAAAAAGAAAGATATAATGAACATTTGAGGGTTTATGATTGTTGTGTCCTGTTCCATTTTATATAAGGCTTCTATGATTTATTGACATCTCAGTATAAATGGTTCTTTATTTTCTATTCATCCTAACCTTGGTCAAATAATACCACCCTACTTCTCTTCACAATATTTTCCTAATATCTCAGCTCATTTAATTCTATTGATCCACTGAAGAGTATAATGGCAATGAAACTGGAATTAATAGCACCTCCCTTTTCCAATGCTAAGAGCTTTCCTATTTAGTCTGTGGACCATCACACAAAATCATAAAAGTAGACAAAAAAAAAAGCAGACTGACCTTTATCAGATACTATTGTGTTGCAAAATTCGCAAAGCCCAGAACATCATTTTCAGTTTTATGGCCCTGTTTTCTTAAATAATAAGGGGAATGTTGGGGGAGGAACTGACCCCTGTTCAGCATTTACTTAAGCAGAATTGGCATTAATAGAGTATTCTGTCAAAAATTCAAGCCCAGGAAAATGTATGGCTTTGTCCATAGCAGCAGTTATCTTTGTAGATTGCACTGTCACTGCTTCACACAAAGAGCATTGCAACACCATTAGTGGACATAAATAATGCACAAGCTCTTATGCAGTACTCAGCTAAGTGCATGGAAACCTTGGGCTCCTGTTGTCAGAAATTCAATGGATTAGTACCTAGATTTATTTTAAGTCTGTAAAGCACTTTGTTCTTGACAGCGTTCAAAGTAGAAAGAGTGCTATCCTGAATGTGCATCTTAATACTGTCATTCTTGTCTTGTAAGAATAGATGAAATATGGGAAGCAATACTTCTTTTTAATATTTAAAAGTTTTCACTGTGCAGACAGAGTACGCATATACATACACAGATATATATGTGTATGCATATTTATTTACATAATAAACAGTAACCTATTGTTACCTTTTTGACCTGGAAAAGCAAAAGACAGACATGCAATGTAATTTTAGCAAGGAAGAATACGATCATAGTTGCAGATTATGAAAATAAACATTGATAAATAAATATATTATCATTATTACATGTTTTTCTTTGCAAATGAGATGTGCCCTCTGCCAGATTCCTATATAAATACCACATTTACCATTCTATTACAACACAAATTAGTTAGCTTCTACAATAAGCCTTATTGAGAGGAGATCTTATGATTAACTGAGACAATCATGAATATTTCAATCTAATTATTAATATTGAGAACTCAGTAAATCCTTACTTACCACATATCAAATATAATGTTATTATACAAGTTTACAACAAGAAGTCAACTTCAAAGTGGTTGTTTTTTTTTTGTTTTTTTTTTTTTAAGAAAAGGAAAAAAACCACCTTTTCAAAACCATCATTTAAAAGCGTGTGAAATATGTGCAAGAAATTGCTTCACAGCAATAAAGACTGTGGGGTCTTTTTGCCTCTGGATGTTCTGGAGAGTTAAGCATGATAATCCCCCATGCATTGAGAGGATAACAGGACTCTTTGTGTAGATTAAAAGCAGTTTTCTATTGATATCAGGGTGGTAATGCAAGAACAGCAATATCTCATGTGAAGGTCAATCTTTCACAATGCCACTAAGACATAAAATCTTCGTTTGAAATAATAACAGTTACCTTTTCTCTTTGCTGGCATGGTCCATGAATTTCCACACAATTCATTGAACCAGCAGTCAATGAACTATTCATTATTGAACCCAGTGATTTAAAAGTCACAATATGTACATCATTAATGTCCATTTAGGAAAAAAAAATTGTCAAATTCCAGAAATCTTGAAAAGATTGGAAATATACTAAAAGCACATTATATTATCTACATAACAATCCTTGAAAAACAAAAGAAGGATTACTTTATTGCCATCTTTTTTTTTATAGAGGTAGCAAACCCCTCTCTTCTAAAAGGGGAAATAAGCTGTTTATCCCCTTTACTACTGAAGAACATATGTTTGTCTACTCACAATGCAAAGTTCACCTCCAAGTCTGAAAACACTCTATTTTGTATGTTCTCATGTTCTATCAATAATGTTTCCTAAGTCCTCTGTATTGTACTTCACAAAATAAAGAAATAAAGCACTTTTTAAAGGCAAAAGGAGAGAGAAAAAAGAGAGAGAAGATAGAAAAAGGAAGACTAAGAGAAAAAGTGACAGAAAGAGAGAAGGTGAGTAAACTGAGAAAGAAGGGAAAGAAGGAAAAGAGAATAGAGGAAGGGGTAGAAGGAGAAGGGAAGAGGAAAGAGAATAAGGGAAGAATGAAGGGGAAGGGGAAGAAGGGAGGGAAAGGAAGATTAAAAAGGAGATGAAAGGGGAGAGAAAAAGGGAAAGGAAAAGGGAAAGGAAAAGGAAAAGGAAAAGGAAAAGGAAAAGGAAAAGGAAAAGG